>NC_058084.1:201972782-202321779 GCF_014858855.1 Bufo gargarizans | reverse complement strand
TAACCCCCTCTGCCTCTCCCCATTTTGTTCTTTTTTCTCACTCATCTTCTTCATCTTCCCCTATATTCTATCTTTTTTTTTTGTTCTCTCAATAGTCTATACCACTTTTACATACAGTAGTATTAGAAACGTTCAGTTTTCTATATTTCAGCATAAATTTGACCCTAAAACCACAAGTACAAGTACTAAATATATCAGTCAAAAATATTCGATATTTATTTATTGAGGAAAATGGTCCAATATCACCTATTTGTGAATAGCAAGAGAATGTAAACCTTTAGGATTAGCAGATAATTTGAAGTAGAAATTGGAGTCAAGTTTTTCAATTAACGCCAAGAGAAAGGGGTCTAATAGTAAGCAAGCTCACAAAGGAACCAAAGATGACCTGAAAGCAACTAAAAGGTGTGTCTCAAATTAGCTAATGTTAAAGGGGTTGGCCACTCTCCATGTATTTTCTGCAACTGTGTGGGAGGCAGGGAAAAAGGATATTCCTAATATATGTATTTAAGTAGATATGGCTATTTTTTCAACAATCTGAAGCCACGCCCCCTGAGCCCCGCTCTGATGTGCAGCCAGTCCGTCCATGGCTGCACGCGACATGTAGAAGCTCCGTCCATGCCTACTGTGTAAATGAGCATGCCCTGCTTTTCCACATCGCATTGCAGCGCACGCCCAGTCTGCCCCTGCCATAGCATGCCCAGCTTGCCACAGAGTGCACGGAGGAAAGGTTCTGATCTCCACAGTTCGTGACTGTGGAGATCAGAACCTTCTAAAAATGTAGATATAATGTCCCCCCTACAGCCTTCATTTTCTTTGCTTACCAGGCGCGCGATTCCCTGATCCTCCCCCCTGCAGCCCTCAAATGTGCCTCTATATTATATAAGCGGGAAGACTGGGCCCGCCGTACCGCTTCCTAGCTATTTATTCACTTCACTTGCCTCTGTGTAATCTCGCACAGGCTCACTGGCAGAGGCATCGTCGAGCGAAGTGCGCCGTCTTCCAGCACACCTCGTTCGACGAAGTCTCTGCCAGTGCTTCTCTGCAATTACACAGAGGCAAGTGAAGTGAATAAATTAGAGAAGAATTCCCGCCCCCTGTCCGAACCGTCTCCCATCTGCTAGCCCCGCCTCCTGCCTTCTTGCTGCGCCTCCTACCTGCTAGCTCCACCCACTCATGATTCCTCTGGATTGCCACAACCCTACCAGTAATGAAGTAACTGACATGAGGACAGTGCAGAGGTGTATGTGTGTGGAGGAGGGGGAAGGGGGTCACTCAGCTTTCCCAGGCTATTCCTCTGCACATATGCCATTCAGAACAGGAGGAAAGCTGGGTGCTATTATGTAATGTGACTCAGCTTTCCTGATGTCCTGCATGGCACAAGTGCAGAGGCATGAGAAGATATGAGGGGAGGTGGAAGTTGTGTTACTCAGCTTTCTCAGACTAGTCTCATGTCTCTCCACATGTGCCATGCAGGACAGCAGAAAAGCTGGGTGCTATTACATCATGTAATGTCACTCAGATTTCCTGCTATATTGCAAGGCATAAATGCAGATAATAAGAACATGGAAAGGCAGGGGGAGGGGTTCACTCAGCTTTCCCAGAGACTCATGTCTTTGCACATGTGTCATGCAGGATAATGAGTAATGTCACTGTCTCCCAGCTGTCCTGCATGACACAGAGGATGGGGGAAGGGGGGCACTCACTTCCTTACACTTTTCTCATGTCTCTACGCATGTGCCACGCTGGACAGCAGGAAAGTTGGGTGGTATTACATCATGTAATGCCCAGATTCTTGTCAAAATATGCTGTGTTCCGGCATGAGTACTGCCATTTTGTAGAACAAAATACTGCTGGATGAGATGGGGCAGGTCGAGAAGTTAGGGAGGGTAGTGAGAGGAGCCAGGGCGTATAGTGGGGGAGACTAGGAACGGGCATGGGGGCCCAATCTAAATTCCTGCTATGGGGCCCAATGATTTCTATGTACGCCCCTGCTTAGGGGGGGGATCTCTGGTGGATGACACTTATGGATGACACTTGTGGAGGATCTGTGGATTGTCGGGTATATAAAGCAAATGCTTTATATAAATAAAAAAACATGTAGCTGGAGGGAGAAAACGTGGCCTTACCACAATGAAGGGTGCAGTCTGTATAAATAGGTGGCCGACAAAAAAGGGGCGGGTCAAATGGCGTGGTCAATAGGCGGAGTCAAGGGGGCAGCAAAATTAGCTTTTGCCTAGGGTGGCAAAAATCCTTGCACCAGTTCTACACGTGATTCCCCGATCCTCCCCCCTGCAGCCCTCAATGTGCCCCCTTATTTTATTTACTCTAAAATACAGAGTCTGATTTATCAAAGCTGGCCTTGCTATACATTTATACACAAGTATGCAAACTGTAAAAAGGTTAGATTTGCTGGAAAAATATCTAAAAACTAAAAGATGATCCCAATTCATCTGAATAGGGTTACTTTTGCAGCATATGCATAGATTTCTACAAGTCCCAATTATACAAATAGTACAGATACAGAGAACCTGCACACTGATCTGGTATGGGATGTTAGAAAGAAAAAAAAAAAACATAAATCCAATAAAAATAAATTACAAAAAAACATTAAGAGCTTGAAGTTTCATAATGATTAAAAAATCTTTGAGATATTCCCTAGGACATCATTTTTTAATAATCACAAAGCGTTGAGCTCTTAACGCTACTATAATTTGTTTTATTATATTTTATTTCTCTTTTTATAGGTTTATAGTTAACTATGTAGTGTAACCATTATCAAGAAAGAAAATGTATATAACCTACCATTAACCAACTGACAAAAAGTAGGTTCTTTACTGGTGGACAAGGGACAGGCCAGCAGACCCTAGAGATGGAACCAGACTAGTACTGCCACAATACTATTCTACTGTAACATTACATGTGCCGCAAGCTGTCGTATAAGTGTCCTATATCCACTAAATATAAGTCCATATAGGAGTTCAAATACCGTATTTTTCACCTCATAAGACACACTTTTTTCCGCCCAAAGTGGGGGGGAAATGGTACTTGCGTTTTAGGGTCCATTCACACGTGCGCAAAATGGGTTCACATGGGGACACCTTAATTTCAATGGAACCACAAAAGATGCGGACGGCACACCGTGAGCTGTCCGCATCCGCACTTCTGATCTGCGGCCCCGCAAAAAAATAGAGCATGTTCTATTCTTGTTTGCAGCCAGTGTCAGTGTTAAAACAGTTGCGGACGTGTGAATGGACCCTTATGGGTGGGTCTGATCTGGGGTCATATTGGGGTCTTAATAACATTGGGGGTCTGATCTGATATCTAATGAAAACTATTTTTTCTTATTGTCCTCCTCTAGAACCTAGGTGCGTCTTATAGGGCTAAAATACGGTATGTTATTGGTATGTTTCACTGGAAAAGGTGCTACACCACACAAGTAGGTATTCCCTCTTTCCTCTTAATTCTGGCAGTAACATTGATATTAAAGAAACTAGCTTCCCTGCATTGATTGATCAGAAAGAGTTTTACTTAAAGGGGTATTCCAACTTCAAACATTTCTGACATAGCCACAGGATGCCACGGCCAGAGGTGGGAACAGACAAGTAGGCTGTGCAATGCTGTTTCTGTAGCTCCCATACAAGTGAAAAGGAGATTACGGAAACAGTATTAAAATGAAAAACAGCATAACTTGGTGCGCTATACCATCTCTGTAACTCACAATCACATAGAAGGTTCAGAGACAGAGTAGCACAGAATGCTTAGCTGTTTTTAGGTCCAACCACCTATGGCTGAGCGTTCAGATGGAAATGGGAACACCCCTTTAATGGCCAGACTCAATTATTCGGTGATAATCCTGATGATTTATGGTGTTTGGCAACTGCTTAGTTTTACTCTCTCCTCATTACCAAGCCAAGCATCCAAGTGTGTGGGGGGAGTGAAGAGGAATAGCTGTGGGACGACAACTGTAAGTGTATTGGGAACTTAAGCTGTAGAGATAGGGTTTCTACGGCCTTTATCCAGAAGCACCACCAATAAATAAATAAAAAAATTTTTTTAAAAAATCCTTTTCCCCCAAAGTCAGGACACTGAGACATAAAGGGAGAATAAGAAGGATGCTTTCATTTGGATATGTTCTCCATCTTCCTGATGGTTTCAAGAGTTCATTTCCCAAATAATCTGAAAACTGTAGACAGCACTAAGAGCTACGTTTCAATTAATACCTATTCAATCACTGCAAATGTTGGCTATAGTAAACAGGTTGTCTCATCAGAGGGAGCTGTGATGGCATTAAGCTGATCACCACAGGTCTGTCTCTCAAACCACCGCCAACAGCTGCTTGTACGGTAAGAATACGCATTCCTTCCCCCATGGTGGCCATTTCAATGCATCTTAGCAACAGCAGTTTAATGGAAAGTGACAACTTCCACGGATAGCATCAACGTTTGCTTGTTTCAGGATCCTGGACGACTATAACATATTAGAGGGATAATATCTGGTAAAGCACCTTTAAAATGTACTTCCTCACTTTTTGAATATTAATAGCTAGAAAAAATAACTGTACAGTGAATTTATTTTTAGGGGGATATTATGGGAAATAAGGGATCGGAGATATGTCACTTGATTTATGGACTACAAGAGAGAAAAATGAATGTAAAAGAGGAGATAAAACAGTATTTTAACAGTGAACAGTATCTGAAAATGCATTGAGGTCAGCAGGCGTGTCTCGCTAACAATACAAGTTAGCAGGTCAGTTACCAGCCCCGAGACATAAAAGTGAAACCAATTCATCATTTCAACAAACCCCGGAATAGAGGAAGATAAATAGTGTCTATAGAATAAAAAATCTATGGCATTTTCTTAAAGAATGCATCTTATGTTGCCAGGCAGATAGTTTCAAAAGGAAGAGGTGTTGCGTGTTCACTCGCTAAGTGACGGGCTGACAGGAGATTGGCAGCTTTGTATTCCTGTGGCGCTTCTGAATGGAAAGCTATAATCCTGCTCGCCTCACAATTTATACATCACAAAATTCAACATTCACAGGTTCCAAGGAGATGGAACACTAACAGGATGTGAAAGCTGTATAATCTGCGCATACACTTTATCAATTTATACATTGCACATTCCAGGAGAACAGCAGTGTTGGTTAAATATACTTCCCTCAATATTAACCTTCTGTAGGACCCAAAGTAAAAAAGGAAACAGCGAATATGTTGAGAATATATTTTTACAGAGATTTCTGTGAGTAAACATATTGCTTATTCTAATAAAGGGGTTGTGTATTTTTACCCCAGAAATAGCGTTACCCTTATCACGGGTTATGCCCGGTACCGCAGTTCAGCCCAATTCAAGTGCATGAAGCTGAGGTGCAATACGAGTCACATATAATGTAGTCCAAGTAGTAAAGGATGGCAGCAGTGACAGAGCCTGAAGAAAGAAATACTTTTTTTTAATAGAGAGCATTTAGGGAGGAACTATGGGTAGCTCTGACAGGGAGAGGTATTGTAGATAACACTGCTTTAGAGGGCAAGGTGACATCATATGAAGACCACTGAGGTACTGTGTAATACAAACTTCTACTCATGAAGAAGATATATAATTATACAATTATATATATGGGTTTCCACACTTCTGCAAAACTACAGAAAAGTACCTAAAAGTGTTTAAAAAGTATTTAATCTGATCATCAGATAATGCCAACACAGCAAAGAATTAGACTTTTTTTTTTTTTCATCTTGCCCAGCTATGCAGCACAGTTGATTTCATGCTGCCAGGGCTTGATGTATGCAGGAATACCAATAAAAAAAGACTCCAGTTCCCTTGAATCCTCAACTCTTACAGACAATACATTTATATACAGCAGCCTGCATGCAACTCTATTACATCTTGTAAAGTAGATCTGTACGTAATCCCCGTCTTCACAGATAACACACAAACACTACCTGCATGTCTGCTGCCCAGTATGTGAAACACACCACTCCAAAGACAGGGAGAAAACATGGAGGGTCAGTAGAGATAGCAGGCAGAAAAAAGATATATCATGTGTGACCTATCAAAAACTATAGATCATCCTGCAAAAAATAAGCCCTCACACATCTCTGTAGAGAGGACTTTAAAAAAAGTTATGGGGGTAAGAATATGGCAATGAAAATATACTTTTTTCTAGTATTAAAACACAAAAAAATAAATAAACATATGTGGTATTGCCAGAATCGTACTGACCTGGAGAATGAAGAGCACAAGTCAGTTTTACCGCAAAAACAAAACCCATAAAGCTGTGACAGAATTGCAATTTTTTTCACATACCACCCCATTTGATTTTTTTTTTCTCACTTCCCACTACATTATATGCCATATTAAATAGTGCCATTAGAAAGTACAACTTGTACCACAAAAAAAAAAAAAACAAGCCCTCTTATGGCTATGTGAGCGTAAAAATAAATGAGGTATAGCTCTCGGAGGGCAGGGAGCGAAAAATGAAAGCACGCAAAATCGCTGCGTCAGCAAGTGGTTAAAGGCAATAGTAAGTAAAAAATATAAATCACATTGCATTTAAAAGATTTTTACACTATTTTTAAAGACTGGAAAACCTCTTTCATATTTAATAAGGAACCATATATAGAAAATGATATAAAAGTAATTTTTCAACGCTTTCTATTGCATACAGTCTTTGCATCCAGTTTTCATAAAAATAACCGTAAGCATTTATACAGTCCTTGAAAGGGCGCTGAAGTTCCCCCTCAGCAGAAAAGCCCATACACAGAAACAGAATTGCTGAGCTGAACTTTGTTAAGATTGTTAGCAAGAAATTTGGTCATGTAATAGAGAGAGAACCAGGTCACAGGCTATTCTCTGCATACAAAGATATGTTCAGCTTTTAGCCATTTTTATTGTAAAAAAACTTGCTACATCAGAGCTGGAGATCTCTCCAGGGTGAAAACGAAAAAGCGCTATTCCAGAACCCAGGGCAACGTCCAAGGTGCATCATAAAATGGTACTGAATGCATTCTCAAAGGTTTACAAAACTGCTTGAAATGGTGCACAAGCAGAATGCATATCCACTATAAGAAGTACTGATCAATGATAAAATGGCACGCGCGTGTTCCTGTTTATTGGCAGCTCTTTTTTTTTTAAGTTGGAAAACCCCTTAACTACAAGGCTAAATTCACACAAATCAGGATTACGTGCGGAAAATCCACAATGTATGTCATGCCCATTGTATCTATGAAAATGTGAAATTCTCATGTATACGACAATTTTGACCTGTAGTGCGGATTTTTTGTTTTATTTTATTTTTCCCGACTGTATTTACTCTATTCACTTCAATAAGGAGAGTAAAATCCGCACCAAATCCACATGTAAATCAGCACCAATTGGTGTGGATTGTCCGCACGGATTTTCCTGCGAATACAAGTGGATTTCAGTGCGGAGTCTCCGCACAAACTCTAAACGTGTGCATTTACCCTAACTCTATAATGTGTTTCAGGGGAGACCAACCAAGCAACCAGACCTGCTCTCTTGATCTCACTTTTAAACATCTAGTGGGGCACGCAGACAGCACCTGGGAGGTAATGCTGTCTGTGAAATACCTAAAAAGAAAGCTGAAGTATTTTTTTTAACTATCAGACACATTTTTTCTCTTCGATCTTGTGCTGCCACCTTCTGTTCAATCTAGTAGTCCGAATTCTGGCATTAGAAGCAGGAGACTCTGAGCTCTGGCACAGGTCCTGGCAGTGCAGATGTGAGGACACACCATATAATTGTACTTAATCTCTTCTTTGTTCACTGAACTGTCACATTTTATATACAATTCTGTAAAGTGCAATTGTTCAGTGTGCAGACGTGCACACACATACAGGTTTACACAGCAGAGTAAATGTGTGGTGCCTGCCCTGCCAGGACCTTTGTAGCCAGCCCACTCCATGTTGTGCATGGGACAGCTCCATCCCAGTAACTCCAGACTCCTATTACTGCTACTAACTGGGCCAGCACAGGCAGCAAGTCTGTCTGCCGGGGTGGACTAGCCATAGACCTTACAGGGAATTTTCCTAGCAGGCCGATGCCCCATAGGACCACCCGAGCCACCCTCACTGCAGCTGGCTGAGAATGTGCTATTGGGGAAACTATAGGGGTTATTATTAGAGGGTATCCAGGAAGCATGCTGAAGGTAGCGCTGGCTTGGTGTTGTGGCCCACACCTCACCCCCTAAGCCCCTGCTCTATATCCATATTAGAGATAACTGGATGTGAAGGAGAACCGAACATGGCAGCTACTGTTGGTCACCACAGAGAGACAGCTTCTAGGGAGGTAGTTTGTGCTGCACTGTGGTATTTGATTCTTTGGGATGGTATTCTGTGCTGTGCTATATTATTAAAGACCCTGACAAATTGTGATGCTCCACCTTTTGGACCCATCTACAACATTGGGGCCACCTATAGTTTTTATTCAGGGCCACTTTAAGTTCCCAGTCCGTCCCCGCTCTCTAATAATGATGGAGATCTGTGGCAAATGACAAATTTATGGGGCATCAGCTTTTGTACTGTGTCTATACCATATCAGTTGTATGTCATTTATAGTAAAAAATGTTTTTTCTACTTTTATGCTTCTGAAAATACGGTATATTCATTACTATGACACACCAGAATTCATACTCTGAGCAACCAATGGTCAATGGGATTTAGTAAATATAAATATATATAATAAAAAAAGTGATTTGTACATCTGGCAGAGGAAGGGTACTATTCAATATATTTGCAAGATTTTTCCAAAATCAGCTTCATATATGTCTAATATTTATGTAAAAACAGCATAAAAACATTTAAAACTACAGATAAATATCATTGGATGTGTTGATTCTCCTCATAAATTTAATCTAAAAATAGTTATTTCTGCAACATATCCTAGCATAGATGAGCAAGCTTGTGGGATCAAAGTGATTTGTCAACTGCTGGGTGTCCCCTTTTTAGCCATGTAAGGCAATGGAGGCAAAAATATTACTTTTTTGTGTCTCGTCTTAAATGGGGAAATAAGGATCAGAAACAGAAAGTTCACCAAAAGTCAAAACTTCTACCTTCAGCTTTGCTCATCTCTAATACTCCATTTATGCAGAACACCCACACAGGGTGGATATGCAGTGGTTCTGTGTGGCAAATTCACAGAGTTTTACAGTACTAGCAAAGAGGATTTGATTTTGAAGAAATTGCATCCACAGAATGTAAAACAAATTTTTTAGTGTAAAATGATTTTCGGTGCTAGTACAGGGTAAAAATCGGCAACAAGTCTGCAGTGACAATTCTGCCCCGTGTGGCCAAACCTTTGAAGTATCCCTGCTATTTTTTTTCTCTTTAAGAAATTATCAGCATTACTGAAACAGCATTTTCTGCTTCATTCAGTTTCTGCTTGGAAAGCTGCTTTTTAACAGGACAAAAAAATAAATAAAAAAGTCCTGCATGAAATACTTTTTTTACTCTCTCTTTTTGAAGGAATCTGCGATGGAGGCCCTGAACAAAACATCTGCACAGATGCAAACATAGCATTAGTTACGTATATAAAACTGCATTATGTGGAGTAAGGATCTGGCATGAAAATACAACCTTTCTGACCTCCGTTTGCCCCAAAGAGTTACAATCACACAAAAAAGGATATATTTTATTCAACCGCATGAACAAGTACAATATTTTGTAGAAAACAAAAATCTTACCTTAACTAAACAATTTGTATGCCCAGGGACTGAACCATTGACGTAAATGATGTTGTGTTTTGTATTCACTCTCCATACCTAAGATAATTGAATACGAATGCACAGATATTTCAAGGAAGGCAGAAAAAGCTAGCAAAGCATTTTGTTAAAAGCTATAGGCTCCTTTGGGGGAATTTTTTTTAATTATTATTGAATTGCACTCATTTTAGGATAAAAATTATTGTTTCAGTTGGTCTTTACGTGCAGTCTCTTTCTCTGTACAGGGCTGAGATTCTCTAGTACCAGGCTGCGTTTATACTGATGGTTCCTCATCTCTGACCTTACAAACATTCATTATAGCTCTATTATAAGATATTTGGCTGTTAGTTGTTCAAAGATAAGGCATATAGATAGCCAGCAGATAACGGCTCAAAGTAAAAGCAAGCTAGGCAAAGTTAAAGGGGTTGTCCGGGTTCAGAGCTGAACCCGGACTTACCCTTATTTTCACCCAGGCAGCCCCCCTGAGCCTAGCATCGGAGCATCTCATGCTCCGATGCGCTCCCGTGCCCTGCGCTAGATCGCGCAGGGCACAGGCTCTTGTGTTTTCAATAACACACTGCCGGGCGGTGACTTCCGCCCAGCAGTGTGTTCGGTGACGTCACCGGCTCTGAGGGGCGGGCTTTAGCTCTGCCCTAGCCGTTTTACTGGCTAGGGCAGAGCCAAATCCCGCCCATCAGTGCCGGTGACGTCACCGGGGTTCCTGTGAGCCCCATGGAGAGCCCGGTACGTCACCGGAACTCTGAAAAATGCCTTTGCCCTGCGCGATTTAGCGCAGGGCAAAGGAGAGCATCGGAGCATGAACTGCTCCGATGCTCATGTCAGGGGGGCTGCCGGGGTGAAAATGGAGGGCTGTCCAGGTTCAGCTCTGAACCTGGACAACCCCTTTAACCGTTTATGACAAAACCTGCTGAATACTTTTAATAAAGACCGCATGGAAAAAAAAAAAATTATTATTTGTAGCCCAAAATGAGTAAAATGCATTAATTAACAAGATCGCCCCCTGAAGGTATCCACAGCCTGTAAAAATGGCCCAGAAATCCCAACTAGAGCAAAACACACCTTGAGTGCATGAGCAGTCCTGTAAATGTTTCCTAATTGACCGGGCATTTTTGTACCTGGGAACACACGAGCCGGGTCCTGTGGAAAGAAACATGAATATATTCACTTAGAAGGCTAAAGCTCAAAATAACGTTGCATATTTCCCACATTTAACCAGCTATAAAACTGCGTTGCCCAGAGTAAATCACTATCTTGCTTTTACCCACTTCTAAAAAGGGCCTGTCATCTTTCCCGACATGTCTGTTTTAGTAAGGCCTCCTACACACGACCATATGGCTTTTTCAGTGTTTTGCGGTCAGTTTTTCACGGATCCGTTGTTCCGTTTTTTGGTTTCCGTTGTGTTTCCATTTCTGTTCCATTTTTCCGTATGGCATATACAGTATACAGTAATTACATAGAAAAAATTGGGCCGGGCATAACATTTTCAATAGATTGTTCCGCAAAAAACAGAACAGATACGGAAGACATACAGATGCATTTCCTTATGTGTTCCTTTTTTTTGTGGACCCATTGACTTGAATGAAGCCACGTAACGTGATTTGCGGGCACTAATAGGACATGTTCTATCTTTCAACAGAACGGAAAAGGAATGCATACGGAGTACATTCAGTTTATTTTTTTTGCGGAACCATTGAAATGAATGGTTCCATATACGGACCATAAACGGAACGCAAAAAACGGCCAGTAAACGGGGGGGGAGGAAACGGTCGAGTGCAGGAGGCCTAAATCAGAGGTGTTCAATGAGTGGCCTATGTCCCCCTGCTGTGCGGCTCACCACTGGAGATCTCGGTTATAACGTAACATAGTGGCAAATGACAATACTGCACATCTATCCTAAGGCTACTTTCACACTAGCGTTTTTGCTGGATCAGTCAGGGTTCAGCAAAAATGCTTCCGTTCCTGATAATACAACCGTCTGCATCGTAATATAGAGCAATAAAAAAAAAAAAATCATATGTACCCCAAATAGTACCAATAAAACTCGCACCTTATCCCCTAGTTTCCAAAATGGGGTCACATTTTGGGAGTTTCTACTGTAGGGGTGCATCAGGGACATGCCATCTAAAAACCAGTTCAGCAAAATCTGCCTTCCAAAAACCATACGGCACTACTTTTCTTCTGCGCCCTACAGTGTGCCCTTACATCAGTTTACGACCATATATGGGGTATTTCTGTAAACCGTAGAATCAGGGTAATAAATATTAAGTTTTGCTTGGCTGTTGTGTTAAAGAAAAAAAATGGATTAAAATGGAAAATCTGTAAAAAAAAAAAAAAAATGTGACATTTATAAATGTCATCTCCATTTCCTTTAATTCTTGTGGAAAGGGTTAACAAAGTTTGTAAAATCAGTTTTGAGTAACTGTTTTTAGTTTGTTCAATAAATAATATTTACCCCCCCCCCCAAATAATCCTCTACTTCTACTCTGTATAACAATGTCAAATATGTGTATGTCGCTATAGTGTCAAAAACAAAAAAACTTATTTTAGCTTCTGTACATGGATGATCATTTTCCAAGTACAGAAATTATTAAAAGGGGTGGTGTGTATTTTTGGGGGTGCTATTTTATTTTTTACATATTTTATAAAAATTAAATAGTTAAATTATTTTTTTCCACGGGGGCACAGGGTAGCAAAGAACACCTTATCTACTGTATGTGTTCTCTTCTGTCCCCATATACAGACTGTTCATAATATTGATAAAATGGTAACAGCCTATAGATCACTGTTACCAGTCATCTGTATACAAAGGCATGTAGAAAAGATGCAGATCGTGATTTCTATGCATGCCTCCATGCCCAATCCGCACAGGAAACCCCTGGGATGTAATCTGCACAGGAACCCCTGTGATGTCATCTGTACAGGGAATCTTTGTGATGTCATCAATGACATGACTGGTTTCCCTAGCAACTACTGACATGCAGAAGCATCACTTCCACATTCAGGAACACAATGCTGAATGTGAGTGCTGTGGTGAGGGGCTGTTTGTGAAAGGGAACAGATTACCAAAGGATCAGGCTATCAGTATGACAGGTCAATCCTGCTGATGGCACTACGAGTAGGAGTGTGCAGAGCATGTAAATGGTAAAGGGTTGTAGGCACACGGTGCATGCCATGAGCCATTCATTTACAAGATAGACCAGTGAGTCCTATGAACTCCATATGGACTATGTGTGCGCAGTATCTTCACCTGGACCAGTGGTTGTTAGTTACAGCCATATCTGCCCCCCTTCTGACCATCAGAGAAGAGGACATCTTTTATACATCAGTTTTGCAGACTGGCACTCTGCACACAGCTGTATATTTACTTGACAGTCCAGGTCAAAGTAGTTAAAAGGGTTATCCGACTATTTCTATTTCTGATCGGTGGAGGTCTGACACCTGGGACCCCGGCTGATCAACAGTTTGAGAAGATCCAAAGCTTCTGTGAGCGTTGTGGCCTTCTTGCCGCTTACCCTAGACCAGTGACATCATGACCATTTGGCACACAGGCTAGGCGCAGCTCAGCCCCATTCAAGTGAACAGGCTGAGATGCGATACCAAGTACAGCCACTATATAAAATGTACAATGTTGTACTTGGTAAGCAGGGAGAAGGCCCCGACACTCACAGAAGCGCTGCTACCTTTAAAGTAGTTTTTTTCGCCTTCAGTGATTTTTAGTCTTTTGTTTAACCCCTTCGCTACCAGTGCCATACATGTACGGTGCTGGAACAAAGTGCCAACATGGTGCCCGCTCGCGCGTGCAGTTGGTATCATGGCCAGCGGGTCTCAAACAGAAGAGACCCGCGGCTAATGACCGTGACCAGCAATAATGCCGATCGCGGTCATTATAGCCTTTATATGCAGGTGGCCAACATAAGAAATGAGCAATTCTGCTCAAAAAATGCGTCTAAAAGATTCATGATTGTTCAAGGAAAAAAAAAAAAAGAATTTTGTAGGTTCAAATACAAGCTGCAAAATAATAAAAAAAAGTTTAAAAAAATATATAAATTTTTTTAAAGCACCCCCCTTTCCGTAGAAAAAAAATTATAAATACATAAATTACAAAAAATATAAACATCATGGGCATCACCGCGACCAAAAACGCCTGTACTAATCCAATACAGCGAATGGTGCACTGGAAAAAAAGGGTCAAAATGGCAAATTTACCATTTTTTCTACCGCTTCTCTTACCCAAAAATATGTCATAAAATGTGATCAAAAAGTCACACACACTCCAAAATGGTATCAATAAAAACTACAGATCATCTGACACAGCCCCCACACAACTCTGTAGATGTAACTGTAAAAAAGTTGTGGGTCAGAACATGGGGATGTAAAAAATAAATATTTTTTTAAAGTTTAAATTTATTTTTACACTATTTAGACATAAAAAAACCTATAACCGTTGCAATCGTACTGACCCACAGAATGAAGGGTATAGTTTTTCCGTAAATGGAACGTCGTGGGAACAAAACCCGTAAGGAGGAATTGCATTCATTTTTTTTTTCCAATTTCACCCCAATTGGATTTTTTGCCCGCTTCCCACTACATAGTATGCTATATTAAATGGTGGCATTAGAAAGTAAAACTTGTCCCTCAAATAATAAGCCCTCATACAGCTATGTAAACTGAAAAATATAAAAAAGATAGGGGTCAAGGAAGATAGGGAAGTAAAATGAAAAAGCAAAAACGAAAAAAAAAAAAAAACTCTGGTATCCTAAGGGTTAAATTTAACATTCTGCATTGACTTATTTTGGACAGACAAAATGTGGGCAATTTATTTTTAAGGTTTCAGTTACTGCCACAAATACTACTATAAAACATTTATGTTCTTATTTTTATTTCTTTATAAGACATAAATATGGAATAGTGTGGATTCCAAATTCCTTTAACAACTTAAGGTCTGGCAAGACTGCTTTTTAATGAGATCCACAGGGTCGCATCAGATTCTGGGGGAATGTCACCAAAGTTAGATTTGCTTTTATGAGCTAGGACAGAGAATTGCTCTTTCGACAGGGGTCCCAAACCAGGGAAGCCTGTCCATATGTCATAAAAAGGTACAAGGACTGAGTTTGTTAGGGAAAATCACTGTTGGCTGCCAAGTTCTCCATTATGAGGCCCTGTTGAAGGGGTTGTCCACGATTAGAAAAATGTCTGCTTTATTCCAAAAACAGCACTACCCTGTCTGACCCTGGATTGTGTCTGGTATTGCAGCTCTGCTACATAGGAGTCCATAAAACAGAACTTCAATACCGCATAAAACCTGTGGACAGGTTTGGTGCTGCTTCTGGAATAACGCAGCCATGCTTTTTCTAAGGGTCCATTCACACGTCCGTAGTGTATTGCGGATCCGCAATACACACGTCCAACACCCCCCATAGAACTGCCTATTCTTGTGCCTATTCTGTCCGAACAAAATAGGACACGTTCTATTTTTTTGCGGAGCCGCGGCCTGGAAGTTCGGGGCCACGCTCCGGAAATACGGATGCGGAGAGCACAGTGTGCTCTAGGCATCTCTTCTTGCCTCATTGAGAATAAATGGTTCCCGATATTGCACCTGATCCCGATATTGCGGAACGGATGCGGACCCATTTGCGGACGTGTGAATGGACCCTAATCCTGGACAATCCCTTTAACCATATTCCTGTATCTGAGCCCCTGTGAGTGTGAACAAGAGAGTGATATGTTGGGCTTAACATTTTCAAACATGCTAATAATAAAACGCTATTTGTCCACCATACAATACTGAACATATTCACTGACTTACACCTGCAGCAATAGCTCCAGGCCTGCGGTGTGTTTTAGTCTGTCCATGTGATGCTGGCTGGCCTTTATATCCCCATCTCTTCATGACTCCTTGAAATCCTTTACCAATTCTGAAAGAAAAGGAAACTGATTATTACAAAACATAACCGCTCTACATCAATGAATGCAAGCAAGAAGTTTGTTTTCTCGTTTTCTAATCGCTGCCTTTCTGAAGCCATATCTTTTTTTTTTTTTTAAGCTCACATTTTTTTATCTAATGGCAACATTTAATATTGCATATGATGCAGTTGGAAGCTGGAAAAAAATGTGTTAACTTCATTCTCTCGGTCATTCTCTCTTTTTTTTTTTCTTTTCATTGCCATATTCTGACCCCCCTAACTTTTTCCTATTTACGTTGACAGAGCTGTGTGAGAGCTCCATAGCTGTGGCAGGCCTTGGAGCCTCCAAAGGCCACAGTATGCCATAGAAAACGAACAGGTCCCTCAATCATGGTTATTGCTGATCATGGACTGTGCCTCCTGTGTAAAATAGCAGGCACACGGTGGTTATGGCGCCCACTAAGCTTCTGAGTGGACTCCATCTTAAAAGACTCAACATCTGCTGTACATGTACGGATATAGGGAAGGAGTTATTGACAAATGGTTGTGTTTTTTGGGTATGTTACCTATGGACCCTGGTAGTTTTTTCTACATTATGCTCTGATCAGAGCAGTATGTGAAACAGTGTTCCCTTCAGTCAATGCTTCACATTGGGTAGGTGGCATAGGCGGACAAGTGATTGAATATAGGGAGGTGAAGGATAAATTGGCATCAAACATAACCCCAAGACAGCAGGCGTGCTGCCCAGGAGTTATGGTAGTGCCATATACTGAGAGGCAAATATCAGGTTTAGGTAGGTTGGTAGAAGGAGAAAACCCTAGAAGTTCAGTTTTTGAACAACTTAGTTTCAGATACAGAAAGGACATTATATTGGAGACAGAGGACAATCATTGGTGTTTTGTAGTACTGCTGGAGTGACATCACAGGATAAGGTATATAGTTGGATACTGCCAGCATAGGAGATGGTACTTAAAACCAGATTTACTGATAGTCTGTCCAATAGGACAGTAAAGGACCTAGGACTGAACCCCAACATAAAGAGGGAGAGAAGGAGGAGAAGTAGTGCCAGTAAATGATACACTGAAAGAGTCATCAGCGTGTAGCCAATAGAGTAAAAGCATGCTGGGTAGGAGTTAGAGGTGAACAGTGTCAAATGTCGCAAAGAGATCCAGAAGAAGTAGAGAGTAGTCACCATTGGATTTAGTCTTCAGAAGATCCTTTGACAGTTTGCCAAGTGCCATTTCTGTAGAGAGCAGAAACCACATTGCAAGAGGTCTTAGAGAGTTAAAAGAAAGAAATCAGATGATGAGAGAGTTGACCGCAGGACAGGTGGGTTTATGACAATGTTTGAAAGAGAAAAGGAAGATACTAGACGACAGAGGGGTTACATATTTTAGTTATGCAAGCAGTAAAAGCTGGGGGAAGAGACTAGAGGAGGTGTGAGGGAATAGGGTCACTAACACAAATAGCCCTACTGTCGAAGATACTGCTTCTTCATGCCCCAAGAGGTCATCTTAGCAAATTAGCGGCAATTTACAGACAACTACGCGTTTGTCAGAACATTTCCCAGGTGCATGTAAGCTGGCATCAGGTGTCAGAAATGAGGTCAGTGTCATAACATGCATCATATAATTGTTCAGTGTAATATTACAAATGTGTTTCACAAATCTGCACTGAAATGGAACAGTCCTGAACAGCAGTAGAATGCCAATTAGGGGACTCACTGGGCAGGGTCTGTGCAGCTGCCTCTCTAAATATATGGATGTATTTTAGCAGGCATGATGCCCATTGGGACCGCTCACCTGATGATGCCAACCCAAGCAGAGAAAGTGCTCATTATATAATGTCACAAACAGATCACCTGGAAACTGGGTTAGCAAGCAAATTGTATGTCCCAAATTAATTGGATCTCTCTGCGGCTTTTTTTTTTTTACCTTCCCGTACACTAAAAATGCACAATATGCTTTGGTCCTTAGCCTATTTAATACATGTATGAACTAATATTGATTACTGAGCAGTCACTTAAATGCCAAGAACAGCATGGCACGAAAAATAAATAAATAAATAAGACAATCGTGGCTATTGATATTTCAGGAGAAAATGGTTGACAACCAATATGTCCACAGTAAATATAAGTTGTCACCCAACTTTCCAAGACTCTCAGGTGGCAAACCAACCTATTTATGCATCACCCTTCACTGTAGTTCTGTATAATGCTGGTTCAGTGCCACCCCACCAAACAGGATTGACGGGGGTGACTTTGATCAAAAACCACATTAAATTGCAGAGTTTTAGAAACTTTTTGAAATAAGCTCATATGCATTACACATACCTTTCACTGTACTCTACAGACTATATCGAGTCATTATTAAACAGCATCAACTAACAGAACTAAATTAGGAAATTAAGGCATCTGAATGTAACGTTTTGGACTTTATCTTAAATCATGTGCACTACCTGAGGCATCTAACGTGCACCCTCACCGTTCACAATGCACCATTTTAATGCATTCAAAGCAATATCTTTGACCTCGGTGTGATAACATCTGAATACACTTTCACGTGTATCCATGATTTAATACATATACAGATACAGAAGTCCGTGCCAGTCCAAGTATTCTCAGCGGAAAGAAAAATATTTGTTAGGCAGCCATAGAAAAACCCCAAAACCTGACTCTTTCAATTCATATAAAAAAACACAGATGTCAAAATGTGCATTCTTTGCAACTAAGCTGTGGGAGATAAAGTGATGGGATATCAGAATCGTCTGTCAATAGGATCACAGAGGACTCTATACACAAGATCTAATAGCAGATAATGCCGTCTATTAGACAGGAGGCTGCGCGGACATCTGCTTCAGGCTTAGTTCGCATTACAAACGGTAAAAGCTTTAAATGCTCCGCCTGAAAGCAAAAGCAGTAAACTCAAGTATATAAGCAGTTCATAGCACTCAGCAAAGAATGAAAAATACATATACATCTGATAAATTACTCCAAGTACCAAATAAATGTATAGTATCCAAGCTATGGTTTGGATGCTGCGGCTGCTCATAGCTAATATGGATCCATCATGTACCATTAAAGATAGTTGTGGCATGCTCCTTTGCACGTCACATTGCTAATTTTGTTTTCCTTAGAAGCACTGCTTATCAAAAAGTATATAGTGCCTCACGGCGTAATACAGATACATACGGAGAGCATACAATCAACTCCAGAAAATGAAGTCTAATATACAGTAGGTCAGTGATTAGGGGTTAAAGAGGACCTCTCTCCTCTCCTGACATGTCTGTTTTAGTAACTACTTGCATTACCCATGTAATAATTCTGGACCATCTATTCTTATGAATCTATGTTAATTTATGTACCTCATTATTCCTACCAGAAGTTTATGAATGAATTACCTGCAATAAAGGTCCAGTTTTTTGCCCTATAAGACACACTTTTTCTCCCCAAACGTCAGTGCGTCTTATGGAGAGAATA
This sequence comes from Bufo gargarizans, assembly GCF_014858855.1. Taxonomy (NCBI): domain Eukaryota; kingdom Metazoa; phylum Chordata; class Amphibia; order Anura; family Bufonidae; genus Bufo; species Bufo gargarizans. The sequence goes on along the minus strand of NC_058084.1, from coordinate 202,302,662 downwards.
CTAATGAATGCTTCCATTATGGAAGCGCTCATTAGTACAGGAGGACTGGGAAGCGGTGACTACAACACTCCCCGGGCTCTGTACTCACTGCTTACTAGTCTTCTGCTGCAGGCTCCTGACGCTGTGCCATGACTAGCACACAATGTAAAGACCTCAGCACTCTGTGACCTCACGCTGTGAGACATTGTGTCACCGTGCAAGAAGAGTAATAGATGTCGGCAGCGGCGGCGGCCAGAGCAGGAGAGGTAAGTTTTTATTTTTTTATTGTCTTCTCTGAACATGGGAGTCTGAATGGGGGTCATTCACATTGGAGGTCTGATCTGAGGTCTGAAAGGGGGTCATTCACATTGGGGGTCTGAGCTGAGGTCTGATTGGTGGTCTGATCTAATGTCTGATGAAATAGTTTTTTTTTTCTTATTTTACTCCTCTAAAACCAGTGCTTCTTATGGGCAGGTGAGTCTTATAGGGTGAAAAATACAGTAAGCCTGCTGGGGGGAGGAAGAGATTCAGCTTCTAGCAAGATATATTAAGAAAATAAATCACATAACTTAGGACCTAAAACAACATTATGATAATAGGTGATTTACTTTATGGCAAGTATTTGAATGTGGAAAATATAAAATAAACTGCTTCCTCAGGGGAAATTCTAGCTTTTAATTATTTAAATATTAAAACTGAAACAAAAATTAATTATTGCAAAGGGTTCCGTATTTTGTGACGATCGTTTTGATATGTAACTTGTATTGGTTTGAGTGAATGGGGCAACGGTTTCTGTTAGCAATGGCATTTTTTTTTTTTTTTTTACTTATATTTTAATTTATTTTTGGCACATAACGTGTCTCCCAAGACGTCATAAAAACACCTTTGGAGGAAACTGACATTTTTTTACCCTAGCAGCCCAATTCTGCGACTTTTAGAAGCCAGAATTCTGGGGTGCATGGCACAATATATTCCTTTCCAAAGAAGGCTGGTCATTTATTTGCTGTTTGAGGAAATCCATAGCTATATGTGTGGTTGACAGGTTCACATAAAGAGCAGAATGTCAAATTTGCTAAAAAATAAAATCCATATACTAACATAACCCAGGAAAAGAACAGAGGAATCCCGTCAATTACAGTCGTCTCTTCTCCAGTCTCCCAAGAGAATGGCTAAACAGGATCCCTGGGGCAACACATGCAGTCAGACGTAAATGCACATTCACAAGACGGCACCAAAGGAAGACATACTGGTTCATTTTCTAACCACTAAGATAAAAAGATATGAAGAGAAAATCTGCTGGAATATATACAGAACACTACAAAAACTATGCATACTTAATGCACTGGATCAAAGCATATAACACTAGTACAATTCTACTTTGACTTTTACAAACTACTATGTTTACATTGTCTATTGGATGTGATTCCAAATGTTACCTTCAGTAAGGAGACTTTCACACCTGCGTTCGGTGCGGATCTGTCTTGTATCTGCACAGACGGATCCGCACCGATAATGCAAACGCTTGCATTTGTTCAGAACGGAACCATTTGCATTATTCATTTTTTTTAAGTCTAAGTCAAAACGGAACCGCCCTGACTTACATTAAAAGTCAATGGGGGACGGATCAGTTTTCAATTGCACCATATTGTGTCAGTGAAAACGGATCCATCCCCATTGACTTACATTGTAAGTCAGGACGGATGCGTTTGGCTCCGCATCGTCAGGCATGCTTGCAGCGTTTTCGTGTCCGCCTCCAGAGCGGAATGGAGGCGCAACAGAGCCAAAATGATGCATTCTGATCCTTATCCAATGAGAATGCTTTGGGGCTGAACTGATCCGTTTTGGGCCGCTTGTGAGAGCCCTGAAACGGATCTCACAAGCGGACCCAAAAACGCCAGTGTGAAAGTAGCCTAACACCTCTACTGATATGTGACCGTCATGTTACGGTGCAGAAACACGCGACTTAAAAGGAGTTGGCCCACAACCAACATTTATCACCTAGTCACTGGTGACTGATGGGACCTCACCGGTCATGAGAACGGGAGTCCTAGAGTGATCTGTGTGAATAGATTGGTGGTGAAAATGCATTACTATGGCTCCATTCAGTTTGTGGGGACTGTCAAATACCGCACTTAGCCATCTTCATCAGTCCCTAGTCATTCATGCATACCGGATACTGCGCCCTGCCACACTGCAAAAATTATTCAGGAAAGGTTTCAGGAACATGACAAAGAGTTCAAGGTGTTGATTTCACAGTTGATATAAAAACACAAGGCTACATAGAACAGTAAACCCAAAAACAAAGTAGTAGCTGCTAATGCCCTCCAAACTCCCTAGCTCTCAATCCGACAGAGCATCTGTGTGATGTGCTGAAAACGCACACCAGATCCATGGAGGCTACACCTCACAACTTACAGGAGTTAAACAGGTTATGCCATGATTGATTCAAAATCAGACATCATATAGTACATGACAATCTCTTTCTTACAAAGCTAGATCCAGCCCTGTACCTCACATGGATCCAGAGATCTCCTGCTATTGTTCTGCTAGACTTATTGCAAGCTGGCAGCTCAGGGTGTGTTCCATCTGCTGCATCTTTTCCCATAACACATTCACAGCTTCTAACAGAAGATATGGCTGGTGACAGAGCACGTGCGACCACCTCTGTGAGGTGGACTAAAAGAACAGCCAGCAGTTGGCACTATACAGATATATTTTACTGAATAGTGCTGTGGCTATACAATTTTTTTTTTTATTACATGCATTTACAAAATTATTCAGATCCAGCTGCTGGTTTGAAAAGTGTATAATATTTTTCATGGACAGCCCCTTTAAATGATCTGCTGCTAATGTCTTGAGGGCAGATAGCACAGGACACCTTCCGACACCTTCCGAGATCTTGGGAAGTTCAGAGCTGTTTGATGGCATCAGGCAGGCTTGCTCAATACAAGGCAGACGGTGTAATGTCACTGCTGATTGGTGTATATATATATATACACACACACACACACACACACACACTTTTGGCTAGGTATATATATTGCTAGTTTACCTAGCACATGAACAGCTATTTTCATGTTGGATATACAAGACGTCCATTGTGACAATGATACAATTTGCTAAACACTTTGCAGTATTATCCCTGAAAGAAAAATAAACTGATGCAGGCAAGAAGGGCAGAGTAAAGTAATGAGAAGAGTAATGGGGCAATTTGTTCCTTTATTCCAGCGAAGTAACCCTGTGTTGCTCAGGACTTTCACGATACGTGTAACGAGAGATCTAGCCCCTGCCATCTGTCCAGCAGTTTGAGGGAATGGGTTAACACTGTGCAAGTACGGCTCTTATGTTGAGATGGGAAAGGGTGAATTATTAAAAGTTCTTACAAGGCAGTTCTCACCAAGTGATTTTTCTCCTGCTTAAGTGGCCTGCGAGCCATTGGCCTGATGTACACTGTATCCATTTGCTGTCCTCTGTGCTCACAAACCCATTAGATAAGTAATGAGCAGAAATTGAAGGGGCTGAGGGGCTTGTAGCCAGGACTGGTACTGCTAGGGGAGAAATTACAGCAGATGCAGTGACACAAAATACATTAGTTATAGCGGCTGCAATATTGATGTTCGATAGAAGCTTATTCCGTACCTAAATCCCTCTCTATATTAGGGTCAATGGAACTAATCCCATATAAAGATTATAGAACTAGAGCAGACTCTGCTGTACTTTTCCCCTAAAACCAAACAAACCCAATGGTAATTCAAGGGGAAATGGACTTGTTGACCAAACCTGATATTTTGAAGAGAACCCGCCAAGTATCTAAAGCCTAGGTAGGTATCCTGTAGACTGGATGACCAGCTCTGTTATTGAGGCTGATGCCGGCACAAGAATTCAGAGCGCATGGGCGCTCACATTACATGATCTTGTGCATGCGCAAGATTTTACTACTGCGGCAGGGTGACATCCACAAGTCAAGGAGGAGAATACACGATGAGGGGAGGGGCGGGACTCCTTTAAATGGAATCTGTCTCCCCCATAAGCCCTAATAAGTACAATAATACATGTATAGAACACCTACCACGACTCCAGAGCAGTGATTTGTAGGACGTTACGCACCACCATTTCCCCCCTGTGCACTCACAAACCAGCCATGGAAAGCTCCTGGGCATGAGTACATAATGGAGAGGACTCCAGAAGAAGTGGGGCTCTGATCGGAGGTCTGATTGAAAGGGGGGGGGGGGGGGGGTCATTCACATTTGGGGTCTGAGGTGAGGTTTGATTGAGGGTTTAATTAACATTGGAGATCTGATGTAAGGTTTGACTGGGGGTCTGATTAATAATGGGGGTCTGGTGCTCCGAGTAGGCTTGAGTGAACAGAGCTTGTCAAGAAAAGTCTGTGTGAACATGTCTACACTACAGTTGTATACCGAACTCTCTAAATATCTGTCTACAGTATTGACAGCAGTTCAATTTTCAGGTACAGATAATCAATATTAAATAATTAAATCAATCAATCAATCAGTCATCACACAGAGACAAACAGGTTTGATGTGTCTGTGGAGATCTCTCTTGAGACTGCCCCAAACTCTTTATTATATACCCTTAGAATATGGGAGTAACATGGGGTTTCAGGGCAGTTACACTGCATATTATTGGACACCCCTCACATTTGTGTAAATAATTATACCTTTTCATGGGACAGCACTGGACATATGACACAATGCACAATATACAGTAGTCAGTGTACAGCTTGTATAGCGGTGCAAATTTGGTGTGCCCTCAAAATAAGACACAGCCATTAATTTCTAAACGAAAAGGGGTGTCATGTGACTCGTGTTACAAGGTCTCAGGTGTGAATGGGGAGAAGGTGTGTTAAATTTGGCGTTATCGCTCTCACACCAATACTGGTCACAGTTCAACATGGCACCTCATGGCAAACAACTCTGTTAATCTACATAAAGGTGGCTAGCACCCTGAAACTGAGCTGCAGCACAGTGGCCAAGACCATACAGCGGTTTAACAATACAGGTTCCACTCAGAACAGGCCTCGCCATGGTCAACCAAAGATTATGAGTACATGTGCTCAGTGTCCTATCCAGAGGTTATACGAGTGCTGTCAGCATTGCTGCAGAGGTTAAAAGGGTGGTGGGGTCAGACCGTCAGTGCTCAGACAATACACCACATGCTGCATCAAATTGGTCTGCATGGCTGTCATCCCAGAAGTAAGCCTCTTCTAAAGATGATGCACAAGAGAGCCCGCAAACAGTTTGCTGAAGACAAGCAGAATAATGATTACTGGAACCATGTCCTGTGGTCTCATGAGACCAAGATAAACTTATTTGGTTCAGATGGTGTCAAGCGTGTCTTGCCTACAGTCATTTTCTGTTCCTTTCTGAAATAAAAGGGTATCCTGCAACTTTTGAATCACCGTGTGTGTATGTGTGTGTGTGTGTGTGTATGTGTGTATGTGTGTGTATGTATGCATGCATGTGTGTGTATGTGTGTGTATGTATGCATGCATGCATGCATGTGTGTGTGTGTGTGTGTGTGTTAAAGGAATCTGCACCGTCACATTTACAATCATGAAATTTGACACACAGGTAACATAGCACGTACCGTTCCTGAGATATTCCCCAAAAATGCATTAGCCAATAGAAGCCTGGTAATATGACCCTTATCAGCCAATAGAAGCTCACAGGCCCTTAGTCTCCACATACACATCGTTTTACACCAGGTTTCCATAAGAACCCAGCCATTTTTCTTCACTGCTGTAGGTCAGCTTCAAATGGGCAGCGCACTGTGCAGGTCACAATTAAGGGGGCAGCGTGCTGTGCAGGTCACAGTTAAGGGGGCAGGTAAAAACCCCGCCCCCAGGTCCCCCTAAGCCATACCCCCTCCCACGCCGCAGCCGCCGGGGATTGAAAAAATGAAGGTAAAAATCAACTTCTGTCAGCTGCAGGGGTGGGAGGGAGGGTGACTTTCTCCCTGCAGCTTACACTCAGACAGCACAGTGCTGCTGTCTGAGCCCCCTGTAAGAGATCGGGTGCTGCCAGACAGCAGGGGGCAGTCATGTACACAGTTCTCAGTATATTCTAACTTGAAGCGTCCCCATCACTATGGGAACGCCTCTGTGTTAGAATATACTGTCGGATCTGAGTTTTCACGATCTAACTCAAATCCGATGGTATATTCTAACATATAGCTGTTCCCATGGTGATGGGGACACTTCAAGTTAAAATATACCATCGGATTGGAGAAAACTCCGATCCGATGGTATATTAGTAGGGACTCCTGACTTTACATTGAAAGTCAATGGGGGACGGATCCGTTTGCAATTGCACCATATTGTGTCAACGTCAAACAGATCCGTCCCCATTGACTTGCATTGTAAGTCTGGACGGATCCGTTTGGCTCCGCACGGCCAGGCGGACAAGAAAACGCTGCAAGCTGCGTTCCGGTGTCCGCCTGCTGAGCGGAACAGAGGCCAAACTGAGCCAGACTGAGTCATTCTGAGTGGATCCGCATCCACTCAGAATGCATTGGGGCTGTACGGATCCGTTCAGGGCCGCTTGTGAGAGCCTTCAAACGGAACTCACAAGCGGAACCCCGAACGCAAGTGTGAAAGTAGCCTTAGTAGTTCACATCAGGAGCATATATGCAGAACACAAGTAAGAATTCTCACAGGGTGGAGTATTTCTATAAACTCCTTCACTGTTCAGACTTTCTATATACTTGTACCCACTCGCTCAGTTGTTTACAAGGTTCATCCGAGTAAACAATTCCAGCAGAGGCGCGCTGGGATAGTGATATTCTGTGCTACTGCACATCAAAGACCTTACCGGATAAATGTCACCTTCGCGCTAGCACAATGTTTCCAAAGCACGGCATGACACTGGCACAATCATTTTCACCCAGAAAGACAGAACCACCATGGGGATATGACCTTTCTATTTTATAGCTTCATTGTAAATAAAGAGCTGCTACAACCAGAGGCGTTGTGCCAGAATAGTATGAGATATATAGATAGATAGATATAGATAGAGATATATATATGTGTGACTCCAAACTAGAATTGTAGCTATCGACTATTTTTGTAATAGAGTATTCCAGCGATTAATCGAGTATTCGAATACCAAAAAACTAATTAAAAGAACGTTTTTCTTTATAAAAACTCTCAGCCCTCCCGTGCCATCAGCTTCCCCCATGCCATCAGGCTCCTCCTAGCCATGTCCCCAGCGCCAGTGAAATAAAATTCTTAAACTTCCACTCCACACTTGTCCATGTTCTTCACCACTCGCTGCACTGTCTTCCTGACATCACACTTAAGATGCGTCAGGATCCTGTGCAGCACGGTGTGGGCCGACGGGTGACCACGGAGCAGTGTGTAGTAGCAAGTGCTTCACTCACGCTCCGTGGTCACATGACACAAGCAAATCCTTGATGCAAGAAATTTGCAGAGGATTTTTTTTGTGTCGAGTTATTCGATTCAATCGAGTAATCGTTTCAGCCCTACTCCAAACAAAGTACCGTTTTTTTTTTTTTTATTAGGTCAGGTTTACAATACAAATGGTCATAAACTCGTTACAGATAAAACAAAGGGGATAAATTCAGAACAAAGTGGCGGAGAAAACAAATCCAGTAAACTTTTCTCCCTCCCCCACTAGAACAGCACCCACAAAGCGTATTATGGCTTGGTCTGGAGAGCGTACATAGCTCTAGCAAAACCTAGAGACTAAAAATCCCTGTTTAGATTACTGCGATTGCAGCAGAAAGGACTCATGTTAACGACCTGTTAATGTGTCATCAGAAAATGACCTATTGTTTAAATCACGTTTTTATTTTTAACATTTTTGAAGACTTTTTGATGATGTTAATATCTATAATTAAACATAAAATCCTGCAGTTTTCACACTGGCCACTAAGCCTTATAATAGATGCCACTTTTTGGCCTGCACAGATCACTTTACTGCAGGTACCAGATTATCTGTCATTCTACCCCTGATTTTAATGATATCACCTCTGTGTTTAGATAAGACAGGATTCTCAATTCACAATAGGTGATTGTAAAAGCTTATCTACAATGGCCTCTACACAGGTCACAGAGCCTGCTTAGAAGACTCTCTCATAGAATTCAATAGGGCCCCCTCTTGTCTATTGTGTCTAGGGCCGATGGGGCTGCCGTAAAGCAATTTTCTTAATGCTTCCTAAATGCTGTTAGGAACAGCTCAGACAAGATGGCCGCCCCCATAATCATGTTCAGAAATTGAAATAAAAAAATAAATAAAAAATTGAATCAGAAAATAAAAAACAGAATAGAAAAAAGGATAGGTGTTGCTATCTGGCTTTAACTGGCAGATACTATTTTTAGTGACACATTTCGGTGTGCACACTCCACCCTAGATCATATCTGAAGCACTGCTGTCTAATAGTAAATGGCTTAGAGAATGGATTGTGATTGGAATTTCCAGTATAATACAATCTACAGTACATAGCGTTTTATGCCATGTATACAATTCTTCAATCCATTCCTTACAGTTCCTCCAAAGAACCTCTTATACCCTTCTATATCATTCAGGGGATCACCGCTGAGGCCTGGGGGAAACTGGGGGTTCCCTGTTGTAGTGATCAGTGCTGGACCATGAGTTGCACCCATACCAGTGTAGGATTTGTGGATAGGTGAACAATGCTTTAGACCGGAATACCCTTTAAGTACACAAATACAGCAATAGTAGTCTGTGCCCATAGTGAAGAGTTCAGAAGAATATCCATGCGTTATGGTGAAACAACTTGCACCTTACCCTGCAGACTGCATTGCATTTTGTCATTGGCCCTCTATGGGTGTACAATTTATTTAGTACTTTCCAATATGTGGAAGGATAAGAGGAACTCTATACAGCTCCCTTTTCCGCCATGGCATTTACAGAAGAAAATACTTAAAGGAGCTCTCTAGGAATAATGTAAAATGGCCTCCAGCAACCTGTCCTAGAATGTGAACAGGACTGGTTACCAACACTGGCAGAGCTGTCTAGGGAGGTGAGGGTGCGGGCCCTAACTATATACTACACTCTGGCACTTGCATATCTATACTATACTATGTATTGGTGAACTTTCCAGTTTGGCTGCTCAGCCATGATGGCACATCACAGGCAGGATCATACCATTACCACCTATTGTAGAGCAGAGAAGTGCATCACCCCCCAAGCTCTGCAAGTGAAGACAACCAGTCCTGCTCACATTCTAGGACAGGTTGCTGGTGGCCATTTTAAATCATTCCCAGAGAACACCCTTTAAGAACTGGTCATTGCTGTATGCAGAATACCAGAGATAGTCTTTATTTTCCAGTTCCCACCTTCTCGCTTTCTATGGTGTGAGAAGCCTGACATATTTGCTTCTCACTGTACAATACAGTATGAATTCCTTTGTGCCCTATGCGTGCGCTACCATCTTTACAGTATGATTTGTCTGCCTGGTAAAACTACTTTTCAGTGTTCACTCTGTTAGACTGAAAACCTTCATAAAATAGAAATGATCTGCCAGACTCAATCAATCACCGGAGCCGCTTACTGCTGCTCGCGTCCTGCATGGTTCAGGGATAATAATCAAGGAAACAGCACGCAGCCAGGAATATTCCAAGAAAAGCTGATAAAACGTTCACAACTGAGATGAAGGCGGCTCGTTGGCCGTAAATATTCATTTTTAGGATTGCGCACAACTAGAAATACAACTGCAAGGTAAAAGAAAACAGAAAGATTAAATATGCATATCAGAAGGCTAAGTGGAGACACAGACGGAAAATGTACAGCGCTCGTTACTAGTAAATGTAGTAGTCAGTACAGCTTGTATACTCCCTGTCATAATGAGCTATTTGGCATAGAGCGGACATTCCCTCTTAGGCCTTGCTTATCTTCCAGTTTACACCAGCCTGCTGCCATTACCGATCACTCATTTATCCACTTGTGTACCTCCCTATACTGTACACACATAAGTTATTAAAAAAAGTTTTATTATATACATTTTTTATTTATTTAAATTTTTATGTGCAATCACTGTGCTGGGAATTGTAGTTTTACAACAGCGGGAGTGCCGAAGGTTGCTGAATGCTGCTCTATTGAATACATCATCAGGGTAAGATGTGCCCTTCTACTACCACCTCTCCTATCACCAGCAACGAATGGCTTCCCAGATCTCAGTGCCGCTTCAGATGACCAAGGCATCTGAGGGGTTAAATGTCTGATCACAGATAAAACGCATTAACGTGACTCTCGCTGTTCCCCAGGTGCCATTTTTCAAAGAGATGACAATGTCATCACCGGCTTAAAGGGGGATTCAGGGAGTGGGGTATTGATGACCTATCCTCGTGTTAGGTCATCAATATCCATTTATTGGAATCCGACTCCGGAAGGGACTGCCGATCCGCTTTGTAAACAGGCCATAGCACTCCGATGAGTTCTGCCGCCTCCACAGAGCATATCAAGCACAGCGCTTTGCATCATATAGTAGCTATGCTTGCTATTGCAGCACAGACCCATTCACTTGAATGAGAATGAGCTGCAGACCAATGACTATGACATCTCTGGCCTAGGAAGAAGATGCAGGGGTCACCGAAGCATCGCAGCTGGGAGTTGGACCCCCACCAATCAGATATTGATAAGGACAGACTATCGGTAATCTGTTCCCAGAAAGAAAAGGTATGTTACACCTTGGACTGACTAAAGATTTACGGCACAGCAGAACTTATAAACTGTAGAGCTGTTCCCTTCTTAATAAGTGATCACTAGGCTATGCTATTACTTATGATCATTGGAGCTTTGACCTCTGGGACAGCCATGAATCCTGAGGTTGAAGGGGTCACAGTGCTGATTTCACTATCCACTTCTGGGTTTTCCCTATACAGAGACACTCCTGCCGATAAGGATGTCCAGGAGTAGGCTTCAGTTCTTTGCATGGCATGCTATCTCGACAAGACCCCTCCACTCCTTTTAGGAAGCTTCCAGGGTTGCCATTGGTCTTTGCATCCTGGCCCCTTTCAACACATGAAATGTAACCACTCAGCCAGTCACTAGCCACTGCAGTGACAGTCCTCAGCCAGTAATTGAGTGGTCGCAATTCAATATCAAGATGGAGTATGAAGTAGAAACCAATGGGGGAATGGGAAGAGCCGGAACAGGAGCAGTGGTGCATTGCTTTTTGTTTTGTATTCTTTTCCAGGGCATTCTGACCTTTTTTTAAAAAAGAAAACACTGATATGGGAGTGTGTAGCAAGGTATTTTAGTGCATCATTCCAATTTAATTCCTTGTAATGTAGTTTGTTAGCGATACCAGCCTTCCTGAGGTCTGTAAATGGGTTCTGCACACAGAAGACCTTAGGAGGGGCTACGAGAGGACAGGGAGCTAGAAAACATCTAGCATGTAATAAAGAGGTTAGCTCTATTGCAGGGGTCGGCAACCTCCAGCACTCCAGCTGTTGTCAAACTACAACTCCCAGCATGAATAAATGCTCTGCTCTGAATGGAGCATGCTGGGAATTGTAGTTTTACAACAGCGGGAGTGCCGAAGGTTGCTGAATGCTGCTCTATTGAATACATCATCAGGGTAAGATGTGCCCTTCTACTACCACCTCTCTTTGTACCATATGGGCGTCAGCTAGGTGCCTTGTTGGGGAGCTTGTACATTTGTTCACAGTTTTGGTGACAATTACTTACTTTACTCTGTACGTTATCTTTTGTATATATTTTTTATCATAGTTTAGTAAACGTTTTATGCACCCAAGCTGTGTTAAGCCTATTTATTCCTGGATCTCAGAATTCACAGCAATACAATATAAATATATTCTTATATGCAAGTCATCGTGTCTACTCTGGATTTTTAACAGCTCATATTCATCTAATTGTACGGTTCCCTCAAACACACTTCCTAAAGGACAATTGAATGTTCAAGAAATGTTAAACTGACCAATTACCACAATGTTAAAACTAGCCAATCACCAACATTTCAGGCTTGACAGGAAGATATAGATATATAAACCAAAGCTTAACAGGCAGTGACATTTTAAATAGAAGAAAACAATGCAACCTTTCTCTTCAAGATGCAGGGTGGACATTTCTATCATGCTACCCAACATTATTGATTTCTTATACTGACTATATTCAAATTGCTGGAATTTCAAGATAATAGAAAATAAGATCCTTAAGGATATAAAAAGGGCTAAAACACTGCTACAGATACAGCTGGTATGAGCAACTGTGATATACTTCAAGAGGGACTAGAACGGTTTCTCAGTTTGGTGTACTCTGGCTTTTAATTTGCTACAGAGCTGTAATGGACTTGACCCTTTTCCGTACAAAGAGTGAAATCCACGGAACAAAATCCATGACAGAACTGACATGCTGCAGGTTTTAAAATGCACAAAGTGTAAATTCATTGTTACAGGAACTTTGCCAGGACAAAGGACGCTAAATTTAAGATTTATAAAAGGCTAAAAGAAAACAAGAGACTTACGTTTTGGCAGTGACATCTACATACTGTCCAGGCCTGAAATGTGCAGCATAAAGGGGAGTACCTAGATGAGGAGGCAAAAACCGATGAAAATACTAAACAAATTTAAGGCATCACTAAAACATTCCAGTAGAAAACTGGGGAAGGCTTATAAAAAGAGGCGCAGTGTTGCCTACAGATATATACAATCAGATTACAACTCATTTAAAAAATCCTCCCTCCACATTGAAGAGACACAGTGGTGTATGGTGACTTTTTTCAGGCAATGCTCCATGGGGGAAAAAAGTATGCAAATTAGCTGATCAGAGACAGCCATCTGTATACAGCACAATATTTATTTTCCATATTTCCTTTGAGGGTATATGGAGATCATACAGCGGGGTCCAAAGCTTGGGACTCCTCTCTGTAAAGCCTTATGCACACGACCATTGTTGTGTTCCGTTCCGCAAAATGGGGTTCCGTTGTTCCGTTTTTGTTTTTTTCACTGACCCATTGACTTGAATGGGTCCGCGAACCGTTTTCCATGAAAAAAGTAGGACCGGTTATATTTTTGACGGACTGAAACCACGGATCACGGACGCGGATGACAAACGGTGCATTAGCAGAGTTTTCAACGGACCCATTGAAAGTCAATGGGTCCGCAGAAAATCACGAAAAACTGAACAACGGACACGGAATGAAACAACGGTCGTGTGTATGAGGCCTAAGCCAAACAGAAATCCTCTGTATGAGTCTCCTTTTCTGATGGATTGGAACTATTCCTCTACTATAAGGACTGCCATTCACGGGAAAGGCTGCCATGTAATACTATATTTCCCAAGGAGAATTGCCTGGCTGGCTGTGGCTTCCACCAGCAAAACATGCCATTTGCTTGGGTGACTAGGAGCAAGACCCTATGACCCCATTATAAATGTGTTCAATCCACCTCAGGGTTGTTATTATTATTATTATTATGCCATTCATTCCATAGCGCTGTACATATGGGGTATACATCCCTAATACAGACAATTGCACTAAGCATGAACAAGACGAGCTACAGACTGGTACAGAAGGAGAGAGGGCCCTGCCCGTGAGGGCTTACAATCTACAAGGTATGGAGGAAGGACACAGTAGGAGAGGGTGAAGTTGGTCATGGCGGTATAGCAGCAGCAGGGTCACTGGTTGTAGGCTTGGCCGAAGAGGTGAGTTTTCAGGTTTCTTTTAAAGGATTCCACTGTAGGTGAGAGTCGGATATGTTTCAGGGTATGGGGGGATGCACAGGAGAAAGCTTGGAGGCAGTTGTGGGAAGAGGAGAGGAGAGAAGGAGGTCTTGTGAGGATCGGAGATTGCGTGTGGGGATGTATCTGGAATGTAAGTTAGATGTAGGGAGGGGACAGGCTGTGGACGGCTTTATATGTATTTGTTAAAATTTTTAACTGAATTTGCTGGGAAATAGGGAGCCAGTAAATGGATTGGCAGAGCGAAAAGGCAGAGGAGTAACGGAGGGAGAGGTGGATTAGTCTGGCAGCAGAGTTGAGAATAGATTGGAGGGGTGCAAGAGTGCTAGATGGAAGGCCACAGAGGAGGATGTTGCAGTAGTCTAGGCGGGAGAGGAGAGCATGTACAAGCATTTTTACAGACTCCTGGTTGAGAAATGCGCGGATGTGGGAGATATTTTTGAGTTGGAGGCGGCAGGTGGTGGAAAGGGCTTGGATGAGCGGTCTGATGGAGGGCAGAGTCCAAGGTCACTCCAAGGCAGCAGACTTGGTTGACCGGGGAAAGTGTGCAGAGTTGATTCTGTCTTATATAAAAAGCTCAATCTATTCCCTACTAGTCACTTTTAAATAATGAAACGAGAACACCATATCTCACTGTCTGCAAGTGACCACTATGGAATCAAGACAAAATTACTACTTCACAAACTACCAACACCTAACCCTCCTGAATCTAAACTATTGTATTTAAGTGAATACATACATACATACATAGAATTCACTTATACTGCCTTTAAATGTAAGAATACATAACAGCATGGTTAATGAATGCCTGATCAGCATATCAAAGATTAACATGCCAAATCTCATGCGAGAATGTAGCTGCTCTCTGCGTCCGGCAGCTCCATTCAACCCCATGGGACTGCAGAGGAGAGCAGAGCACAGTGCCCGTCTATTTCCGGCAGTGCCATAGAGATGATTGGGGAAGAAGCAAGCATGTGTGACCACAGCTCCATTCACTTGGGGGACTCTGGGCCCTCATTCTTGTGCTCAGTGGGGGCTCGACTGCAGAAACAAGTTATAAGTGCTAATGGTTGTACACCACCTGCAAGGTTCTTGTCTTGAGGCGGGAACCTCTTCCTCCTTTTTTATTTCCTACCCATCTCTCATTTCTGTTTTCTCCTCCTTTTCAAGCTTAATTTGCTATTTAATTTTCCATCATAATTGGCTGCTTTTTTAATTTTTTTATTATACTAAAGTGCCAGGAGCACTGGTAAAATAACAAAAAAAAAAAAAAAAAAAAAAAAAACTTCCATTCCTGCGTTGCCACACTGTCATCTTCCCTGCGCTGCACCCAGTAAGATATTGCTGGCTGCAGCGAAGAGGTTACATAAACCGCTACAGCAAATCACTGGATTAAAAATGTCCTATGGTATTCTATGAACAGCCCCTTGAACCAAAGCGTTTCTAAGAGGTATATGACCAGTGACGTGCGACAGTCACTGGCTGCAGCAGTGCACATGACCCTGTCTGTCTGGAGGTTTACAGGACAGGTCCAGAAGACCACACAAGATGGCCAGGGACCAGGGAGCTAGAACAGAGTGGTGGGGAGCAGGTGAGTATGGCTTGAAATTTCAAAAAGTGCAAAAAGCTGGAAATACTTGTTAAGGTCTCAAGCATACTACAAAACGGTGTTTAGTCTAACCCTTAAATCATGCTCCGTTCCCTATGTACCCCCTTTTTGATTAGACTACAGAGAGTTTGCTACCAATAAAAATCATAAATCTGCTTAGGAGTTTTTTGAACTGGGACAATATAAAAATAGCTGCAAAAGTTGCACACAGCCTTTACAGGAGTTGTACTATTAAAACATATCTGTAAAAGGCATATCTGTATTTTAATATTTTGCCATGTCTTTAACAACATATTTTTTACATACAGTATTTGCCAGAAAGAATTCACCAGTTAATACCTCACCTGGCTTGAGAATGGCATTCTCAGACACTTTGAAGTTGCTAACTTTCTGCTTAGGTGGGACTCCAGCTTCTTTGTAAAACTCCAGTACAGATTCTGGTTTCTGTGATGTTGAACATAAAAAATTTTTTTTTAAAAAACTCCACTCATAATATGAAAGGTTACATGCCTATACCATCCCCCAAGTTATATGTACCTGGTCCCCACTGTTCTACAGATCCATGGAAGTCTTTATACAGGCCATTCCATCAGAACGGATACAGAGTTTTCTAGCTTTTTATGCTTTTTTAAAATGTGAAGTTCAGCCAGCGTACCTATTGAAAAAACCCATACTCACCTGTCACTCCATTTGAGCTCTTTGGCCCCGGTTAGGTGTCCCCAAGAGGTATATGACCAGTGACGTGGGACAGTCACTGGCTGCAGCAGTGCATGTGACTCTGTCTGGAAGTTTAAGGGACAGGTCAAGAAGACCACACAAGATAGCCAGGGACCAGGGAGCTAGAACAGAGCGGTGAATATGGCTTGAAATTTGAAAAAGTGCAAAAAGCTGGAAATACTTGTTAAGGTCTCAAGCAGTGGTCCACATGAGCATGGAAACTTTTAGGGGGCATCCACAGAAAAAAATAAAAAAAATAAACAGTTGCAAATCTGTGGCAAAAATCACAGATTGCAGATTTTATCATAGATTCTCTTTGAAGATTTAACCCTATGCATTTCAAACACTGAAATCAGCTGTAAAGATTCACATGCCACATATTTAAAGGGTCACTAATTTTTCAACAAGCTTTTCATATGTGATAAGAGGCATATCACAAGTTTAGATCAGTGGGGGTCCGAGTGTTTAGACCCATACAGATTCCTAGCATGAAGGGAGAGAAGCACGGGCATAGCGTGCTCTCTCTCCTCGCTGCACGTGGCACGCTCCATAGAAGTCTACAGGCATGTCTCAATTCCGTCCTTGGCAGTGAGGAGAGTGTGCAATATGCGCATGCTTCTTTCCCCTCGTTCGGTGGGGGTCTCAGGTCTAAGGCCCCCACTAATCTAAACTTGTGATATGTCTCTATGACATATCAAAAGTTTTGTGGAAATGTAGCGACCCTTTAAAATGTACAGCAGATATTTTTCCACAGAATGTAGATAACATTTGTTCAAATCTCATCCACTTTGCTGCTACTGAAATACACAGTGTATTTTACGCCCACCAATGCAGATGCAAAATCTGCAGCATTTCCACTCCCCGTGGACGTACGGAATAACTCTGCATGTGTGTTATCTGCTGTCCATGTTCTCGGGTGCCTGCACAAGAACACTTCATGTAACTGGGATCCAATTACAGTTTAACGTTCTTCAGCCGGATACTGAACTAATGCAACTGGAATTGGGAGAAGAATCCTCAGCTTGAAGAAAGCAATTTAGTGGGCTGTCTGTGGTGTCACACTTGGATAATCCCATTTATTAGGTCACATGAAAAAAAAAAAATCTTCTATCCATTGTAACACACAATGTGCTGTAGTCGACAGAACAAAACAGAACATTTAGCAGTTATTTACAGATAAAGGTATACACATGCAGAACGTACAACCCATATCATACCATCATTGCCTAATAACGCTGGAGCTGTCACTTCATGGCAATGTTCCCACAGTGCCACAAATTACTCAATGCAACGCAAAGGTAGAAAGAAGACAATGGAGAGAATGCATCAAACTCTGTACTCCAAAATTCTGACTTATATGACGTTGCAACTTTTTGGCCTACAGAATGTGGCTTTGCAGGATTCTACAGTTCAATGCCAGATTCCCATCGACTATGATGGCGTCCGGGCCGCTTTGCTGCATTGGATCAGACATGACACCGATGCTAACATACCCCTAATATTTTAAACCACCCACTCCAGAGTTGAAAAGCGGGTGGTAAAGTGGGCATGGTTAGCCGGTCAAGCCAATTTAAAGGGGGTTCTCCGGGGCTTTGCCTAAATTGTCTTTCAGGTAACTTGTGGAAGGAAGAGTTTCGGTAGTACTTGTGATTCTGTTATGGTTCCACAATCTCAACTGTGACGACCTGACTCGCTGCAGGCTCTTCCGCTGAAGTCCCTACCGGATGTCACCTGGATTTTGTGTATAGAGCCGAGGACATGGGTTGCTAGATCACCGCTAGCACATCCGCAATACCCAGTCCCCATTGCTCTGTGTGCTTTTATTGTGTAAAAAAACAAAACGATTTGATACATATGCAAATTAACCTGAGATGAGTCAGGGACAGGACGCATCTCAGGTAATTTGCATATGTATCAAATAGTTTTTTTTACACAATAAAAGCACACAGAGCTATGGGGACTGGGTATTGCAGATGTGCTAGCGGCCATCTAGCAACCCATGTCCTCAGTTCTATACACAAAATCACGGTGACAGGTTCCCTTTAAGTCTGTTGTTGATCCAATTAGGAACTCAACGAAAGAGCCTGCAGCTAGTCAGACGGTCACGTGATCAGAGCCGAGGTTGCAGAATTTGTGGGGCAACGGAAGGGTGAAAACTGCTGAACTCTCTTCTTTCTACAGGTTAAAGGGGTTGTTTCACCAAAAATATTCTAGTTTTCAAACCAGCACCTGGATCTGAATACTTTTGTAATTCCATATAAATAAAAATTTTGCATAGCCACTGAGTTATGAAATAAAATGTATCTGTAGCTTTGTTAGAAATAGGGTGTCATGTACAATATGAAGTCTGGTTTTCATTTTTTACACTAGTCATGGGATAACATCTTTAAAGGGGTTGTCCGGGTTCAGAGCTGAACCCGGACATCCCTCCATTTTCACCTTGGCAGCCCCCCTGACAGGAGCATCGGAGCAGTTCATGCTCCGATGCTCTCCTTTGCCCTGCGCTAAATTGCGCAGGGCAAAGGCATTTTTAGGAGTTCCGGTGACGTACTGGGGCTCTCCATGGGGCTGACAGGAACCCCGGTAACATCACCGGCACTGATGGGCGGGATTTAGCTGTGCCCTAGCCAGTAAAACGGCTAGGGCAGAGCTAAAGCCCGCCCCTCAGAGCCGGTGACGTCACCGAACACACTGCCGGGCGGAAGTTACCGCCCGGCAGTGTGTTATTGAAAACAAAAGAGCCCGTGCACTGTGCGGTTTAGCGCAGGGCATGGGAGCGCATCGGAGCATGAGATGCTCCGATGCTAGGCTCAGGGGGGCTGCCTGGGTGAAAATAAGGGTATGTCCGGGTTCAGCTCTGAACCCGGACAACCCCTTTAAGGCCGCTTGTCAGGAATGTATTGGATAACATAATGCTGTCAGTGTGATCTGGCAGTTTTGTGCAGGGGACAAACGGCATAAAATTAGAATCTCTGAATTAAGATGCCCGATTAAAGGAATTTACTAATAAATATAGAATATACCGTATGTAATGTACATGCAATCAGAGCTTTATTTTTTAATTGGTCTAGCTATCAGAATAATAATAATAATAAAAAAAGAAAAGAAAAATAAATTATGTTTTGGTATTAAAGGTTACATTCTGAAAATCAATTGAATGATGACCGAACCTTAGGATAAATTATAAATGTGTGATTGGTTGAAATCCCATACCAAGAACCCTATCAATCAGCAGAACAAGGCTGAGGGGCCTTCTGGAGTGCAGCGGCTCCTTCATCTCATCACATCAGTACATGTGGCTGTCTTTTGCACGGCTGATTGGCTTGATTTGGCTAGACATGTATGAATCACATTGATGGCCTAGCCCAGTGATGGCTAACCTCCGGCACTCCAGCTGTCGTGAAACGACGACTCCCAGCATGCTCCATTCATTTCTATGCAGTTCTGAGAACAGCCAAGCATGTGTACATGAGTGTCGGAGTTTAGCCACCACAAGCCTAGCCTAGATGAGGCCATTAATGGATATTTCTGGAACCCCGCCCCTCCCCCCATTAGGCTGACCTAAGGGTCATTTACAAGAAAATGTCGACATCCATTTTTATTTATTAGTAAGGATTCTAATACTTACATAGAAAGGAGATACATTTTTTCCTCCTACACTGAGAGTAGCACTTTTTCCATCAGCATCCTCTTTTGATGTAAACTTAATCACATGACAGTCCTGCACCTAGAAGAAAATCCAAGAAAGAGTTGTAATAAGAAAGGGTTCTCACATTACAGGGAGTGCAGAATTATTAGGCAAGTTGTATTTTTGAGGATTAATTTTATTATTGAACAATAACCATGTTCTCAATGAACCCAAAAAACCCATTAATATCAAAGCTGAATATTTTTGGAAGTAGTTTTTAGTTTGTTTTTAGTTTTAGCTATTTTAGGGGGATATCTGTGTGTGCTGGTGACTATTACTGTGCATAATTATTAGGCAACTTAACAAAAAACAAATATATACCCATTTCAATTATTTATTTTTACCAGTGAAACCAATATAACATCTCAACATTCACAAACAGGGCCGGTGCAAGGATTTTTGCCAACACAAGCGAAGCTACATTTTGGCGCCCCCCCCTCGCAGCTCACCTGCGAAGGGGGGCGCCCACCTCAGGTCAGACCAGCAATCAGACCCCCAATGTTAATCAGACCTCAGATCAGACCCCCATGTCAGCCATCAGCGACCCATGTCAGCCATCAGCGACCCATGTCAGCCATCAGCGACCCATGTCAGCCATCAGCGACCCATGTCAGGCATGTAGGGGTGCACACAGACGTATGCAGGCGTACAGGCATGTAGGGGTGCACACAGACGTATGCAGGCGTACAGGCATGTAGGGGTGCACACAGACGTATGCAGGCGTACAGGCATGTAGGGGTGCACACAGACGTATGCAGGCGTACAGGCATGTAGGGGTGCACACAGACGTATGCAGGGGTACAGGCATGTAGGGGTGCACACAGACGTATGCAGGCGTACAGGCATGTAGGGGTGCACACAGACGTATGCAGGGGTACAGGCATGTAGGGGTGCACACAGACGTATGCAGGCGTACAGGCATGTAGGGGTGCACACAGACGTATGCAGGCGTACAGGCATGTAGGGGTGCACACAGACGTATGCAGGCGTACAGGCATGTAGGGGTGCACACAGACGTATGCAGGCGTACAGGCATGTAGGGGTGCACACAGACGTATGCAGGCGTACAGGCATGTAGGGGTGCACACAGACGTATGCAGGCGTACAGGCATGTAGGGGTGCACACAGACGTATGCAGGCGTACAGGCATGTAGGGGTGCACACAGACGTATGCAGGCGTACAGGCATGTAGGGGTGCACACAGACGTATGCAGGGGTACAGGCATGTAGGGGTGCACACAGACGTATGCAGGCGTACAGGCATGTAGGGGTGCACACAGACGTATGCAGGCGTACAGGCATGTAGGGGTGCACACAGACGTATGCAGGCGTACAGGCATGTAGGGGTGCACACAGACGTATGCAGGCGTACAGGCATGTAGGGGTGCACACAGACGTATGCAGGCGTACAGGCATGTAGGGGTGCACACAGACGTATGCAGGCGTACAGGCATGTAGGGGTGCACACAGACGTATGCAGGCGTACAGGCATGTAGGGGTGCACACAGACGTATGCAGGCGTACAGGCATGTAGGGGTGCACACAGACGTATGCAGGCGTACAGGCATGTAGGGGTGCACACAGACGTATGCAGGCGTACAGGCATGTAGGGGTGCACACAGACGTATGCAGGCGTACAGGCATGTAGGGGTGCACACAGACGTATACAGGGGTACAGGCATGTAGGGGTGCACACAGACGTATGCAGGGGTACAGGCATGTAGGGGTGCACACAGACGTATGCAGGCGTACAGGCATGTAGGGGTGCACACAGACGTATGCAGGGGTACAGGCATGTAGGGGTGCACACAGACGTATGCAGGGGTACAGGCATGTAGGGGTGCACACAGACGTATGCAGGGGTACAGGCATGTAGGGGTGCACACAGATGTATACAGGGGTACAGGCATGTAGGGGTCACCCACACAGGCACAGGTTACTGACATGTATTCGGTATGGGCACAGGGAGATCCAGGGGTGCGCACACTTTGGGGTGCAGGACATATAAAGAGGCTGATAGTTATCTCTATTTCCAGCAGTGGCAGGACAGTTAAAGTACGGGCTGCACATAGCGCCCTGTGCGGGGCCACTTACCCAGTGCCAGGTGCAAAAGGGGCAACAGCAGGGCGCTGAGCCAGGGGCAGCTCATCACTCCCATGCCGACCCTGGTGCCTCCATCTGCTTCACACGCCTGAGTGCAAATCGGGCATTCCCGGAGCCCTGCGATGCATGAGCCTTAGCTCGGCGGCTCCTTCCTCACTGCCTGCAGCAGCCACAGCCTGGCAATGCCAGTGGCAGCCAGAGCGGCGCGCTGCTGAGCCAATGATGAATGACTATCTATCATTCATCTGTGACTGTCTGTGATCGTCTAGCTCTGCCTGGAGTGCCTGCCTAGCTGCTGCTGCTGCTATGTTGCACTTGCCCTGACTACGGGTCCGGCCGGGCGGCCCAACACAGCCGCACTCGCACTGTCGCACTGTCGCACACAGGCTGGGGGGGGGGGTTGATGTTGCCCTGAGACTAGAGTCCCTGACTACTTGACGAGTGCCGCGGCCGCCGCGCGGGGCGGGCGCGGCAGGTTCAAATAAGTAAGTCAAGTCAGTCATATAAAAAAAAAAAAAAAAAAAAAAAAAAGATTCATCCATTCTTCCGCCCTGCGCAGGGCGCGCCCTAAGGCGGCCGCTTGGTCTGCCTTATGGTAGCGCCGGCCCTGTTCACAAATATACATTTCTGACATTCAAAAACAAATCAGTGACCAATATAGCCACCTTTCTTTGCAAGGACACTCAAAAGCCTGCCATCCATGGATTCTGTCAGTGTTTTGATCTGTTCACCAACAACATTGCGTGCAGCAGCAACCACAGCCTCCCAGACACTGTTCAGAGAGGTGTACTGTTTTCCCTCCTTGTAAATCTCACATTTGATGATGGACCACAGGTTCTCAATGGGGTTCAGATCAGGTGAACAAGGAGGCCATGTCATTAGATTTTCTTCTTTTATACCCTTTCTTGCCAGCCACGCTGTGGAGTACTTGGACGCGTGTGATGGAGCATTGTCCTGCATGAAAATCATGTTTTTCTTGAAGGATGCAGACTTCTTCCTGTACCACTGCTTGAAGAAGGTGTCTTCCAGAAACTGGCAGTAGGACTGGGAGTTGAGCTTGACTCCATCCTCAACCCGAAAAGGCCTCACAAGCTCATCTTTGATGATACCAGCCCAAACCAGTACTCCACCTCCACCTTGCTGGTGTCCGAGTCGGACTGGAGCTCTCTGCCCTTTACCAATCCAGCCACGGGCCCATCAAGACTCACTCTCATTTCATCAGTCCATAAAACCTTAGAAAAATCAGTCTTGAGATATTTCTTGGCCCAGTCTTGACGTTTCAGCTTGTGTGTCTTGTTCAGTGGTGGTCGTCTTTCAGCCTTTCTTACCTTGGCCATGTCTCTGAGTATTGCACACCTTGTGCTTTTGGGCACTCCAGTGATGTTGCAGCTCTGAAATATGGCCAAACTGGTGGCAAGTGGCATCTTGGCAGCTGCACGCTTGACTTTTCTCAGTTCATGGGCAGTTATTTTGCGCCTTGGTTTTTCCACACGCTTCTTGCGACCCTGTTGACTATTTTGAATGAAACGCTTGATTTTTCGGTGATCACGCTTCAGAAGCTTTGCAATTTTAAGAGTGCTGCATCCCTGTGCAAGATATCTCACTATTTTTGACTTTTCTGAGCCTGTCAAGTCCTTCTTTTGACCCATTTTGCCAAAGGAAAGGAGGTTGCCTAATAATTATGCACACCTGATATAGGGTGTTGATGTCATTAGACCACACCCCTTCTCATTACAGAGATGCACATCACCTAATATGCTTAATTGGTAGTAGGCTTTCGAGCCTATACAGCTTGGAGTAAGACAACATGCATAAAGAGGATGATGTGGTCAAAAAAGAGGGACACCAGTGACAACATAGTGAGGATCATTGGGACGTATGACAGTGCCCATGATACAGTACGCCAGGTTCTTGCTGAACATTGGGACATCCTTAAATCTGATCCCGACATTGGCAACATAATTCCACCTAGACCCTCAGTCACATATCGGCGCAGCAACAACTTACGGGATATGTTGACACATAGCCTATATGCCAGTCCCCAATCACAATCATGGTTACGGAACCCACTTACAGGGACATTTCCCTGTGGATCTTGTAAATTTTGTGGCTTTATCAACAAGTCAAGGAGTTTTGCCAACAGTACCTCAGACAAAACCTTTTTACTAGGTCATTTTACAACTGCAAGTCGTGGGTGTTTTCTACTTAATGACATGTGTATGCAACATCAAATATGTAGGCAAAACCATTAGAGAGTTAAGAAGACGGATTGGGGAACACGTTTTGGACATTTCAAATCTCAAAGACACCCCGATTGCACGTCATGTGCTTGATCATCACAGAGGGAACACTTCATCGGTCAAATTTCAAGTGATCGACTCTGTGAAATTATCTTCTAGGGGTGGAGATTATGATCGCATTTTGTTGCAAAAAGAGGCAAGATGGATTTTTTCATTAAATACCATCAAACCAGCAGGCCTCAATGACGCGATCTCATTTGTCCCCTTTATAGGATAATAATTTTTTGGTGCTTTTCGCACCATGTCCATGCTTGACAATTTGGCAATGAGAGGGTGAATATGAGAGCTGTATGGCCAATTCTCAATGCATATGAGGTTATGCGATCGCTCATTTATACATCCCTCTATTGTTAATTTTTTCCAGCAATGAGAGAGTTAATATGAGCTGCATGTTCAATTCTTAATACCCATGAGGTTATGTGATCGTTCGTTCATATTTACCTGGATTGTTAATTTTCCCCACTGTATATGGATAAATATGGTGTGATGCTGCGGTGACATTATGTCAAGCCGCCTTTTAATTCCCTTATTTAATACGGCGCTTTGCGCCTTCCCTGAGACCCATGTAGTTCCTCCTCTGCTCAGTGATTGGTTGGTATGGAGCGAGCCTCCCTAACCGGATTGGCTGCGAGATGGGGGCGTGTCTAACAGGGCGGGGTTTCTCCTGTAAATCTCGGCGTTCTGTGGGCCGCTTCGCGGCCATTACAGCGCCGATGTGATTGCACACTAGCATGCTACGCCTCAACCTAGAGGTGTGTAGCTTTAGGCAGGACAGTGGTCTGTTATTGCAAACACCGTACCTCACACCAGAGGGACTCGGTGTCAGGCAGGGTACTCTACTGTTCTATGTTATCTACCGCCTCTGTCTCACATCATTGCAGAGGCTGTGGGCTTTGACGAAGTATGGTGCATACAGCTCCTGATGAAGTGCAGTATTTATGCATGGAAACGCGTTGAGCTGATAACAGAAAGGAGTGTGTCAGGGCAATCCTTGCTCCATATACCACTATTGGAGTAATGGTTAATGCGCTGCCACAGTCCTGCACCGTTACTATCTTGGTGCAGTGAGTGTATGCGCGCCTACACTCGCTGTTAGGAGTGTTACTTGGTGGTTTTTACAGCACCAGGTATCCTCCTAGATAGTATTTTCACCCGGGTTGCTCGCATTGGACCCTGTGGTGAATTGAGCCCCCTTATGTGTTGGTGGGTTTAGTTTGTGAGACCTACGCACCTGCCGGGTAGTTGTCCTGGATATAGATGTAGGTTGTTCTCAACTATTAAATATTAGTCAGTGCTGACCGTGGCACTGATAGGTGGACACCCTCTATTTTAACACAGAATACTTAATAAAGTGATTGTTATTTTGTTTTAGCGCCTATCTTCATAATATTTGGTTAAAATACTCATTTGCCTAATAATTCTGCACTCCCTGTAAATAAAACAATTATGGTACATTTAATTCTGGAGTAATTTACTCTACTATTGTAACTAAATTAATGAAAAAAAAATGATGTTCTAAAACTTAATTTGCATCCTTTTTCTCATTTTCTTTTTTACTCACATACAGTATCTCAAAACTGAGTAAACACTCAAATTTTTGTTAATATTTTATTATATTCTTTCATGGGACATCACTGGCGATATGACACTTTTTAAAGTAGTCAGTGTACAGCTTGTACAGTGTAAATCTGGTGTGCCCTCAACATAACTCAACACACAGCCCTTAAAAAGGGGTTGTCCGGGTTCCGAGCTGAACCGGGACATCCCTCCATTTTCCCCCAGGCAGCCCCCCTGACAGGAGCATCGGAGCAGGTCATGCTCCAATGCTCTCCTTTGCCCTGCACTAAATCGCGGAGGGCAAAGGCATTTTTTGGAGTTCCGGTGACGTACTGGGGCTGCCAGGAACCCCGGTGACGTCACTGCCCAGTAAAACGGCTAGGGCAGCGCTAAAGCCCGCCCATCAGAGCTGGTGACGTCGCCGAACACACTGCCGGGTGGAAGTTTCCGCCCGGCAGTGCATTATTGAAAACAAAAGAGCCCTTGCCCTGCGCTAACACGCAGGGCATAGGAGTGCATCTGAGCATGAGATGCTCAGATGCTAGCCTCAGGGGAGCTGCCTGGGTGAAAATAAGGGTACGTCCGGGTTCAGCTCTGAACCCAGACAACCCCTTTTATGTCTAAACCCCAGGCAAAAAAGTGAGTACACCGCCAAGTAAAAATGGCCGAATTGTGCCCAAAGAGTGAATATTCTGTGTGGCCACCATTATTTTCCAGCACTGCCTTAAAGGGAACCTGTCACCGGGATTTTGGGTATAGAGCTGAGGACATAGGTTGCTAGATGGCCGCTAGCACATTCGCAATACCCAGTCCCCATAGCTCTGTGCGCTTTTATTGTGTAAAAAAAAACGATTTGATACATATGCAAAATACCCTGAGAGGAGTCAGAGCTGGAAATTTAAGATTACACTTACCGGTAATCACTTTTCCATAAGCCCATGACAGCACCCTTGAGAGACCGCCTCCATCCAGGACAGGAAACAGGAACTTTCGTGGAGAGCTCATAAGGAGGAGCATGGCCCCGAGACCACCAGTTAATCGCAAGAACTTGTCCTAGACCACACTTCTCTTTTTTTTTTTTTTTTTTTGTATATATATATATATTTATATTTTTTTTTTTTTTCCTATATATCTTTTTTTTTTTTTTTTTTTATATGAATATCAGGGTGGGAATAAACCCGGGTGCTGTCATGGGCTTATGGAAAAGTGATTACCGGTAAGTGTAATCTTAAATTTCCCTTTCGCCCATGACAGCACCCTTGAGAGACGATTAGAATAGAAATCCCTTTATTTCTTAGGGTGGGACTACCGCCTGGAGGACTTTCCTACCGAAGGCTAGCTGTTCTCTATTGCCTAGGTCCAATCTGTAGTGACGGAAGAAGGTGCTAGGCGACTGCCATGTGGCTGCTCTACAAATTTGTTCTAGGGTAGCGTCAGCCCTTTCTGCCCAAGTGGTGGAGACTGATCTTGTAGAATGAGCACCAAAGCCCCCCGGGGGCGCCTTTCCAGCTGAAGAATAGGCCAAATTAATGGCTCTTACGATCCATCTGGAAAGGGTTTTAGAAGAGGCTGGGAGGCCCTTATTTTTCCCACTAAACTGAATGAAGAGTTTTGAGGTTTTCCTCCACTGACTAGTAACCTCCAGATAATGAGATAGGCATCTTTTTACATCTAAACAGTGCAGTTTTTCCTCTTTTTCATTTCTCGGATCTTGGCACAGGGAAGGAAGGATAATGTCCTGCGTTCTATGAAACATAGAAACCACTTTCGGTAAGAAGGAAGGGTCTGGTTTAATGAGAACCCTATCATCTAAGATGTTAGTGTACGGAGGCGAGGTAGAGAAGGCTGAAATCTCACCAACCCTCCTTGCTGAGGTAATTGCCACAAGAAACGCTGTTTTGAAAGACAAAATCTTTATAGGTAACTGTTTAAGTGGCTCAAAGGGAGGTTCTGTGAGGCTAGTAAGGACCAAGTTGAGGTCCCAGGGGGGAATTGAAGGTCCAGGTATAGGCCTAAGCCTGCTGATGGCTTTAAAGAATCTTCGGACCCACGGGTGGCTAGCGATGGGAGAATCAAAGAACGCACTCAAAGCGGATACCTGTACTCTAAGAGTACTTGGCCTCAAATTTTTTTCATGTCCAGCTTGCAAAAAATCTAAAATCCTACACATAGGTGGGGGATTTAAAGGATTCACTGGATCCTTGGCAAACTTCTGGAAGGTGTTCCAAATCCTGAGATAAATAGAGGAGGTGACATCCTTTCTGCAGGATAGTAAAGTGGAAACTACGCTCTTGGAGAGTCCTCTACTTTCTAGGATTTCCCCCTCAAGAGCCATGCTGTTAGGTGTAGCTGCTTCACACTCGGATGATTGACTGGTCCTTGGGATAGAAGATCTTGCCACTCCGGGAGAATCCAAGGGTCCGTCAAGGATAGCTTCCTCAACCAGGTGAACCAGGTTCTTCTGGGCCAGAAAGGAGCAATTAAGATCACTGTTGTTCTTTCTTGTCTCAGCTTCTGTAAGAATCTTGGAAGAAGCCTTAATGGAGGAAAGGCGTAGAGGAGCTGGTTCGGCCAGGGAAGGGAGAAGGCATCTATCCCTGTTGGTGAATCTCTCGTGCTGAGGGAAAAGAAACGATGACACTTTCTGTTTTCTCTGGTGGCGAACAAGTCCAGATGAGGACGACCCCAAAGTCGAATTATTTGATCGAACACCATTTGGTTCAGACACCATTCCCCCTGGTCTAGTGTATTTCGACTTAAGAAATCTGCCACTTTGTTTTCTGAACCTTTTAGATGTATTGCCATAAGGGACGGCACAGAAGGAATTATAAGGGAAAAGATATCCGTTGTTAACCGCATAAGATTTTCTGATCTGGTTCCTCCTTGTTTGTTCAGATAGGAGACCACTGTGGCGTTGTCTGAAAAAACTTTTATAGACTTTCCCTGTAGTAAAGGAAGAAACTCTTTTAAGGCGAAAAAGACCGCCCTCAGTTCCCTCATGTTTTGGGAGTCTAGACTCTGCTCTCTTTCCCAAACACCTTGTCTTAAGTACCCTTGGCAACAGGCCCCCCACCCGGAAGGACTTGCGTCGGTGGTAAGGGTAACAAAGTCTTGTTGGAACCAAGGGAGCCCCTGGGACAGGTTTACGGGGTTCAGCCACCAGTGAAGGGACTGGATCACTTGGGGGGTGAGTGTGAAAGGTGTATCTAATGGGCGGAGGGAGCCCTGCCACTCCTTCAGAATTTGCCACTGTAGGGGTCTGGAGTGAAGATGGCTCCAACTGACCGCTGGTATGGTTGAGGTCATTCTGCCCAAGACCGCCATTGCTTGTCTGATAGTAGGGTTCTCTGCCGATATCAGGGACTGAACCTGTTGTATTAATCTCTGAATCTTGTCCTGGGGTAGAATACAGAGTAGTTTCTTTGAGTCCAGCATCATCCCTAAAAAGATGCAAACTTGGGAAGGAATTAAATGGGATTTTTCTCCGTTTATTTGCCAGCCGAGGTCTTCTAGGATCTGCACTACTTTTTTGAGGTGCGCTTCTAGAATGGATTTTGACTCTGCTACCACCAGGAGATCGTCTAAGTAAGGTATTAGTAAAATGTCTTTTTCCCTTACATGAGCCATGACTTCTGCCATGACTTTCGTGAAAAGTCTGGGAGCTTGAGAAATCCCAAAGGGAAGGGCTGTGTATTGTAAGTGCTGGATGTGACCTCCTATAGAAACCGCGACTCTGAGGAATTTTTGACAGTCTAGCCGAATGGGAATGTGGTAGTACGCATCTCTTACGTCTATCGTAGCCATGAAGCAGCCCCTGAATAGATGTTTTATGACTGATTGGATCGACTCCATTCTGAATTTTTTGTAAGAGAGGAATTGATTTAAATCCTTTAGATTTATAATAGTTCTGAATGTTCCATCCGGTTTGGGGACCAGAAAAAGGGAGGAGTAAAAACCCTCGCCCTTCTCTGCCTCCGGCACCGGAATTAGAACATTTTTCCGAAGTAGGGATACAATCTCTTGTTGTAAGGCTAGATTTTTCCCCGGGTTTCCTAGAAAATTCGTGATTTTGAATCTGTCCGGTGGGCGGGAGACAAACTCTAGACCAAACCCCTCCTTTATAACGCCTAAAATCCAGGGACTTGAGGAGATTTTCTCCCAGGCGTAGAGGAAGAGAGAAAGTCTGCCCCCCACGGGAGAGAAACCGTCATTGCTGTGATGGTTTAGAGGTTGAGGAGGATTGGGAACTGAAGAGAAACCCCTTGCTTTTCCTATTCTTGTTGTCAGCTCTGAAGTCTTTCCTCTGCCCCCTAAAAAAATCTTTCTTGTTTTTGCGAAAAAAACGTTGTTTTTTCGGGGGTCTGGAGACAGGGAATCCTTTTTTATTGTCCGAGGCTTTATCCAAAAGGTCGTCTAAGACGGATCCAAAAAGATAATCGCCCTGACAAGGAATTGCACAAAGCTTATTTTTAGATCCCGTGTCTCCCGACCAACCTTTTAGCCAAATAGCTCGTCTGGCTGAATTTGAAAGAGCAGCTGACCTAGCATTTAATTTTAAAGCATCGGCTGATGCATCAGAAATAAAGTCTACTGCTTTAAGTAGAGTGGGGAAAACGGTTAACAATTGATCTCTCGGGGTCTTGTTCTGAATGTGAGATTCTAACTCCTCTAGCCATAATTTCAGAGACCTAGCAGTGGATGTGGCGGCAATATTTGGTTTGAATGCTTGGGCTGAGGTCTCCCAAACTTTTTTCAAGTAAACCTCTGCTCGCTTATCCATAGGGTCTTTAAGAGAACCTAAGTCCTCGAACGGAAGGGCCGATTTTTTTGAAATTTTTGCAACAGGTGCATCCAATTTAGGGGGTCTGTCCCAGTTTACTGAGTCTGCCTCGTCAAAGGGATATTTCCTTTTTACATTTTTTGGCACAAAAAACTTTTTATCGGGTCTTTTCCATTCCCTCTGTATTAAAAACTTTATATTCTCGTTAACGGGAAATACTCTAGATTTTTTCTGCCCGAGATCACCAAACATGATATCCTGAACGGATCTTGGGTCTTTGGGTTCGTCTACTTTCATAGTCGCACGAACTGCTTTTAGTAAAGCTTCCGTATCATCGGGGGAAAAAAGTGGCCTGCCCGTGGATTCTTCATCCTGGGACGAGTCTGGGCTATCTAGGATTTCTCCCGTATCGCTTTCCTCTAAAGGATCCGAGTCAGATCTATTAGCCGTGCTTGATCTGGTTCCCAGGGAGGTAGAGGCTACAGCGGGAAAGCTCTTTTTGAAATCTTTCAGGGAATCCGAGACCTCCGTCTTTACCATCTCCCTAATACTCTGTAGAAGGGATGGGGACTCCTCCTCCGCTAGTTTCTCAATACAACTTTGGCATAGCTTTTTCAACCAAGAGGGGGCCAGTTTCTTTTTACAGACGGCACACTCCTTCCCTCTGGTCTTTGAAATTGCCTTTCTAGGGCCCTCTTTTGTAGTCTAAATGCAGGAAGAAACAAGAGGGAAAGGAGATTTAGCTTAAAAAATGAAATAAATGGTGGGGAATGATCCCCCTTACCCCACCAGGAGTACCGGTCTGATCTCATGACCCTCCTGTTGATCGGCGCGTAGGGCACTCTCCTCCTCCATACTGCTGTGGGATAGAGAGTGACTCCCCGGATCCAAAGGAAATCTGGCTTCCTGTAAGGCTGGCTGGCTGGCTGGGCTGCTGCTGACCGTGCGCCTGTGGGTCCGATCTCCTCGGTCGGGTCCTGCTGGAAATCCTCTGCGGCCTAAGTAGGAGAAGGCTCTTCCTACTTCCGGAACGCACGCTGCGTGCGTTCCAAAAACCGGAAGTCTCTACCGAGACCCGGATCTCGCTGCACCGCGAGATTTTAGTTCCCCCTGCGCGCGGCAAAGAAGAAGGCCCCGGCCCGCCTGAGCACTGTCGGGCAGGACCGGCGTGCCGAACGCACCTCTCGGTGAGCCCGGGACTGCAGAGTATCGCCAGCGCAGCGTAAGCCAGACCCCAGCAGCAGACACCAGACTCCGGCCGGCGGCTCCTAGAGGAGACTTATGCCGGAACAGGTAACCCCACTTTAGAACAATTCCTCCGGGGCCCTGCAGCCTAGCTTTTCTTTTCCTCTCTCCACGAACCGTCCTCTGTCTAGGACAGGAAACAGGAACTGGTGGTCTCGGGGCCATGCTCCTCCTTATGAGCTCTCCACGAAAGTTCCTGTTTCCTGTCCTGGATGGAGGCGGTCTCTCAAGGGTGCTGTCATGGGCGAAAGGGAAAATATGACTCTTCTCCGGTCACATGAGTAAGATATGACTCTTTAATGTTAATTTGCATAAAAGGCGGGAAGTACAAAAATGTATAATTTTTATTGAATTCGTCTGCAAATGAAATTAAAAGTATAATTGATATGTTTAGGGTAACACAATGAACATTTAGAAATGCTCAGTGAGGGTAGCATAGTAGAGGAGACAGGTTCCCTTTAACTCTTGGGAATGGAGTTCACTAGTTTCACAGGTTGCCACTGGAATCCTCTTCCTCTCCTCCATGATGACACTGCGATGCCGCTGGATGTGAGAGACCTTGCGCTCCTCCACCTTCCGTTTGAGGATGCCCCACAGATGCTCAATAGGGTTTAGGTTTGGAGACATGCTTGGCCAGTCCAGCACCTTTAACCTCAGTTTCTTTGCAAGGCAGTGTTAGTCTTGGAGGTGTGTTTGGGGTTATCATCATGTTGGAATACTGCCCTGCTGCTCAGTTTCTTAAGAGAGGGGGATCATTCTTTGCTTTAGTATCTCACAGTACATGTTGGCATTCATGGTTCCCTCAATGAACTGCAGCTCCCCACAGCCGGCAGCACTCATGCAGTTCCAAACCATGACACTCCCACCACCATGCTTGACTGTAGGCAAGACTCGCTTGTCTTTGTACTCCTCATCTGGTTGCCGCCACACACACTACACACCATCTGAACCAAATAAGTTTATCTTGGTCTCATCAGACCACAGGACATGGTTCTAGTAATCCATGTCCTTAGGGCTCATGCACACGACCGTAAGTATTTTGCGGTCCACAAAAATACGGCTGACATTGTGTGCATTTCGTATTTTGCGGAACAGAACAGCTGGCCCCTAATAGAACAGTACTATCCTTGTCAGTAATGCAGACAATAATAGGACATGTTCTATTTTTTTGCGGAACAGAAATACGGATATATGGAAACGCAATGCACAATGAGTAACTTCTGTTTTTTTGCGGACCCATTGAAGTGAAGTGAATTGCGGACCCATAGAACTGACACGGAAAGAAAACGCGTTCATGTGCATGAGCAATTGCGGACAAGAATAGGCCTATTCTATTAGTGCCGGCGATGTGCAGTCCGTAAGATGCGGAACGCACATTCACGGATCCGTAAAACAAACACGGATGTGTGAATGGACCCTTATTTTTACAAAAATGGATAGTTGCCTGGATGTAGTTTCATGTATTCCGGTCCTGGCTTGACTTGTACAATCAGACCACTCTTTGCCACCAGAGAGGAAAGGGGAATGATAGACTCAAATAAAGCCTCACATTATACTGATAAGTGCAATGCTCTTCTGTGGGCATCTTTATCTAGGCCTATCAGGAGAATTATAGAGCAGTCATATTGTTATCCCAATTCTACACCTACTATTATCATGAAGATTACCTTGCAGACATCTTCTCCTCACAACAGCAGAGCCTGACAATGGATTGCCTATCTACATAGGATTTTTATCTCTGCTGACTAACAACCTACAAAAGGACAATATTTAGTATTTAATGTTCAATGGTATAGTACGGCTGAAATTGCTAAAATATTTTTTCTATTAATACTAAATAAATAAAAATACCTCTTTGTGACAGAAGTGTCCCTCTAAAAGCTTCAAATCTAAAAGGTAGTTGATAAACAGAATGCTTCTAGGGAGGGAAAACCACGTTTGATGTTGGTTGTTAGTGTAACACTGTTCACACCATGCTTGTGGTGCATGTGGTCATATCCAAAGACTTCTACAGGCCTATCGTATGCCATAGTTGCACCGTAGCCACAATGTAAATGTAGTACCTTATTAAAGGGAACCTGTCACCTCAAAAATGCATCTACATGCGCCAGCAGTACCTCATAGTAGCCCGCAACCTGTTAATAATCATATGTTTCATCCTGTTGTCCGATGCTGCGCAAGTAAAAAAAACGTGGTTTTATTCTCCATCAGAGAAGTCAAGGGGGCAGCGTCCTCCTTGCTTCAAGTCAAGGTAACCATGCCCCCTAAACGTCCCCTCTTGCCTGAGAGTGACAGCCTGCAGTGCAGCCGTGATTCCCCAAGTCTCGCGCATGCGCGGTGCGCTCTGTAGTAATGCGCTATCCATCCCCTGCTGCCGCTGTTAGCCGGGTTTCAGCGGCGCAATGCGCATGCGCGAGACTTGTGGAATCGCGGCCTCTATACAAGAACCAAGTTGGTCTGTGGAATATTTATTTTCCCACAGTGGCTCTATGTTTTAACTGTGTAAGGGCCCGTGTGCCGCCCATATGCCTTCCACAATTTGAGGAACGGAAGGCTCATTCTAGAAATGCCTATTCTTGGCCGCACAACAGACAAGAACAATACATGATCTATCATTTTTGCGGGGCCACGGAACGGAGTGCTGTGCGCATCTTTTGCAGCCCCATTGAAGTGAATGGGTCCTCATCTGCAAAAAATGCGGCTCGGATGCGGAACCAAACCACGTTGTGTGAATGCACCGTAACCCTGTGGATAACCAGTGACCATGTTATTTCCTCATCAGAATACAGGCTTTGCTTGCGG
The DNA here is from genome assembly GCF_014858855.1 of Bufo gargarizans. Lineage (NCBI taxonomy): Eukaryota > Metazoa > Chordata > Amphibia > Anura > Bufonidae > Bufo > Bufo gargarizans. The sequence continues at coordinate 202,268,179 of NC_058084.1, read as the reverse complement.
AGCCTATATACTATGCATGGAGAGAAGGGCTGCAGTAAGGGCCGTAATCACACTCTACGCCAGCCGTTTTCTCTCACACAAAATTGTGGCGCTAAACAGCTCCGAAGGGAGCATCCGCAAATAATCTGATCTGTCTTCAACTGTCCTTCCCAATCACCAGGATCATTTCAGTCCAAAAAGGCATCTATTTCCTGAATCATTGCATTGTCGGGACCTGGTGGAAATGCAATTCTCTAATACTATTGGTAAATCTTATATTTTATAACACAGAGATAGGGATGGGCTCCGCTAAAGTGCATACGGGATGCTACAAGTGTATATATAAATAATGAAATGTTCCTAGTTGGCAACACTACAAAAATTCTGCTCTTAAAATAGGCATAATCTTTATTGAATCAAAGATATAAAAACAGGGCCTGGTTAATAACATGTGCCCTACATTGCGTGCCATTTGTCTATTGTGGTCCATGCGACTATTGAGCAAGCGTTATGAGCACTACTGTCAGTGTGGTTTAGCGCTTGTGCTCAATAACCTTTGCTGCGCATGCACTGCCATGCACCTTGGGGCTTCTGCACACTGGGGCACACAGGCCTCATATGTGATTGTTTATTGCTCACGTACAGGTGATCCTCAATAGATTAGAATATCATCGAAAAAGTTAATATATTTCATTAATTCAATTCAAAAACATGAAACTCATTATATACATTCATTACACACAGAGTGATTTATTTCAAAGTATTTCTTACCCAAAAGCCAGTTACCAATTAAGATTTTTTTTATACAGAAATGTTTGCCTACTTAAAAGTATGTACAGTATATATAGGATATGCATGCAATACTTGGTTGGGGCTCCTTTTGCATGGAGGCGATCAGACTGACACTGCTTAGGCATGTTGGAAGCACATGTTGCTTTGATAACTGCCTTCAGTTCATCTGCATTGTAGGGTTGTCACTATGCCAAAATTTTGATTCGATTTCAACATCATAAAAAGGTATTGCGATACTCGATACCACGCAAAAAAAATAAAAACACCTTAATGTCCGGCTCATAACGGAACAGACCTATGCCTATGCTATTTTTTGGGGGACAAGGTGACTAAAAATGGCAAATCCCGCAATTTTTCTTCTTCTTCTGGTTACGGAGTTCAGCGCATAGGAGATAATTTTTAATAGTTTGGACTTTTTCGGATGTGGAGATATGTAATGTGTTTATTTTTTATATATTTTACATATAAAAGTGGGAAAGGGGGTGATTAAAACTTAATATTTTGGAGTTTAAATGTATTTTTATTTAATAACTATTTGCCCCTTGCTAGAACCCTTGTCCTATTCGCCCTTATAGAGCTCTATTAGGGTGAATAGGACTTCACACTCTCCCTGCTGCCCTGTGCTTTGTGCACACAGCAGCATGGAGCTTACCATGGAAGGCTTCAGTAGTGTCCTGGCTGCCATGGTAACCGATCAGAGCCCCGCAATTACACTGCTGGGGCTCCGATCGAAAGCTGCCACTGCACCACCAATGAGGAGGAGGCCACTGCCACCAATGATTATAAAACTGGGGTCGGGCAAAGACACTGATGAATATAATTAACCCGCAAATATAAATGTAGGATGCGGGTGGCGGCTGTATGACATACCGGCCTCTATAACAGGGCACGCGATCCATGTCAATTAAGCCCTCAGGTAGCGCAGCCTAGTATCAGAAAATAGCAAATCCCGGTATCAAATCAATCCGGGTCTAAACGTATAAATTAGGTATCGATAGTTTGGTACTTGGTGCAACCCTACTGCATTGTTGGGTCTGGTGTCTCATCTTCCTCTTCTTAGATTCTCTATGGGGTTTAGGTCAGGTGAGTTTGCTGGAAAATCAAGCACAGTGATACCGTGGTTATTAAACCGGGTATTGGTACTTTTGGCAGTGTGGGCAGATGCCAATTCCTGCTGGAAAATAAAATTGCCATCTCCATAAAACATCTCAGCAGAGGGAAGCATGAAGTGCTCTAAAATGTCCTGGTAGATGGCTGCTCTGACTTTGGACTTGATCCAACACAGTCGACCAACACCAGCAGCTGACACTGCTCCCCAAGCCATCTTTCACTGTGGAAACTTCAGACTGGACCTCAAGCAGCTTGGATTGTGTGCCTCTCCACTCTTTCTCCAGGCTCTGGGATCTTGATTTCCAAATGAAATGCAAACTTTACTTTCATCTGAACAGGACAGGACTTTGAACCACTGTGCACAGTCAAGTCCTTTTTCTCCTTAGCCCAGGTAAAACGCTTCTAACGTGGTCTCTGGGTCATAAGTGGCTTGACACAAGGAATGTGACAGTTGTAGCCCATGTCCTGGATACGTCTGTGTGTGGTAGCTCTTGAAACACCGACTCTAGCCGAAGTCCACTCCTTGTGAATCTTCCCCCAAATTCTTGAATGGTCTTTTCTTGACAATCTTTTCAAGGTTGTGGTTATCCCTGTTTGTGTGCCTTTTTCTACCACATTTTCCTTTCCACTCAACCTTTCATTAATCTATTTGCATACAGCACTCTGAACAGCCAGCTACTTTAGCAATGACCTTTGTGTCTTACCCTCCTTGTGGAGGGTGTCGATGACTGTCTTCTGGACAACTGTCAAGTCAAGAGTATTTCCCATGATTGTGTGAATTTTTCAGGCTAAGGGTACTTTCACACTAGCGTTATTCTTTTCCGGTATTGAAATCCGTTTTGTCCTAATGCATTCTGAAGCAATACATTCAGTCCCTTGTACGGTATGTGACCGGACAAAATACAGGAACAATACCGCACTTGTCGGATCCGGCAATAGAGATGTATTAATGTCTGATCCGGCAAAAAGTGTTCAGGAAAATGCTGCATCGCTAGATCAGGTTTTCCGTTCTGCGCATGTGCCGGCACATAGGAGGAGCTATTTTTGCTTTTGATCTTTAAATACCGGATCTGTTATTCCGGACTATACCAGATGAGGAAATAAAAGCTTTCCGTTTGTACACGGCTTGCTGGATCCGGCAGGCAGTTCCGTTGCTGGAAATGCCTGCCGGAATCAAAAAACACTAGTGTGAAAGTACCGGTACCCTTAGGAAACCTTTGCAGGTGTTTTGTGTTGATTAACTGAGTGACACCATGAGTCTACATATTGAACTTTTCAAAATATTCAAATTTTCTGAGATACTAACTTTTGGGTCTTCGCTAGTTATAAGCCATAATCCTCAACATTAAAAGAAATAAACGCAAAAAATTGATTTCTTAGTTTCTAACGAATGTGGTTTGCAAAAACTGGATCTGCTAACCGGGCCCTGCTTTTATATATTTGATTCAATAAAGATTATGTATATTTTTTTGATATTTTGGGTATGCACAATTTTTGTACAATATTGCTAGCTAGATTTACAAAAAAAAATATTAACTCTAATAAAAAATAAAAAAAAATGTATATTGTGCAGACCCTGTATTATTAGAGGAGCATTTTATACCAAGACAATCATACAAGTAGGTGGCACTGTTGCTTTAAAGAATATTCTCATACATCATTTAGTTTTGGATTTAACCAAATGTGACAAAGCACGATTACCGATACAGTATCTTTGAATTAAAAACAGGAATAAAATATGAAGCTGGGTAACAATAGAAGATTTCACACTTCCATTTCCCAGAACCCGTGTGCAGCAGCATTCACGGAGAACTTGCCAGACTAAATGTGACTGCCAATCATTTCCAGCCTGCGAGGTCTCAGGAGCAGAATGGGAAGCAGTTTTTTCATCTCGCAGTAAACAAATAAAAAAAAAAAAAGTGTCTGACTTTGAGAAAACTTAGGTTTGTCGAATTTAAGTCGTGATAAACAATGTAATCAGAGCTTTTTTCAGCCATTTCCGCAATAGACACCGCTGTCAACATGGGCGTGAAAAATAAAAGGACAACTGAGCCTCTGATGACTGTACACCAACTGCTAATACTCACACTAACCACAGATGATATAACGATAGAAAGATCTAATTTTTTTTATTGAACATATTCTTAACCCTTTCAAGCAACTGTCACAACTAGCATAAGGCTAGAACTTTGTTTCTGCTCCCTATCTGAGAGCATTATATGATAGAAAGAGAGAAGCTGAGCTCTGTAGCATATTGGTTTCTATTATGTGCAGCAGGATATGAGTAAATCCTGACCGGACTCCTAGGAGAGATAGTGAGAGTCCTGATTACCCCAAACACACACATCAGTATGTACACAGAGAAAGCAGTCAGTACCCGCGGCTCTCACTGGTCTCTTCTATGAGTCCTGTCAGGATTTACGCCGATTTTTACTAATCCTGCTCTAAATCCTAAACACCTATTTAGAGGTCGCAATAACGTTTGTACGAGAGTCAGGCAATGTTACGACTTGCTTTGGGCTAGAGTGCAAAAGTGCAGCAGGGACTGAAGAGTCCTCACAGGCTGTGCTCCGGCTCACCGCAGGAGCCACGTACTGACTGAAGCCAGGTTCCCACTGTAGCAGCCAGCCAGCATCAGAGTTAAAGGGGTTGTCCCACTTCATTAAATAGGTTTTATCTAATTTATTTACCCCCACAGAACATATCTTCCTATCCATGTAATAATCCAAAAGCTACCTTTCTTTCCAAAAATCATGTTATGCGATGCCTTTGTTGATTTCTGTATCCCATGGATACGGCCTCTTTCGTCCGGCCGCATCGCTGTGCCGCGCCTGCGCACAACAGCTCTACAAATTATCGGGCCGCCTCTCCATTCCTATGAGTACGCACACGTTCGCGCATGCACAGTTTATCCTGTGTGTCGGAGATAGCGCTGCGCATGCGCGAACATCCGAACAGTTCGGGCGAGTCTGCGGAGCGAGAGGACGGACGTCGGAGGATCTGGATAATATTTCATAAAAGGTAAGTATAAGATCTAGTGGCCCACTCACCACTGATTATTGAGTATTGGGCAACAAAGGGGGTTCATTTAAATTCAAAGGGGGCATTTTTATGGACACTGGGGGCAACTTTAAAAATTTTTGTGACATTGGGGGCAACTATATTATATGTATGGACACTGGGGGCAACTATATTATATGTATGGACACTGGGGGGCAACTATATTATATGTATGGACACTGGGGGGCAACTATATTATATGTATGGACACTGGGGGGCAACTATATTATATGTATGGACACTGGGGGGCAACTATATTATATGTATGGACACTGGGGGGCAACTATATTATATGTATGGACACTGGGGGGCAACTATATTATATGTATGGACACTGGGGGGAAACTATATTATATGTATGGACACTGGGGGGAAACTATATTATATGTATGGACACTGGGGGGAAACTATATTATATGTATGGACACTGGGGGCAACTATATTATATGTATGGACACTGGGGGCAACTATATGAATTTTATGGAAACTGGGGGCAAGTTTATGAATTGTATGGAAAACCATAAAATGTAGCAGAGCTAATCGTGTTGCAAACATCCACAGGGATACGAGGGGAGTGGATTAGCAAGGTATGACAGAGAAAAGTGGAAATCTAGATGACATGGGGGAAGGGGAATACACTGATATATAGAAAAGTTGGATATGAATGTTATTACTCAATTTAGTACAGCTATAATGGTAAGAATACATCTGTGCTGTTCAGTGGTTGTTTTAGGGGAGTAAAAAACAAAAATCCTATTTATACAAGGTGTCATGCATTTGTGCTGTAGTAAATTACAGTTTTTGATGCACAGATATAGTGTTGAATATATTTGGAAAGTTTTATGTGTGGATAGTATTCAGGACATCAAAATGCAACTCTCTAAGATCATTTAGCATTGCTTGCTGAGTGATAGCAATCCACACCAGGAGAGATAAGCTTCACAGACACTGCCGGGAGCCAGTGAGCCTGATGAGTCATAGTCTTCACATGAACGAGCACACAGGACTCAGCTCTCAGTGTGAGGTCATAAGGAGGCGTGGCCAGCCTTCACTCTAGCTGCCTAAGCCCGCCCAGCCTTATCTGCAGAAAAGCAGGAAGTTACCAGCAGAGTGACTGCAGCTCAGGCTGATTTAGCAAAGTGGGAAAACCCCTTTAACGCTGATACAGGCTTCTTAACTCCCTAGATGCTGCAGTCAATAGCGACCGCGGCATCCAGGCAGTTAGAGGAACAGGGCTCTGCCTGCCACTATGGGCCATGGCAGACGGGGCCTAACTAACGACCCCAGGACTGCCTTGGCTGTATGTCGATTGGTACAGTGATAGGCTATAATGCATCGGTACAAAAGTTATACCAATGCATTATAAAAAATAAATAAAAAAAAAAAAAACAATGGCCCCTATTGAGCATAAAAAACAAAATAAAGGTTAACGTTTATTTAAAAAAAATAAAAATAAAAATTATATATATATATATATATATATATATATATATAATTTCCATAAAAAGTGGTTTGCTTTTGTAGAAGTGGTAAAAACACACAGATGATATCACAAAGTGTTTGCTGCAACTTTTATAATAAAGAGAAGATGTTATTTTGAACGATGTAAAAAAATAAAATAAAAGGAAAAATTACCAAATAGGTTTTATTTCCTATTAATCTTCAGCCCCAAAAATAAATGTTAATAAGTCCCATGTACCCTAAAAAATAGTACCAATGAAAACTACATCCCCCTGCAAAAAACAAAACCACATATGGCTACATCAGTGCAAAAATTAGTTCTGGTTCTTAGAATGCAGATACATAACAGGACGTGCTACAAATATTTGGCATTTCCATATTTGTACTGATCCACACAATAAAAGTAACCCATTAGTAATGCCACACAGTGAAGTTCGTAAATGTAAAGTGCAAAAAAAAAAAGCAATGGCTGAAGTGCCTTCCCACCCAAAAAAAATAGATAGTCTAAGGCCTCATGCACAAGGCCGTGCCGTTTTTTTGCGGTCCGCAAACCGCGGATCCGCAAAAAATGGAAGCCGCCCATGATGCCTTCCGCAATTTGTGGAACGGGCACAGGCAATATAAATGTCTATTCTTGTCCGCAAAGCGCGGACAAGAATAGGACATCTTATATTTTATTTTAACGGGGCCGCAGAACGGAGCCACGGATGCAGACAGCACACGGAATGCTGTCCGCATCTTCTACAGCCTCATTGAAGTGAATGGGTCCGCATCCGAGCCACCTAAACAGCGTCTCTGATGCGGACTCAAACAACGGTCGTGTGCATGAGGCCTAAAAAAGCATAAATGTAGTTATTGCCATTGAAGTAATGGGAAAAACATCTACTTTGTGTCTGGTCCTGAATCGGTTGTCCCATGAAAAATATTCTAAAGTTTTCAAACCAGCACCTGTATCTGAAGACCTTTGTAATTGCATGTAATAAAAAAAAATTGTATAGCTATTGAGGTATTCAATAAAATCTAGCGCCACTTGCTGTTTTCTCTGTCCACCTCTTGGAGACGGAAGCACATGCTCAGATCCATCCTTCAACGGCAATCAGCTGCTGCAGAAAGGACACGCCCCCTAAACTGTCAGTAAAAAAATAAGGCTAGGGCTACTGGTCGAGCAACAGCTGTTTGTCACGCCCGTGTGTGGGAGGGAGACACGACACCGGACGAAGAAGGAAAGGGAATAAGATCTGAAAGCTAGGGAAGAAAGAAGGACACCTCCTAGTTAAATCCCTAGTCACAGTCCTGACTGTCTCGGAAGTTCCCGTGGCAGGTACCAGAAGATCGGAGAGACTGGCAACTCGTGGGTTAAATTGACAAGTTCACTGTGGATCTTATTGTGTCTGTGTTTTGGTGAATGCCACACCCCTTGCTTCAGGTGTTGCTTGTTGGTAAACCACTTTTCCCATAAGTAGCAGCTTCTCACTCTTCGAGGTGCGGTTTATATATTTTATTGCTTTCTAATTAGCTGGTCGGTTGTACTCTGTGGTGCGTCTGGAGTTGCCCGTTTTCTACTTTCGGATAAGTCATGTCTGTTCTTGGGTTTGTTATATTTCCTGTTGTTTGTATCTGGGCCTGAGACAGAGACTTCCATTCGTCCATTTGGGGAGGAATGGGTTGTCTCTGGTCCTAACCTCATTCCAGGGCCTGCTAGGGATATAAGGGCCTAGGTATCCAGAATATGAATTTTCCTACCTCCAAGGTGTATTTATATTGATTGGTAGTTAGGGCCCAGATTAGGCTTGTTTAGGAGGTGACCTGTTTCTTCTCTAGTTTCCAGGCCCAGTTACTGCTCCCCTTCCCTCCTATGTTTAGTGTGGCGTTTTTCCCCCCACACTGATCGTGACACTGACTGGCTATCAGTTTGAACAGACCCAAAAGGTAAGCGAGTTCATACGCATGAGTACCTAGAGTTCAAACTCACCCTATAAGACCCTGGCGATAGCGACAGGACTGAGACTACCTGTTCCTCCAGAAAGGAAGGATGACCAGGAGTCTCCTTTAGGTCTACAACAAAAGGGCAGGGCAAAAACAACACACAGCTAATCCAAAACAAAATTCTAAAGGGAAAGGAAACACTTAACTTTCCAGTAGTTATGGCAGCAACAGGAACTCGGCTGAGAATCAAACACCAGCAGACCACAGATACCACTGAAGCTATAAACCGCACAGCATTGTGGGAGAAGCAACTATAAATTAGGAAAGTTAAATAACCACTATAACAACACCTGGAGGTTAGAGGTGTAGCCAATACCACAAACAACACAGACGCCTATTGATCCACAAGGAAAACTGTCAGATCAAAGCACGTGTGGCCAGTCTCATAGATCTTCTGTCCGTATGCCTCGGTACGTTCGTGACACTGTTGCGGCCAAGATTGCCGAGTTGTGGTGATCCCATAGAAATGAATAAGATAGCTGCAGCAGTCGCAGGAAATCCAACACGGCTGCATTGCTTGTGACTCCCATTCATTTCTACGGGATTACCGCAACTCAGCAATCCTGGCCGTGACCAGTGTTGCTGTGAAGACCTAAACTAAATCTAGCAGAACAATTGCAGTAATGAATGGGGAGATCTCTGGATCCATGTGAGGTACAGGGCTGGTTCTAGTTACGTAATAGATACAAGTGTTGTGTTTACGCCTTATTTTTACCAGGGAAAAACTGCACCGTCCCGATGTTTGTAATGACCCAAAACTAAACTATGATGGATAAGATTTTTGCAATTCTATTGAGTGCCATATAACGGTTTGTAGATCATTTTGCAGGCAATGTCAATGTTGTTGATTTTCTATGAATTTGCAGGTTCTTCAACAAGAGGAGGAAACATAAAAATAACATACCTTTTAACCCACAATAAATAGACGCACAGCACTAGAAAAACCTAGCTGCTCTCCTCCAAAAACAGCGCCACAGATTGAGATGGTGTTGAAGTTCAGCCCTATTCATGTCAATGGAGCATGTGTGGGGCTGTTTCTGGAGCCGCCATGTTTTTCTAGTCCTGGACAACCACACTAAAGTGACTTGCAAATTTCATCGAAAATAGCAAATGTACAGAGAAAAGCCTCACATGAACTTACTTGCAACATGGTGACTGCATGCCTTTCCCCAGATTTGGTCCATACTGGCATCATTCCTAGTTTAACTGCTATTAGACCCACCCTGTTGGAGCCTGTAATATAAGGTTGAATTGTATTAGAGGATGAGAATCAGAAACCAAATGACAAAGTGAGAAATTTATTAATAAAAATTCTAGCCCCCCAAAAAATTACAAATACACCCATGAGTAGTCATGCACCAGTTTGAAGGTCCTGCACTGTGCTTTAGTGGAGCGTTTGCTGCATGCAATTTCTAAAAGGCCTGTGAAAAATTAGAGTTGGATAGCGACTAGCTGCTAAGAGAGAGTTGGATAGCGACTAGCTGCTAAGAGAGAGTTGGATAGCGACTAGCTGCTAAGAGAGAGTTGGATAGCGACTAGCTGCTAAGAGAGAGTTGGATAGCGACTAGCTGCTAAGAGAGAGTTGGATAGCGACTAGCTGCTAAGAGAGAGTTGGATAGCGACTAGCTGCTAAGAGAGAGTTGGATAGCGACTAGCTGCTAAGAGAGAGTTGGATAGCGACTAGCTGCTAAGAGAGAGTTGGATAGCGACTAGCTGCTAAGAGAGAGTTGGATAGCGACTAGCTGCTAAGAGAGAGTTGGATAGCGACTAGCTGCTAAGAGAGAGTTGGATAGCGACTAGCTGCTAAGAGAGAGTTGGATAGCGACTAGCTGCTAAGAGAGAGTTGGATAGCGACTAGCTGCTAAGAGAGAGTTGGATAGCGACTAGCTGCTAAGAGAGAGTTGGATAGCGACTAGCTGCTAAGAGAGAGTTGGATAGCGACTAGCTGCTAAGAGAGAGTTGGATAGCGACTAGCTGCTAAGAGAGAGTTGGATAGCGACTAGCTGCTAAGAGAGAGTTGGATAGCGACTAGCTGCTAAGAGAGAGTTGGATAGCGACTAGCTGCTAAGAGAGAGTTGGATAGCGACTAGCTGCTAAGAGAGAGTTGGATAGCGACTAGCTGCTAAGAGAGTTTTGGTGAATGCCACACCCCTTGCTTCAGGTGTTGCTTGTTGGTAAACCACTTTTCCCATAAGTAGCAGCTTCTCACTCTTCGAGGTGCGGTTTATATATTTTATTGCTTTCTAATTAGCTGGTCGGTTGTACTCTGTGGTGCGTCTGGAGTTGCCCGTTTTCTACTTTCGGATAAGTCATGTCTGTTCTTGGGTTTGTTATATTTCCTGTTGTTTGTATCTGGGCCTGAGACAGAGACTTCCATTCGTCCATTTGGGGAGGAATGGGTTGTCTCTGGTCCTAACCTCATTCCAGGGCCTGCTAGGGATATAAGGGCCTAGGTATCCAGAATATGAATTTTCCTACCTCCAAGGTGTATTTATATTGATTGGTAGTTAGGGCCCAGATTAGGCTTGTTTAGGAGGTGACCTGTTTCTTCTCTAGTTTCCAGGCCCAGTTACTGCTCCCCTTCCCTCCTATGTTTAGTGTGGCGTTTTTCCCCCCACACTGATCGTGACACTGACTGGCTATCAGTTTGAACAGACCCAAAAGGTAAGCGAGTTCATACGCATGAGTACCTAGAGTTCAAACTCACCCTATAAGACCCTGGCGATAGCGACAGGACTGAGACTACCTGTTCCTCCAGAAAGGAAGGATGACCAGGAGTCTCCTTTAGGTCTACAACAAAAGGGCAGGGCAAAAACAACACACAGCTAATCCAAAACAAAATTCTAAAGGGAAAGGAAACACTTAACTTTCCAGTAGTTATGGCAGCAACAGGAACTCGGCTGAGAATCAAACACCAGCAGACCACAGATACCACTGAAGCTATAAACCGCACAGCATTGTGGGAGAAGCAACTATAAATTAGGAAAGTTAAATAACCACTATAACAACACCTGGAGGTTAGAGGTGTAGCCAATACCACAAACAACACAGACGCCTATTGATCCACTACTGCTAAGAGAGAGTTGGATAGCGACTAGCTGCTAAGAGAGAGTTGGATAGCGACTAGCTGCTAAGAGAGTTGGATAGCAACTAGCTGCTAAGAGTTGGATAGCAACTAGCTGCATATAACACTAGAATATAACACTCACTTTTCAAAAACTGGGAGTGGTTTAAGAGTAGAGGAGCAGCCTATGACAGTCTCTATAATTTACGCCAAACGATGGCACAGATTTTAGTGCAGATCTATACCATATTTTTCTTGTGCAGACAGGCAAGGATGAAACTGATTTATTAATCCTTTCACGACCGCCATACAGCTACAGTGGGATGCGAAAGTTTGGGCAACCTTGTTAATAGTCATGATTTTCCTGTATAAATAGTTGGTTGTTACGATAAAAAATGTCAGTTAAGTATATCATATAGGAGACACACACAGTGATATTTGAGAAGTGAAATGAAGTTTATTGGATTTACAGAAAGTGTGCTATAATTGTTTAAACAAAATTAGGCAGGTGCATACATTTGGGCACCACAAAAAAAGAAATGAAATCAATATTTAGTAGATCCTCCTTTTGCAGAAATTACAGCCTCTAAACGCTTCCTGTAAGTTCCAATGAGAGTGTGGATTCTGGTTGAAGGTATTTTGGACCATTCCTCTTTACAAAACATCTTTAGTTCATTAAGGTTTGATGGCTTCTAAGCATGGACAGCTCTCTTTAACCATTTCAACCCCCCTAGCTGAAACACCCTTAATGACCAGGCCACTTTTTACACTTCTGCACTACACTACTTTCACCGTTTATCGCTCGGTCATGCAACTTACCATCCAAATGAATTTTACCTCCTTTTCTTCTCACTAATAGAGCTTTCATTTGGTGGTATTTCATTGCTGCTGACATTTTTACTTTTTTTGTTATTAATCGAAATTTAACGCCATTTTTAAAAAAAAAAAAGACATTTTTCATTTTCAGTTGTAACATTTTTAAAAAAAAGAAAACAACATCCATATATAAATTTTTCACTAAATTTATTGTTCTACATGTCTTTGATAAAAATAAAAAAAATGTTTGGGTAAAAAAAAAAAATGGTTTGGGTAAAAGTTAAATGTAAATAAGCATTTAAATAGCATTTACTATGGTACAAAAATTTGAATTTCCGCTTTTTGAAGCAGCTCTGACTTTCTGAGCACCTGTCATGTTTCCTGAGGTTCTACAATGCCCAGACAGTAGAAAAAACCCACAAATGACCCCCATTTCGGAAAGTAGACACCCTAAGGTATTCGCTGATGGGCATAGTGAGTTCATAGAACTTTTTATTTTTTGTCACAAGTTAGAGGAAAATGATGATTTTTTGTGGGGTAGTTATACTGCCCTGGCATTTTAGGGGCCCAAATGTGTGGGAAGCAGTTTGAAATCAAAATCTGTAAAAAATGGCCTGTGAAATCCAAAAGGTGCTCTTTGGAATGTGAGCCCATTTGCCCACCTAGACTGCAAAAAAGTGTCACACATCTGGTATCGCCGTACTCAGGAGAATTTGGGGAATGTGTTTTGGGGTGTCTTTTACATATTTTTGGGGTGTCTTTTTTATATATATGATTGTGAGCCCCTAAAGCGCAGACCTCGACGCGCGTTTCGCCTGAGCGGCTTCGTCAGGACGAAGCCGCTCAGGCGAAACGCGCGTCGAGGTCTGCGCTTTAGGGGCTCACAATCATGGTCACCATGTCCTCAGGTACAGTTTTCGCTCAGTAGTATTTTACTGGGCGTACTCACGTTTGGTTTCAGCTGGCATCCACACTAGATCCATCATACTAGTTGTTGAGGGTGGTTTTATAGTGATATTTAGTGATCCTATCCATTATATTACCCATGCTGTACCCTTGCAAGTGTATATAGCATTATATTCTCCTTGCTGATGTGAGGCTCAGGTATGATCGGTAGTCCCCTTTGTTATTTGGGATATAGTCTCATGGTGGGCTGCTTACTTACTCAGTTTCCACTTCCCATGTACTAGTATACGGGATTCCGATCATCCATGTGCCAACACTATCTGCACCTGTGGATCATTTATGCTCAATCGCATGATTGTACATGACTCCATTTTTGTGTATGCCCCCATGGCTCTCTGAATACTGTCTTCCATCCTGTCTTTTCCCGTAATTATTAATTGAGAATAAAGTGATATTTTGATATACCCCTTCCACTTGAATTTTTTTTTGCTTATAGATTGGATGATATCAAGTGATGTGTTCTGTTTAGACTAGACAGAGGTTTTTCTTTTGTAGGTTTAATAGAATGCACATCAGTGCTGCAGCGAGTCGATCGGTTGGTCCACCTGGAAGGTAAAAAAAACAAAACAAAAAAAGAAAAAAAACAGGCCGCAACGCAATAATTTTATTAACTTTATAATAACCTTTAAACAGAACATATACATTTTATTTAACTTTTGGAACTGAACGTTAACTTTTTTGCTTACTAGTGTTTTTTTTTTGTTTTGTTTTTTACCTTTATAGGACAAACCTCTCCTTCCCCATGGGACAATGTGCAAAGCGCAAATCGCCCAAAGATGTGGCGAAGTGCATTATGCACTTTGTCCCAGGTGAAAGAAGAGGTTTGCAGCAGCTGTGTGTGAATGGGCCCTAATAGCCCTGTGTACCTGTCCTGTGAGATGTGATCAATATGCTAAGTGTACCTGTGTGTGGTACTTCCAGAAATACTCCCCTAAGCATAGGGCAGGGTGGTCAGGGCAGTCAGGACAGAAATAGCCTGATTAAACTCCTGCTACAGACACAACATCTTTTTCAGTGTGACGGTTGGGTTGAGGTACCAGGAACGACACTGGGGAAATGTCGCTCGTGTAGACAGCTAACTACACTGGTGGATGGGGCCACGGAACCTCCTGGATACAGGAGGTTCTCGATGATCTCTTCCTGAAATTTGAGGAAGGATCCTGTTCTCCCAGCCTTACTGTAGAGAACAAAAAACTATTATACAGAGCCAATTGAATTAAATATACAGACACCTTCTTATACCAGCGTCTGGTGCGTCGGGAAACTAAATACGGAGACAACATCTGGTCATTGAAGTCCACCCCTCCCATGTGAAGGTTATAGTCGTGGACTGAGAGGGGCTTTTCAATGACACGGGTTGCTCGCTCAATTTGGATTGTCTGGTCTGCGTGAATGGAGGACAGCATGTAAACGTCACGCTTGTCTCTCCATTTCACCGCGAGCAGTTCTTGGTTACACAAGGCAGCCCTCTCCCCCCCTTGCAAGACGGGTGGTAACGAGCTGTTGGGGGAAGCCCGAGCGACTAGTTCCCGCGGTGCCACAGCAGCCAATCTGTTCTAGAAACAAATGCCTGAAGAGGGCCACACTTGTGTAGAAATTGTCCACATAAAGATGGTACCCCTTGCCAAATAAGGGTGACACCAAGTCCCAGACTGTCTTCCCACTGCTCCCCAGGTAGTCAGGGCAACTGACCGGCTCCAGGGTCTGATCTTTTCCCTCATAGATCCGAAATTTGTGGGTATAGCCTGTGGCCCTTTCACAGAGCTTATACAATTTTACCCCATGCTTGGGATGTATTGTTTGAAGCCACGGCGCCCGGTAAAATGTATTAGGGACTCGTCTACGCAGATGTTTTGCTCTGGGGTATACAAATCTGCAAATTTCTGGTTGAAGTGGTCTATGAGGGGCCGAATTTTGTGGAGCCGGTTAAAAGCTGGGTGGCCTCTGGGACGGGAGGTGGTGTTATCACTTAAGTGCAGGAAACGCAGGATGGCCTCAAATCATGCCCTGGACATGGCAGCAGAGAACATGGGCATGTGATGAATTGGGTTCGTGGACCAATATGACCGCAATTCATGCTTTTTCGTTAGACCCATGTTGAGGAAAAGGCCCAGAAAAATTTTAATTTCGGAAACTTGGACTGGTTTCCACCGGAAAGGCTGGGCATAATAGCTTCCCAGGTTGGCGGATATAAATTGTGTGGCATACCGGTTTGTTTCTGCCACAATTATGTCCAAGAGCTCCGCAGTCAAGAACAGCTCAAAAAATCCCAGGGCCGAACCGATCTGAGCTGTCTCAACACGAACTCTAGACTGGGCGGTGAAAGGGGGAACTAATGGTGCGGCTGAAGTTGGGGACTGCCCTACTGGTGCTCGCCACTTCACCATGTTGTACGGCAGTGCTGGTACTAGGTCCAGGGAGGGCTGCGCTGCTGGTGTATGCCTCACCACGTAATCCGACAGCGCTAGCCCCACTCTGCTGCCCTCGAAGCGGATCCTGCGCAACCTGTGGTCTAGCGACACGGGGCCGGGTAGGCCTGGTGGTATCAGGGACTTCAACCTCCTCGTCCGAACTTTGTGTCAGACTGCCACTGCTTTCTACAGGTTCATATTCTGACCCGCTAGATTCATCAGATGAGGGTTCCCATTCCTCATCCGACTGGGTCAGAAGCCTGTAGGCCTCTTCAGAAGAATACCCCCTGTTTGACATCTGGGCTACTAAATTTAGGGGTATTCCCTGAGACTACCCAAGAAAAAAAAGCAAGCCCGTCTTACAAATGGGAGGCTAGCGAAGTACCGGAGGCCGCTGCGGTTGATAAAAAAAAAATATCAAAACTGATTTTTTTTTTATCGCCGCAGCGCGTGGGTGAATGCACGTGTGGGCGACCGATCAGGCCTGATCGGGCAAACACTGTTTTGGGTGGAGGGCGAACTAAGGTGACACTAATACTATTAGGCTTCGTTCACACTTCAGTGTTTGGTCAGTGATTTCCATCAGTGATTTGTGAGCCAAAACCAGAAGTGGAGCCTCCACAGACATGAGGTAGAAGGGAAAGATCTGCTCCTGTTCTGTGTTTAGAGCTGCACCTGGTTTTGGCTCACAAATCACTGATGGAAATCACTGACCGAACACTGACGTGTGAACGAGGCCTTATAGATCTGACTGTGATCAGTTTTGATCACTTACAGATACTATAAAAGTACATAAGCTGATTAGCGATACGCTAATCAGCGAATAAGTGACTGCGGTGCGGTGGGCTGGGCGCTAACTACCTAACCAAGGGGCCTAAACTATCCCTAAAACCTACACTGATCACTTTTTTCACTTTAACTAGTGATTGACAGGGGCAAGAAGGGGTGATCAAGGGGTTAAATGGGATGCAGGGGGGTGATCTGGGGCTATGTGTGGTGTTTGGTGCTACTCACTGTGATGCCTGCTCCTCTGCTGAAACCAACCGACGAAAAGGACCAGCAGAGGTGCAGGGAAGCCATTTAACACATCATATTTACTAATATGATGTGTTAGATGGCTTCCGATTTGTGATTTTAAAAATCGCCAGCCAGCCACGATCATTGGCTGGCAGGCTGGTGACGTGACCCCCCCTCTAAGGCTGACGCGTATATGCATGACTCTGCGCAGAGCTGCCGCCTCCGGACCGCGATCCTGCGTTAGGCGGTCCGGAGGCGGTTAAGTCACACCACAGATTTTCTGTTATATTCAGGTCTGGGGACTGAGATGGCCATTCCAGAACGTTGTACTTGTTCCTCTGCCTTAGTGGATTTTGAGCAGTGTTTAGGGTTGTTGTCTTGTTGAAAGATCCAGCCCTGGCGCAGCTTCAGCTTTGTCACTGATTCCTGGACATTGGTCTCCAGAATCTGCTGATACTGAGTGGAATCCATGCATCCCTCAACTTTGACAAGATTCCCAGTCCCTGCACTGGCCACACAGCCCTACAGCATGATTGAACCACCACCATATTTTACTGTAGGTAGCAGGTGTTTTTCTTGGACTGTTGTGTTCTTTTTCCTCCATGCATAACGCCCGTTGTTATGGCCAAATAACTCAATTTTAGTTTCATCAGTCCACAGCACCTTATTCCAAAATGAAGCTGGCTTGTCCAAATGTGCTTTAGCCCACCTCAAGCGGCACTTTTTGTGCTGTGGGCAGAGAAAAGGCTTCCTCTGCATCTCTCTCGCATACAGCATCTCCTTGTGTAAAGTGTGCCGAATGGTTGAACGATGCACAGTGACTCCATCTGCAGCAAGATGATGTTGTAGGTCTTTGGTGCTGGTCTGTGGGTTGACTCTGACTGTTCTCACCATTCGTCGCTTCTGTCTGTCCGAGATTCTTCTTGGTCTGCCACTTCGAGCCTTAACTTGAACTGAGACTGTGGTCTTCCATTTCCTCAATATGTTCCTAACTGTGGAAACAGACAGCTGAAATCTCTGAGACAGCTTTCTGTATCCTTCCCCTAAACCATGATGGTGAACAATCTTTGTCTTCAGGTCATTTGAGAGTTGTTTTGAGACCCCCATGTTGCTACTGTTCAGAGAAAATTAAAAGAGGAGGGAAACTTACAATTGACCCCCTTAAATACTCTCTCTCATAATTGGATTCACCTGTGTATGTAGGTCAGGGGTCACTAAGCTTACCAAGCCAATTTGAGTTCCAATAATTCGTACTAAAGGTTTTGGAATCAATAAAATGATAACAGAGCCCAAATTTATGCACCTGCCTAATTTTGTTTAAACAATTATAGCACACTTTCTGTAAATCCAATAAACTTCATTTCACTTCTCAGATATCACTGTGTGTGTCTCCTATGCTCATTCTTCAATTCACTTCAGAGACTCATCTACTTATCTTTGGAATACCAAAAGAGCACGTATTAATCAAAAAATACTTTCCCTTCCTAAGGGCTCATGCACACGACACAGAAAGGACATACGTTTGTGTGCATGAGCCCCAAGTTCCCAGGAGGTATTGCTGGCTGGAGCTTCTATTACGAATCCATCCACATATCTTGCACCTTAGACTAGATTAGATCAAAAGAGGGAAAACTTTGGAGATCTACTGAGGAGGACCTTAATCTGATTGCTCTCCGAGTCGTGCTTTGGTGCAGCTCCACCAAGGAATAACACCCCCAATATCACAGCACTCCAGATGGCGACCAAAATGGTCACCAACGCGACTTATAATTGCGTCTTGTCGCCATTTGCAACTACTAGACCCTTCGCTGCTCTGCCTCTAAGAAATTTCATCCAGCAGACACACGCTGCAGGTGTCTGCTGGGTGAAGATCCGCCCGACCCTCACAATGGGCGGGTCTTGGGTTCCAGCAATTTCTAGCTTCCCGGCCATCACTCGCACGGTCACCGCCCCTTCACGTGTATTTGCTACTGCATGAACAACGCTCGTTTCTATTGGACGGTTGCGAGTCTCCCCCTTTTTTTCTTGCTCGCTGCTTGGCTTGTGAGTGTGGTGGGTGGAACAAGCGTCGCCTGTGTGTTGTCCCAGCTGGCGTGCACATAGAGCCCGAGAAGGGAACTGGCCATGTTATGTGCTGGGTGAGTGTTTGCTGTGTGACAAATAAAGTTACATGTTCTTGTGAAGGGACGTGCTTGTAGTGGCCTACACGGTGTATATTAACGCTGACCAGCCCAGACAAAGCTTTATCTTCAAAATGGAACTCCCTTTTAAACTCCTCTTCCCTCAATGCATCAAATTGAAGATGTCTGCTTGCTGTCGGTGAATGCAGACGCTTATGCTTACATCCAAAACCTGCAATCCAGTGGTAAACGCCATGCTTTATCTACACTGATAAGATTGTAATGGATTGAAATAGTGATTTAGTAACACAGTGAATAAACGCATATGTACAGAGGCTGAAAACCCATCCTGGTGACAGAGCTGTGGGTTTGTTACAATGTGTCACTTTTAGCTTGATGCTCTACTCCATGTGAGGGTAAGAGGGGTTGTACCCCAGCGCATCTTAGCGGCTAAAAGGTTGGAGAGGAGAACATAGCATCCAAATCTAAATCATGTGCTTTAGGGCACACGACCGTATGTATTTTGCGGTCCGATTTGCTCCGGATGCGTCGTGTGTGCATTGCGGGAAAACCATGCGAGTAGGCATGCAACTGTAGTCAGTTTTGACTGCGATTGTGTTCTGATGTTCAGTTTTTTCCACGCAAGTGCAATGCGTTTTGCACGCGCGCATGAAAAAACTGAATGTGGTACCCGGACTTCTTCACTGAAGTTCGGGTTTGGGTTAGGGGTTCTATTCATTTTATTATTTTCCCTTATAATATGGTTATAAAGGAAAATAATAGAATTCATTTTTTTTTTTTTACTTGTTTTATTAAAGAGTAACAATACAGGTGCGAGTCATATAAAGGCAGTAGAGTTTCCCATGCAGGGGATGATCTTTACATAGAAATACAGGCTGTACAGGGCATACAGAGTACAACACAATTGGTCATTCAAAACAGAGCAGCAAGTGAACACAGCAAAGTTTCCAAAGGGGAGTGAGAGGTGGCCCATCACATATCTACCAGGCTCGGACTATCAATCGCTGAGTACATACAGGAATTTTGCAGTGTTAACGAAGAAGAGCACAAATCTCCCCAAACCTTGTGGAATTTTTGCGGGCACTTCCTATGCTTGTAGAAGATGTTTTCCATAGTCACAGCGTGGTTTACTAAGGAGCTCCACTGTCCTAATGTAGGCGGTCTATCTCCCATCCATCGCAGTGCTATTGCTTTCCTAGCTAAGAATAGAGTTTCCCCCAGAAAGATTATATTATGAGACCAAGACTCTTCATCTAAAATGCCTAGTATACACATCTTGGGACACAAAAGGTACAGTAGCTGGGACCATGGTTGACAAGACCTCAAGCACTGCAGTCCCAAATCATATGCCAGAAGTCAGCATTGTCTGCCGAGCATCTGGGACATCTACTGTGAGATATTCTTCCCATTTTATGTAACCTGGTTGGGGCGAGATAGCTTCTGTGCAGTATAAACAGCTGAACCAGTCTATTATTAATGGAGGGCGAAACCCCTGGTGGAGTCAACAAAGCCTAGCTCCAATCGTCATCAGTCAGAGTAGGTATGGATATCTTCCACTTGCCCTCAATGGCCAGGGGATTCATCGTCATGCGATTGCTGATAAAATGTGTATACAGCACAGAAGTAATCCCCTTCGGACCCTGGGATTTCAACACACCAATTAGAGGATACTGCGAGATACCTCTCTCCACTCCCCTGAACTGAGCTTGCATGGAATGTCTCAGTTGTAGGCATCTATAAAACATATTGCAGGGAACTCCAAACTTTTTCTGAATCTGCGAGAAGGAACACAAGTGCCCACCCTCAAATATATCTCCCAGAGAGACCACTCCGTGGTGTCTCCATTCATCAGCACCCCTCTAACGACACTAAATGGGTGAACATGGGGTTATTCCACAGGACAGTGTCAGAAAAATCCTTCCTTATACATATGCAGTTTGGAGGCCTTACACACTTGGTGTGCCAACTTGTGGAGCAGTAGGAGACGGCAGCAAGCGGAGTAGGAGTGTTCTAATACAGGCCATAGAGTGCTCAACTGCAAGCAGGGTGGATACAAATCAATGATTTTAATAAAAAATATACAAACTTTTTTATTTTTTATTTAAAAATCTGATTGTTTTTATATAAAATGCTTTTTGAGGAAAATATATTACCATCCAAAAGGTTATTCCATCATGAAATAAAAATGTGTATTTTAATTATGTAGAATAAGGCTGTATATGTGTATTTTTTGGGTAAATAAATTCCATTAATCCATTCACAATGTCATGCTCTTCCAGAGGTTTTTGTAAGATTATTGGGCAGTTTCTCTGCCTACAAGATATTATTACAGATGCTTGGTTTACTTTTGCAGTTCTCAAAACTGAACTTGACTCAGTAGAGATCACATGCCTCTTCTTCACAGCAAAAATGTTATAACATGAACAGAGTTGAAAGAAAGACCTTAATCCTAAACTTCTACAAACCTATGAATACAGAATCAACCTAATCAAACTACCGTATTTTTCGCCCCATAAGCCCCCTCCCCCCCCAAAAAAAATCGGGGGAAATGCCCCTGCGTCTTATGGGGCGAATGCTGACAATTTAACATCGCTGGATGCGATGTAGAGTGAGCGGGGGGAGGGGGAGGGACTGGGAGGAGGAGCTGGGGGCCGGGAATAGCGGCGGGGCGGTGCAATCAATGTACTATAGCCCCGCCGCTCCGGTATACTAATATTAAATGTCTTATTCAATTAAAATGTATTAGATATGCCCCCTCACTCCTAAATTGCTAATCGTACCTTACATCCTATTCCTAGGTTCTGTAATGCAGGCCGGGCAGGCGGCAGCGTAACTCCTTGATGTCACGTGCCTGCGCCGCCTACTTTATGAATGAAGCAGGCGGCGCAGGCAAGTGACGTCAGCGAGTGACGCGCCGGCCGCCCTGCCTGCATTACAGAAGCTAGGAATAGGATGTAAGGTACGATTAGCAATTTAGGAGTGAGGGGGGCATATCTAATACATTTTAATTGAATAAGACATTTAATATTAGTATACTGGGGGCTGCAGAGGTGGGGGCGGGGTGGGGGCGGTTGCTTGGGCGAGCTGATCCGTGGATGGCACAGTTAAGGGGGGGGGGGGGGGGGGGGGGGGGGTCTGTGGATGCCACTGTTATGGGCTGGGGGGCTGTGGATGGCACATATATAACAGTGCCATCCACAGATCCCCCCCCTGTAACAGTGTGTCAGTCATCCACAGATCCCCCCCATAACAGTGTCCGTCATCCACAGATCCCCCCCCCCATAACAGTGTCCGTCATCCACAGATCCCCCCCCATAATAGTGTCCGTCATCCACAGATCCCCCCCCCATAATAGTGTCCGTCATCCACAGATCCCCCCCCATAACAGTGTCTGTCATCCACAGATCCCCCCCCATAACAGTGTCCGTCATCCACAGATCCCCCCCCCATAATAGTGTCCGTCATCCACAGATCCCCCCCCCATAACAGTGTCTGTCATCCACAGATCCCCCCCCATAACAGTGTCCGTCATCCACAGATCCCCCCCCATAACAGTGTCTGTCATCCACAGATCCCCCCCCATAACAGTGTCTGTCATCCACAGATCCCCCCCCATAACAGTGTCTGTCATCCACAGATCCCCCCCCATAACAGTGTCTGTCATCCACAGATCCCCCCCCATAACAGTGTCTGTCATCCACAGATCCCCCCCCATAACAGTGTCTGTCATCCACAGATCCCCCCCCATAACAGTGTCTGTCATCCACAGATCCCCCCCCATAACAGTGTCTGTCATCCACAGATCCCCCCCCATAACAGTGTCTGTCATCCACAGATCCCCCCCCATAACAGTGTCTGTCATCCACAGATCCCCCCCATAACAGTGTCTGTCATCCACAGATCCCCCCCCCCATAACAGTGTCTGTCATCCACAGATCCCCCCCCATAACAGTGTCTGTCATCCACAGATCCCCCCCATAACAGTGTCCTTCACAGATCCCCAGTAATAGTGCCACCCACAGACCACCATTAGTTCCAAACCCACCAAAAGCACACCTTTTGGTTAAAAATAATTTTTTTCTTATTTTCCTCCCCAAAAACCTAGGTGCGTCTTATGGGCCGGTGCGTCTTATAGGGCGAAAAATACGGTAATATGAAAAGTTGTTATTCTAAAAATCTTCATCTACTTGCATATTATGAGTTATACCAGCAAGAATTAGTCTTTATGTAGAAAACTATGATTTAAAATCAAGCCTTACCGACTAGTGATTTAAATCAGTTTGATTTAAATCAAATCCACCCTGACTGCAAGTACTCTTGCAAGTAATACTCAGCTTTAGGTAGTTCATTAGTCACCACCCAAGGCTTCAGGAATTTTAGTTGACTAGCTAGAAAGTACAGGAAAAAGTCCGGAAGGGCAGCACCTCCCTGCAGCTTGGGCCGCTGGAGCACAGCAAGAGAGTTTTCTTCTGGCCTTTCCCCATACAAAGGATGCAATCATAGAATGAACGCGGTCAAAGAACCCCCTAGAGATTGGTGTACAGGCGTGGGACAGAAGATACAAACCCTTAGGGAGCAAGATAATTTTTACTAAATTTAGCCTGCCCATAATGGAAAGAGGGAGAGTCTTCCAAGTTTTAATTTTATCAGCGAAAAGGGTTTCCAGAGATTCTATATTCAGGGCATATGACATTTGTACATCTCTTGTGATTATTACCCCCAAGTACTTGAAGCGGTCAACTACAGACAGGTGATAGTGCGATGGCCATGTGTGGGCCCAGAGGGGCATGATGACGGACTTAGTCCGATTTATGTGCAGCCCTGAAAACTTCCCGAATTGCTCAATAATCTCAATCGCTCTGGGAAGCGCCACCTCAGGATTGGTCATAAAGAGGATTAGATCATCCGTGTAGAGCCCTATTTTATCCTCTCTACAGACCGGTGTAGATCTCATCCTGCCCCTGCCTGATTATAAGGGCCAGATGCTCTACCGCCACCACAAACAGCAGAGGCGATAAAGGGCATCCTTGCCTCGTGCCCCTTCTCAGCAGGAACGAGTCAAAATGTTGACCATTTATCAATATATTGGCTTTTGGGTGTTTGTATAGTGTCTCGATCCACCTAATGAATTTTGGACCAAAGCTCTTCAACACGGTCAGCAGAAACAGCCACTCGATCGAGTCAAAAGCCTTAGCAGTGTCCAGGGAGGCCATAGCCTAGTGCTTACCATCAGCCGCCCCTATCTGTGCCCTCCTAATATTATCAGAAGTTGATCTACCCGGTATGAAACCCGATTGATTCTTGTGGACCACTGTAGTAATCACCTTGTTCAGTCGAGTAGCCAGAGTTCTAGTGAGTATTTTATAATCCAAATTCAAGAGAGAAATTGAACGGTATGATCCGCATTCCATTGGATTTTTGTCGGGCTTTAGGATCACCACTATCGAGTAAATAATAGCATTCTTAATACAAAATGCTTACTAAAATGTGGATTGAAGGGATATATATATATATATATATATATATGAGTGCGATTAAGTCATCAAAGGTCCTTTTGCAGGTCCTAAAAGACGACGATGCCGGCTGCGCGAACAAGCGGGTGAGGTGAGTAAATATTTATTTATTTTTTTAACCCCTCAATCCACATTTTACTAAGCATTATGTATTAAGAATACTATTATTTTCCTTTATAACCACGTTATAAGGGAAAATAATAAAATGAATAGAACACCTAACCCAAACTTCAGTGAAGAAGTCCGGGTCCGGGTCTGGGTCCCACATTACAGAGTACAGGGGGCTGAATACAAATGCACACCACACTTTCCAGATTTTTATTAAAAAATGGCGGTTTGGTTCATATCATTACCCGCAAATTATAATATGCATCATAGACTAACTATTATTAGCTAACAATCTCTTAATTAGTGACAGAAATACCCCTTGTGAATGGCAGAAACTCAGTTTAAAGACAATGTCAGCTACAGCATCTGGGGGAGGGGGGGGGGGGGATTGAAGGTTGGGGGTTATAGGATGTATGCAACTGGAATGTTGTATCAATTCAAAACATTTGTCATGTAACTCATTGGTTATCTTAAATGTATCTTACGTTTATTTGAAAAAAAAAATATATATATATTTAAAAATAATAATAATTTAAACACCATGGATCATTTTCTTTTCACTTCACACATACTGTCTACTTTGTGTTGGCCTATCACATAAAATCCCAATAAAATACATGTAAGCATGTTGGTGTGATGTGACAAAAACTGATAAAGTTCAAGGGGTATGAATATTTTTCAAGGCACTGTAGAAGAGATCAAATAAATGGTATAAAGAAAAGTGCTAAATTTTTGTTAACAAAAAAAAAAATACACCTTTTTCTATTTGAAAAAAAAGTTTCAAAAATAGAGTCGGTAACGACCTGCACTATACAATTATCCCATGTGGTGAATGCCGCAAAGAAGAACCCAAAAAAACAATGCCACAATTGCAGAATTTTTAGGTTAGGCTACTTTCACACTTGCGGCAGAGTGATCCGGCAAGCAGTTCTGTTCGAGATTCTTCTTGGTCTGCCACTTCGAGCCTTAACTTGAACTGAGACTGTGGTCTTCCATTTCCTCAATATGTTCCTAACTGTGGAAACAGACAGCTGAAATCTCTGAGACAGCTTTCTGTATCCTTCCCCTAAACCATGATGGTGAACAATCTTTGTCTTCAGGTCATTTGAGAGTTGTTTTGAGACCCCCATGTTGCTACTGTTCAGAGAAAATTAAAAGAGGAGGGAAACTTACAATTGACCCCCTTAAATACTCTCTCTCATAATTGGATTCACCTGTGTATGTAGGTCAGGGGTCACTAAGCTTACCAA
This sequence comes from Bufo gargarizans, assembly GCF_014858855.1. NCBI lineage: Eukaryota > Metazoa > Chordata > Amphibia > Anura > Bufonidae > Bufo > Bufo gargarizans. The sequence goes on along the minus strand of NC_058084.1, from coordinate 202,242,505 downwards.
GCCAATTTGAGTTCCAATAATTCGTTCTAAAGGTTTTGGAATCAATAAAATGATAACAGAGCCCAAATTTATGCACCTGCCTAATTTTGTTTAAACAATTATAGCACACTTTCTGTAAATCCAATAAACTTCATTTCACTTCTCAGATATCACTGTGTGTGTCTCCTATGCTCATTCTTCAATTCACTTCAGAGACTCATCTACTTATCTTTGGAATACCAAAAGAGCACGTATTAATCAAAAAATACTTTCCCTTCCTAAGGGCTCATGCACACGACACAGAAAGGACATACGTTTGTGTGCATGAGCCCCAAGTTCCCAGGAGGTATTGCTGGCTGGAGCTTCTATTACGAATCCATCCACATATCTTGCACCTTAGACTAGATTAGATCAAAAGAGGGAAAACTTTGGAGATCTACTGAGGAGGACCTTAATCTGATTGCTCTCCGAGTCGTGCTTTGGTGCAGCTCCACCAAGGAATAACACCCCCAATATCACAGCACTCCAGATGGCGACCAGCACTCCAGTGTCCGTCATCCACAGATCCCCCCCCCATAACAGTGTCCGTCATCCACAGATCCCCCCCCCATAATAGTGTCCGTCATCCACAGATCCCCCCCCCATAATAGTGTCCGTCATCCACAGATCCCCCCCCCATAATAGTGTCCGTCATCCACAGATCCCCCCCCCATAATAGTGTCTGTCATCCACAGATCCCCCCCCATAACAGTGTCTGTCATCCACAGATCCCCCCCCATAACAGTGTCTGTCATCCACAGATCCCCCCCCATAACAGTGTCTGTCATCCACAGATCCCCCCCCATAACAGTGTCTGTCATCCACAGATCCCCCCCCATAACAGTGTCTGTCATCCACAGATCCCCCCCCATAACAGTGTCTGTCATCCACAGATCCCCCCCCATAACAGTGTCTGTCATCCACAGATCCCCCCCCATAACAGTGTCTGTCATCCACAGATCCCCCCCCATAACAGTGTCTGTCATCCACAGATCCCCCCCCATAACAGTGTCTGTCATCCACAGATCCCCCCCATAACAGTGTCCTTCACAGATCCCCAGTAATAGTGCCACCCACAGACCACCATTAGTTCCAAACCCACCAAAAGCACACCTTTTGGTTAAAAATATTTTTTTCTTATTTTCCTCCCCAAAAACCTAGGTGCGTCTTATGGGCCGGTGCGTCTTATAGGGCGAAAAATACGGTAATATGAAAAGTTGTTATTCTAAAAATCTTCATCTACTTGCATATTATGAGTTATACCAGCAAGAATTAGTCTTTATGTAGAAAACTATGATTTAAAATCAAGCCTTACCGACTAGTGATTTAAATCAGTTTGATTTAAATCAAATCCACCCTGACTGCAAGTACTCTTGCAAGTAATACTCAGCTTTAGGTAGTTCATTAGTCACCACCCAAGGCTTCAGGAATTTTAGTTGACTAGCTAGAAAGTACAGGAAAAAGTCCGGAAGGGCAGCACCTCCCTGCAGCTTGGGCCGCTGGAGCACAGCAAGAGAGTTTTCTTCTGGCCTTTCCCCATACAAAGGATGCAATCATAGAATGAACGCGGTCAAAGAACCCCCTAGAGATTGGTGTACAGGCGTGGGACAGAAGATACAAACCCTTAGGGAGCAAGATAATTTTTACTAAATTTAGCCTGCCCATAATGGAAAGAGGGAGAGTCTTCCAAGTTTTAATTTTATCAGCGAAAAGGGTTTCCAGAGATTCTATATTCAGGGCATATGACATTTGTACATCTCTTGTGATTATTACCCCCAAGTACTTGAAGCGGTCAACTACAGACAGGTGATAGTGCGATGGCCATGTGTGGGCCCAGAGGGGCATGATGACGGACTTAGTCCGATTTATGTGCAGCCCTGAAAACTTCCCGAATTGCTCAATAATCTCAATCGCTCTGGGAAGCGCCACCTCAGGATTGGTCATAAAGAGGATTAGATCATCCGTGTAGAGCCCTATTTTATCCTCTCTACAGACCGGTGTAGATCTCATCCTGCCCCTGCCTGATTATAAGGGCCAGATGCTCTACCGCCACCACAAACAGCAGAGGCGATAAAGGGCATCCTTGCCTCGTGCCCCTTCTCAGCAGGAACGAGTCAAAATGTTGACCATTTATCAATATATTGGCTTTTGGGTGTTTGTATAGTGTCTCGATCCACCTAATGAATTTTGGACCAAAGCTCTTCAACACGGTCAGCAGAAACAGCCACTCGATCGAGTCAAAAGCCTTAGCAGTGTCCAGGGAGGCCATAGCCTAGTGCTTACCATCAGCCGCACCTATCTGTGCCCTCCTAATATTATCAGAAGTTGATCTACCCGGTATGAAACCCGATTGATTCTTGTGGACCACTGTAGTAATCACCTTGTTCAGTCGAGTAGCCAGAGTTCTAGTGAGTATTTTATAATCCAAATTCAAGAGAGAAATTGAACGGTATGATCCGCATTCCATTGGATTTTTGTCGGGCTTTAGGATCACCACTATCGAGTAAATAATAGCATTCTTAATACAAAATGCTTACTAAAATGTGGATTGAAGGGATATATATATATATATATATATGAGTGCGATTAAGTCATCAAAGGTCCTTTTGCAGGTCCTAAAAGACGACGATGCCGGCTGCGCGAACAAGCGGGTGAGGTGAGTAAATATTTATTTATTTTTTTAACCCCTCAATCCACATTTTACTAAGCATTATGTATTAAGAATACTATTATTTTCCTTTATAACCACGTTATAAGGGAAAATAATAAAATGAATAGAACACCTAACCCAAACTTCAGTGAAGAAGTCCGGGTCCGGGTCTGGGTCCCACATTACAGAGTACAGGGGGCTGAATACAAATGCACACCACACTTTCCAGATTTTTATTAAAAAATGGCGGTTTGGTTCATATCATTACCCGCAAATTATAATATGCATCATAGACTAACTATTATTAGCTAACAATCTCTTAATTAGTGACAGAAATACCCCTTGTGAATGGCAGAAACTCAGTTTAAAGACAATGTCAGCTACAGCATCTGGGGGAGGGGGGGGGGGGATTGAAGGTTGGGGGTTATAGGATGTATGCAACTGGAATGTTGTATCAATTCAAAACATTTGTCATGTAACTCATTGGTTATCTTAAATGTATCTTACGTTTATTTGAAAAAAAAAAATATATATATATTTAAAAATAATAATAATTTAAACACCATGGATCATTTTCTTTTCACTTCACACATACTGTCTACTTTGTGTTGGCCTATCACATAAAATCCCAATAAAATACATGTAAGCATGTTGGTGTGATGTGACAAAAACTGATAAAGTTCAAGGGGTATGAATATTTTTCAAGGCACTGTAGAAGAGATCAAATAAATGGTATAAAGAAAAGTGCTAAATTTTTGTTAACAAAAAAAAAAATACACCTTTTTCTATTTGAAAAAAAAGTTTCAAAAATAGAGTCGGTAACGACCTGCACTATACAATTATCCCATGTGGTGAATGCCGCAAAGAAGAACCCAAAAAAACAATGCCACAATTGCAGAATTTTTAGGTTAGGCTACTTTCACACTTGCGGCAGAGTGATCCGGCAAGCAGTTCTGTCCCCGGAACTGGCTGCTGGATCCTGCAAAATGTATGCCAACTGATGGCCTTTGCAAGACCGATCAGGATCCTGATCAGTCTTAAAAATGTCTGATCAGTCAGAAAAATGCATTGAAATGCCGGATCCATCTTTCCGATGTCATCCAGCAAAACGGATCCAGCATTTATTTTTTTCACCTTTTTTTCCGGTATTTTGAATGCCAGATCCGGCACTAATACATTTCTACGGAAAAAAATGCCGGCATTCAAGCAAGTCTTACTACCCTAAGTGTTGTCCTTTGTCTATAAAATCGCTTTTATTAATATGGTAATTACCTGAGTAAGGTCCCCACGGCGCTGTCCCTCCGGCCGTTGGTGCCCAGCTGCGCCCCTTCTCCTGGAGCCCAGCACCGCCCCACTGCTAATGTATTCACTCCTCATTGCCGGCTGGCGCATGTGCAGTGCGTCATGTGAGGCCGATTCCAGGCGCTGACATGTGTATCCACGGCCCATGCGCGAGATTATGGCTCGGTGAACGCATTCCGTGGATACACATGTCAGCGCCTGGAATCGGCCTCATAGGACGCACTGCACATGCGCCAGCCGGCAATGAGGAGTAAATAAATTAGCAGTGGGGCGGTGCTGGGCTCCAGGAGAAGGGGCGCGGCTGGGCACCAACAGCCGGAGGGACAGCCCCTTGGGCACCTTACTCAGGTAATTACCATTTTAACAAAAGCGATTTTCTAGACAAAGGACAACACTTAGGGTAGTAATACTAGCATATTTTAATACAAAACAAGCAGACTGATGTGATGATGTTAAAAGCTCTGTCACTAAAATCCAGGCGACAGAATCCCTTTAAAGTTTAGAGAGCTGAAGATAACAGAGTACAGTCCTTGGCTATCTCCGGCAGTATCGTAGACATGACACACAACCGCAGCTCCATTTAAACAGGTGGCCCCCATTCAGGAGGTGTTAGTTCCCAGAGGTCAAACCGCCAAATATCAGACACTTTCCGTTTTTTTTTTTGGCGGATAGGATGCGGACCCATTCATTTCAATGGGTCCGCAAAAAACGCGGACTGTCCGCATCAGTATGTCAGTTCCATTGCTCCGCCAAAAAAATTGTGCATGTCCTATTTTTTTCTAGTTTGCGGACAAGGATAGGCATTATTACAATGGATCCGCAAAAAAAAACAAAAAAACGGATGCCATACGGAACGTCATCCATTTTTTTTGTGGACCACAAAACACATACGGTCGTGTGCATGAAGCCTTAAGGCTAGGTTCACATATATGCCACTTTTTCCATCTTTCTGTTTACAGGATCATAAAATTACAGGATCATAAAAATGAAAAAAATAAAATAAAAAGGGAGTGCCTGATCCGGAATATTCCGGATGTCAACAGTGCATGGTGGACCCCAGTGGGTGTAATGGGAGCCATCAGGTTTCTGGCATGTAGCGGTATTTTGACACAATTTTCTCCTAATAGAACCTCCACCACAGAAGTGAACCTTGCCTACACGATAACGCTACATATCAGGCAAGTCCCTGAACCTACCTGGTTCCCAGGGCTTTATAGGCCACGGCTCATCCTTCAGAGGACAGAGCTTGCTTGCTGTCATACTCTTGTATTCCTGTGCAGTCAGCTGTTTCATGTATTGCTTGCTTTCTTCAGAGAGATGTTCATCCCACCAGGTACTGGTGCTGCCGTACCGGACTAGCAGGACTCTGGATGGACAGCTGCGGGGAAGCAAGAAGGAAGCAGTTCAACCATATTCCAGATATACCTAGAAACTGGAGTCACTGGTTCACAAGTCACATGACCACCAGAAGTGGCACTGTTCACAAAGTTATTGTCACAGGCACTTCAGAATCATCACCCAAATCTTGCACCCAGAAGAAGGTACGAGTACAAAGAGAGATCTGAGGGAGATCTATAGCATGGTGGAAGACCTTAGTAAAATGATCCAGCTCTGCCAAGAGGCACTGCAGTGGAATAATAGTTCAGCGATGGTTGGGAGATCTGTCGCCCCGGCCAGTCAGGGTACAGATTTAGTGATTTAGCTGTCCAGGGGAGCTGCTGGATACCCTGAGGAGCACATTGTGTAGTGTGTGCAGTGAGTGGGCAGGCGTTATCTTGTTGGAACACCACGTCTCCCGAGTCAAAAAAGGCAGTAGGACAGATTCCAAGATGTCCTGGACTTACTGAAGGCTGGTCAATGTTCCCTGCATGAATACCAGAGGGGAACATCCATGGTAACTAGGGGCAGCCAACACCATGACACCTGGTGTGGGCCCAGCGTGTCTCCACACCATGCATGATGGCTGTAGGCACTCTGATGTGGCCAACATTAGCACCACGGCAGAACCTGCTTTCATCACTGGTGGCCACATCACAGTTCAATCACAGGAGGGTCAGAGCGTCTACTGCCATCATGCGGAGACACACCAGGCGTCATTGTGTAGGGGGCCATTAGCGCCGTTCCCTTTTGGTAGACATGAAGAGAACATTGACCAGGATTTGGGATGTCCAGGACATCATGGAACCAGCCCTACTGCCTTTTTGACTCAGGAGAAGCTGTGTTCCAACAAGATAACGCTTGCTCTTCAGGGTATGGCATCCTGTATCACGGCAAAGGGAGATGCCACCCAGTATTAATGTGCTATCCCTGACGAAGAAACCCGTAGGTTTCGAAACGCGTAGGATCTTTTTGGTCTCTGGATTACCCCGTAGGACAGTCGTGACGTCACGCCGCACGTCCCGGAACCCCGCACCATCACAGCTCCCTCGCGTGCACGCCAGCCACCGGCCGGGGCGGCGCACATACTTAGAGGTTGAGCAGGAAGAATCTTTTCAGAGAAGCGCCGCACAAGTCATCTCATCCTGTCTGCAACATCAGAGAGTGAGCGGTCAACCATCTGAATATAACCTAACACTGACATAAGGTAATTACTTACCAAAAAATTTCACTCCAGCGCTGGTACCGAACATTAGTTTGTTCACTCCCTCTACTGTCTACACAACCTTGGATCGGAGCAGCCGTCATCCAACCAGGTACACAGCAGCGGCTCTGTCTGCCCAGCGCACACAGAGAAAATCTCATATAGCGACAGCGCAGGCACAATTATAAATATATATTCCAGTATTAATGTGACCCTGCTGCAGAATCCAAAATGAAGGGTGCACCACCTTGGCTATGTGGTCATGGACCAAGCACCACCATCTCAGCTCAATTACGCTACTCATTTCCAGTAGCGTATGGATTGTCAGCAGAAGTATCAAGCACTCACAGCACACCTTTCATTTCTGAAGAGAGGACTACCACATGAAAGCTGCGCCGTGATTGGTTGCTCTAGATAACAATTGGGGTGTAAATAGCAGGGCAGTAATATCTAGGCAGGAGCCTGGTCACTATAGCATCAGCGTGCCCTGTCGGTTACTAACGCAGCACGCACACAGGGAGCGCCATGCTGTCAGTCACTCACCTGCCATTCACAGCACAGCTCCTGCCCAGCAACCCGCACCGGGCAGGGAAAAGCCTCCAGGCCAGCCCCGCAGCCATGGCTCCCGGAGGGTAAACGAGGACGACGGGCACCGGTCGGAGCTCTAGCGGCACAGGAAACTTGCCCTCTGCGGAGACATGAGAATGTCACTACACTCTGCCCTTCCCTGAATTCCTCCGCCCGGAAACAAGCAGCACAGGAAGAAACGTTCCGGCCACGATTGGGTTCCTGTGCTGCCGGCTTCCCGAGTTATCCCAGAATGAATAATGCTTTATTAATGCTCATATTATTAATAAAACAGTGAAAAAGATCCACACTGTATAAGTTGTCCTTCTATATACCCACCGTTCCCATAAAAGTTGTCACCCAGACCAGCTTTCCCATGTGAGGTGTGATACATGATGTGGTGTACCCCTAACCTAACCCATCTGAAGGGGCTGGGGGCATTACTGATATTGTGGCCCAGCAGGCTCCATACCTTTATTTTTAGAGACACCAACTTTTGGGCGTGAATGAAGGGCAGCTAGGAGGCCGCCGTAGATTTCAGTCTGCGCCAAATCTATGACGATGCCGGTGCGTCGGCATTCATTTGCCGCATCTTCCAGCGGCACAGGGAAAATGCAGACTGGCGAAGAAAATATTGGTCTTTAGAGTTGAGCGAACACCTGGATGTTTGGGTTCGAGAAGTTCGGCCGCACTTCCCGGAAATGTTCGGGTTCGGGATCCGAACTTCGTCCCGAACCCCATTGAAGTCAATGGGGACCCAAACTTTTCAGCACTAAAAAGGCTGTAAAACAGCCCAGGAAAGAGCTAGAGGGCTGCAAAAGGCAGCAACATGTAGGCAAATCCCCTGCAAACAAATGTGGATAGGGAAATGAATAAAAATAAAAATTAACCAATATCAATTGGAGAGAGGTCCCATAGCAGAGAATCTGGCTTCACGTCACCCACCACTGTAACAGTCCATTGTCATATATTTAGGCCCAGGCACCCAGGCAGAGGAGAGAGGTCCCGTAACAGAGAATCTGGCTTCATGTCAGCAGAGAATCAGTCTGCATGTCATGGCAGAGAATCAGGCTTCACGTCAGCCACCACTGCAACAGTCCATTGTCAGATATTTAGGCCCAGGCACCCAGGCAGAGGAGAGAGGTCCCGTAACAGAGAATCTGGCTTCATGTCAGCATAGAATCAGTCTGCATGTTATAGCAGAGAATCATGCTTCACGTCACCCAACATTGGAACAGTCCATTGGCATATATTTAGGCCCCGGCACCCAGACAGAGGAGAGGTTCATTCAACTTTGGGTAGCCTCGCAATATAATGGTAAAATGAAAATAAAAGTAGGATTGAATGAGGAAGTGCCCTGGAGTACAATAATATATGGTTATGGGGAGGTAGTTAATGTCTAATCTGCACAAGGGACGGACAGGTCCTGTGGGATCCATGCCTGGTTCATTTTTATGAACGTCAGCTTGTCCACATTGGCTGTAGACAGGCGGCTGCGTTTGTCTGTAATGACGCCCCCTGCCGTGCTGAATACACGTTCAGACAAAACGCTGGCCGCCGGGCAGGCCAGCACCTCCAAGGCATAAAAGGCTAGCTCTGGCCACGTGGACAATTTAGAGACCCAGAAGTTGAATGGGGCCGAACCATCAGTCAGTACGTGGAGGGGTGTGCACACGTACTGTTCCACCATGTTAGTGAAATGTTGCCTCCTGCTAACACGTTGCGTATCAGGTGGTGGTGCAGTTAGCTGTGGCGTGTTGACAAAACTTTTCCACATCTCTGCCATGCTAACCCTGCCCTCAGAGGAGCTGGCCGTGACACAGCTGCCTTGGCGACCTCTTGCTCCTCCTCTGCCTTGGCCTTGGGCTTCCACTTGTTCCCCTGTGACATTTGGGAATGCTCTCAGTAGCGCGTCTACCAACGTGCGCTTGTACTCGCGCATCTTCCTATCACGCTCCAGTGCAGGAAGTAAGGTGGGCACATTGTCTTTGTACCGTGGATCCAGCAGGGTGGCAACCCAGTAGTCCGCACATGTTAAAATGTGGGCAACTCTGCTGTCGTTGCACTGCAGCATGTAGTCGCTCATGTGTGCCAGGCTGCCCAGGGGTAAGGAAAAGCTGTCCTCTGTGGGAGGCGTATCGTCATCGTCCTGCGTTTCCCCCCAGCCACGCACTAGTGATGGGCCGAGCTGCGTTGGGTGCCACCCAGCTGTGACCATGCTTCATCCTCATCCTCCTCCACCTCCACCTGCTCCTCATCCTCATCCTCCAGTAGTGGGCCCTGGCTGGCCACATTTGTACCTGGCCTCTGCTGTTGCAAAAAACCGTCCTCTGAGTCACTTCGAAGAGACTGGCCTGAAAGTGCTAAAAATGACCCCTCTTCCTCCTCCTCCTCCTCCTCCTCCTGGGCCACCTCCTCTTCCATCATCGCCCTAAGTGTTTTCTCAAGGAGACATAGAAGTGGTATTGTAACGCTGATAACGGCGTCATCGCCACTGGCCATGTTGGTGGAGTACTCGAAACAGCGCAACAGGGCACACAGGTCTCGCATGGAGGCCCAGTCATTGGTGGTGAAGTGGTGCTGTTCCGCAGTGCGACTGACCCGTGCGTGCTGCAGCTGAAACTCCACTATGGCCTGCTGCTGCTCGCACAGTCTGTCCAGCATGTGCAATGTGGAGTTCCACCTGGTGGGCACGTCGCATATGAGGCGGTGAGCGGGAAGGCCGAAGTTACGCTGTAGCGCTGACAGGCGAGCAGCGGCAGGATGTGAACGCCGGAAGCGCGAACAGACGGCCCGCACTTTATGCAGCAGCTCTGACATGTCGGGATAGTTGTGAATGAACTCTTGCACCACCAAATTTTACGAAAATGTTCGGACTTTTGCGAAAATGTTCGGGTTCGGGTCCGTGTCACGGACACCCCAAAATTCGGTACGAACCCGAACTATACAGTTCGGGTTCGCTCATCCCTATTGGTCTTGATAAATGTCCCCCTTTATTATTTATGCAATACCGCAAAAATGGCGTTAAAAGAGGTGAACAAAATGAAAAGTTTGGACCCTTTGTAGTAGCTGAATCTTTCATCATGGGGGCAGAAACCTTGCATTGTCCAGTATGTTGGACCAATAAATATTAGATAACGGACATTGCTGTCACCTCTTTTACCTTCTATATTCGTTGTCGGGAAATAAAGCCATTTCAGAGAGCTTGCTTCCTAACGTGCCCCAAGAGATTTGGTGCCAAACTGCACACATTTACTAACATTATACTTATAGACGTTTTACACGCATAAATTGCAAATATATGACATTTAGAAGCACCAAGTTTACAATCACATGTCAATGATGTACAGATTGTCGTATTTATCAAAGGACTGCTAAATGGATATAGACTGGTGAGAATATAAATAGACAATATAAAGGAACTGGTATGTCGTCGTCCTTTTTCCTTTTGACAGAAATTGGCTGCTGAGCATGGAGGGTGGGAATGCTATGCTAAACAAGCGGGCTGAAGCATATCTGATGGGTTGTTCCTTTTTTCTAACCATATGGTCCAGGGGGACCACATTTTGTGAAATTTGTCAAGTACATGCGATTCCCAACTGGAGAGTTCCTCCATCCTTTATATCTCCTGAACTTTCCTAAGGCTACTTTCACACTAGCGTTCGATCGGATCCGTTCTGAACGGATCCGATCATAATAATGCAGACGGAGGCTCCGTTCAGAACGGATCCGTCTGCATTATATTTGCAAAAAAAAGCTAAGTGTGAAATTAGCCTGAGTGGATCCGTCCAGACTTTTACATTGAAAGTCAATGGGGGACGGATCCGCTTGAAGATTGAGCCATATTGTGGCATCTTCAAACGGATCCGTCCCCATTGACTTACATTGTAAGTCTGGACGGATCCGCACGCCTCCGCACGGCCAGGCGGACACCCGAACGCTGCAAGCAGCGTTCAGGTGTCCGCCTGCTGAGCGGAGCGGAGGCTGAACGCCGCCAGACTGATGCAGTCTGAGTGGATCCGCATCCATTCAGACTGCATCAGGGCTGGACGGAAGCGTTCGGGTCCGCTCGTGAGCCCCTTCAAACGGAGCTCACGAGCGGACAGCCGAACGCTAGTGTGAAACTAGCCTTATCCATTCTCCTAAAGAGGGGGTGTTGGCGCTTAACCAGTTTAGTGATATAAGTAGGGATGAGCGAACTCGAACTGTATAGTTCGGGTTCGTACCGAATTTTGGGGTGTCCGTGACACGGACCCGAACCCGGACATTTTCGTAAAAGTCCGGGTTCGGGTTCGGTGTTCGTCGCTTTCTTGGCGCTTTTGTGACGCTTTCTTGGCGCTTTTTGAAAGGCTGCAAAGCAGCCAATCAACAAGCGTCATACTACTTGCCCCAAGAGGCCATCACAGCCATGCCTACTATTGGCATGGCTGTGATTGGCCAGAGCACCATGTGACCCAGCCTCTATTTAAGCTGGAGTCACATAGCGCCGCCCGTCACTCTGCTCTGATTAGCGTAGGGAGAGGTTGCGGCTGCGACAGTAGGGCGAGATTAGGCAGATTAACTCCTCCAAAGGACTTGATTAACTGATCGATCTGCAGCTGTGGATCATTGAGCTGCTGATCCTCAATTGCTCACTGTTTTTAGGCTGCACAGACCGTTTGTCAGTCTCATTTTTCTGGGGTGATCGGCGGCCATTTTGTGTCTTGTGGTGCGCCAGCACAAGCTGCGACCAAGTGCATTTAACCCTCAATGGTGTGGTTGTTTTTTGGCTAAAGCCTACATCAGGGTGAAGCTGTCACACCAAGTGCATTTAACCAGCAATAGTCTGTTTATTTTTTGGCCATATCCCAGTCTAATTCTGTCACTAAATCCATACCGGTCACCCAGCGCCTAAATACTAGGCCTCAAATTTATATCCAGCTAAATCTGTCCCTAGTGCTGTAGCTGGGCGAGTTATTTAGTGTCCGTTCAAGCACATTTCTTGTTCTGGGTTGAAATACAATTCCCAATTTAGCAATTTCATAATTTAGTGGTTCCTGCTATATCAGAGCTATTTGAAATCTATCCCAAAAAGGGTATATAATATTGAAGGTGCACATTGGGTCATTCAGAATAACTTCACACACACGCTTCTGTGCATTTCCAAGTCTAATTCTGTCACTAAATCCATACCGGTGACCCAGCGCCTAAATACTAGGCCTCAAATTTAAATCCCTCTAAATCTCTCGTTACCCACCGCTGTACTGTTGTTGCTGGGCAAGATATTTAGTGTCCGTCAAAGCACATTTTTTGTTCTGGGTTGAAGTACAATTCCCAATTTAGCAATTTCATAATTTAGTGGTTTCTGCTATATCAGAGCTATTTGAAATCTATCCCTAAAAGGGTATATAATATTGAAGGTGCACATAGGGTCATTCAGAATAACTTCACACACACGCTTCTGTGCATTTCCAAGTCTAATTCTGTCACTAAATCCATACCGGTGACCCAGCGCCTAAATACTAGGCCTCAAATTTAAATCCCTCTAAATCTCTCGTTACCCACCGCTGTACTGTTGTTGCTGGGCAAGATATTTAGTGTCCGTCAAAGCACATTTTTTGTTCTGGGTTGAAGTACAATTCCCAATTTAGCAATTTCATAATTTAGTGGTTTCTGCTATATCAGAGCTATTTGAAATCTATCCCTAAAAGGGTATATAATATTGAAGGTGCACATAGGGTCATTCAGAATAACTTCACACACACGCTTCTGTGCATTTCCAAGTCTAATTCTGTCACTAAATCCATACCGGTGACCCAGCGCCTAAATACTAGGCCTCAAATTTATATCCCGCTAAATCTCTCGTTACCGCTGTACTGTTGTTGCTGGGCAAGATATTTAGTGTCCGTCAAAGCACATTTTTTGTTCTGGGTTGAAGTACAATTCCCAATTTAGCAATTTCATAATTTAGTGGTTCCTGCTATATCAGAGCTATTTGAAATCTATCCCAAAAAGGGTATATAATATTGAAGGTGCACATTGGGTCATTCAGAATAACTTCACACACACCCGCTACTGTGTATTTCCAAGTCTAATTCTGTCACTAAACCCATACCTGTCACCCAGCGCCTAAATACTAGGCCTCAAATTTAAATCCCTCTAAATCTCTCGTTACCGCTGTACTGTTGTTGCTGGGCAAGATATTTAGTGTCCGTCAAAGCACATTTTTTGTTCTGGGTTGAAGTACAATTCCCAATTTAGCAATTTCATAATTTAGTGGTTCCTGCTATATCAGAGCTATTTGGAATCTATCCCTAAAAGGGTATATAATATTGAAGGTGCACATTGGGTCATTCAGAATAACTTCACACACACCCGCTACTGTGTATTTCCAAGTCTAATTCTGTCACTAAACCCATACCTGTCACCCAGCGCCTAAATACTAGGCCTCAAATTTAAATCCCTCTAAATCTCTCGTTACCGCTGTACTGTTGTTGCTGGGCAAGATATTTAGTGTCCGTCAAAGCACATTTTTTGTTCTGGGTTGAAGTACAATTCCCAATTTAGCAATTTCATAATTTAGTGGTTCCTGCTATATCAGAGCTATTTGAAATCTATCCCAAAAAGGGTATATAATATTGAAGGTGCACATTGGGTCATTCAGAATAACTTCACACACACCCGCTACTGTGTATTTCCAAGTCTAATTCTGTCACTAAACCCATACCTGTCACCCAGCGCCTAAATACTAGGCCTCAAATTTAAATCCCTCTAAATCTCTCGTTACCGCTGTACTGTTGTTGCTGGGCAAGATATTTAGTGTCCGTCAAAGCACATTTTTTGTTCTGGGTTGAAGTACAATTCCCAATTTAGCAATTTCATAATTTAGTGGTTCCTGCTATATCAGAGCTATTTGGAATCTATCCCTAAAAGGGTATATAATATTGAAGGTGCACATTGGGTCATTCAGAATAACTTCACACACACCCGCTACTGTGTATTTCCAAGTCTAATTCTGTCACTAAACCCATACCTGTCACCCAGCGCCTAAATACTAGGCCTCAAATTTAAATCCCTCTAAATCTCTCGTTACCGCTGTACTGTTGTTGCTGGGCAAGATATTTAGTGTCCGTCAAAGCACATTTTTTGTTCTGGGTTGAAGTACAATTCCCAATTTAGCAATTTCATAATTTAGTGGTTTCTGCTATATCAGAGCTATTTGAAATCTATCCCTAAAAGGGTATATAATATTGAAGGTGCACATAGGGTCATTCAGAATAACTTCACACACACGCTTCTGTGCATTTCCAAGTCTAATTCTGTCACTAAATCCATACCGGTGACCCAGCGCCTAAATACTAGGCCTCAAATTTAAATCCCTCTAAATCTCTCGTTACCCACCGCTGTACTGTTGTTGCTGGGCAAGATATTTAGTGTCCGTCAAAGCACATTTTTTGTTCTGGGTTGAAGTACAATTCCCAATTTAGCAATTTCATAATTTAGTGGTTTCTGCTATATCAGAGCTATTTGAAATCTATCCCTAAAAGGGTATATAATATTGAAGGTGCACATAGGGTCATTCAGAATAACTTCACACACACGCTTCTGTGCATTTCCAAGTCTAATTCTGTCACTAAATCCATACCGGTGACCCAGCGCCTAAATACTAGGCCTCAAATTTAAATCCCTCTAAATCTCTCGTTACCGCTGTCCTGTTGTAGCTGGGAAAGTTATTTAGTGCCCGTCAAAGCACATTTTTTGTTCTGGGTTGAAGTACAATTCCCAATTTAGCAATTTCATAATTTAGTGGTTCCTGCTATATCAGAGCTATTTGAAATCTATCCCAAAAAGGGTATATAATATTCAAGGTGCACATTGGGTCATTCAGAATAACTTCACACACACGCTTCTGTGCATTTCCAAGTCTAATTCTGTCACTAAATCCATACCGGTCACCCAGCGCCTAAATACTAGGCCTCAAATTTATATCCCGCTGAATTTGAATACAATACATTGGGCCAAATAATATATTTGTTGTTGTGGTGAACCATAACAATGAGAAAAACATCTAGTAAGGGACGCGGACGTGGACATGGTCGTGGTGGTGTTAGTGGACCCTCTGGTGCTGGGAGAGGACGTGGCCGTTCTGCCACATCCACACGTCCTAGTGTACCAACTACCTCAGGTCCCAGTAGCCGCCAGAATTTACAGCGATATATGGTGGGGCCCAATGCCGTTCTAAGGATGGTAAGGCCTGAGCAGGTACAGGCATTAGTCAATTGGGTGGCCGACAGTGGATCCAGCACGTTCACATTATCTCCCACCCAGTCTTCTGCAGAAAGCGCACAGATGGCGCCTGAAAACCAACCCCATCAGTCTGTCACATCACCCCCATGCATACCAGGGAAACTGTCTCAGCCTCAAGTTATGCAGCAGTCTCTTATGCTGTTTGAAGACTCCGCTGGCAGGGTTTCCCAAGGGCATCCACCTAGCCCTTCCCCAGCGGTGAAAGACATAGAATGCACTGACGCACAACCACTTATGTTTCCTGATGATGAGGACATGGGAATACCACCTCAGCATGTCTCTGATGATGACGAAACACAGGTGCCAACTGCTGCGTCTTTCTGCAGTGTGCAGACTGAACAGGAGGTCAGGGATCAAGACTGGGTGGAAGACGATGCAGGGGACGATGAGGTCCTAGACCCCACATGGAATGAAGGTCGTGCCACTGACTTTCACAGTTCGGAGGAAGAGGCAGTGGTGAGACCGAGCCAACAGCGTAGCAAAAGAGGGAGCAGTGGGCAAAAGCAGAACACCCGCCGCCAAGAGACTCCGCCTGCTACTGACCGCCGCCATCTGGGACCGAGCACCCCAAAGGCAGCTTCAAGGAGTTCCCTGGCATGGCACTTCTTCAAACAATGTGCTGACGACAAGACCCGAGTGGTTTGCACGCTGTGCCATCAGAGCCTGAAGCGAGGCATTAACGTTCTGAACCTGAGCACAACCTGCATGACCAGGCACCTGCATGCAAAGCATGAACTGCAGTGGAGTAAACACCTTAAAACCAAGGAAGTCACTCAGGCTCCCCCTGCTACCTCTTCTGCTGCTGCCGCCTCGGCCTATTCTGCTGCTGCCGCCTCGGCCTCTTCCTCCGCCTCTGGAGGAACGTTGGCACCTGCCGCCCAGCAAACAGGGGATGTACCACCAACACCACCACCACCACCTCCGTCACCAAGCGTCTCAACCATGTCACACGCCAGCGTTCAGCTCTCCATCTCACAAACATTTGATAGAAAGCGTAAATTCCCACCTAGCCACCCTCGATCCCTGGCCCTGAATGCCAGCATTTCTAAACTACTGGCCTATGAAATGCTGTCATTTAGGCTGGTGGACACAGACAGCTTCAAACAGCTCATGTCGCTTGCTGTCCCACAGTATGTTGTTCCCAGCCGGCACTACTTCTCCAAGAGAGCCGTGCCTTCCCTGCACAACCAAGTATCCGATAAAATCAAGTGTGCACTGCGCAACGCCATCTGTAGCAAGGTCCACCTAACCACAGATACGTGGACCAGTAAGCACGGCCAGGGACGCTATATCTCCCTAACTGCACACTGGGTAAATGTAGTGGCAGCTGGGCCCCAGGCGGAGAGCTGTTTGGCGCACGTCCTGCCGCCGCCAAGGATCGCAGGGCAACATTCTTTGCCTCCTGTTGCCACCTCCTCCTTCTCGGCTTCCTCCTCCTCTTCTTCCACCTGCTCATCCAGTCAGCCACACACCTTCACCACCAACTTCAGCACAGCCCGGGGTAAACGTCAGCAGGCCATTCTGAAACTCATATGTTTGGGGGACAGGCCCCACACCGCACAGGAGTTGTGGCGGGGTATTGAACAACAGACCGACGAGTGGTTGCTGCCGGTGAGCCTCAAGCCCGGCCTGGTGGTGTGTGATAATGGGCGAAATCTCGTTGCAGCTCTGGGACTAGCCAATTTGACGCACATCCCTTGCTTGGCGCATGTGCTGAATTTGGTGGTGCAGAAGTTCATTCACAACTACCCCGACATGTCAGAGCTGCTGCATAAAGTGCGGGCCGTCTGTTCGCGCTTCCGGCGTTCACATCCTGCCGCTGCTCGCCTGTCTGCGCTACAGCGTAACTTCGGCCTTCCCGCTCACCGCCTCATATGCGACGTGCCCACCAGGTGGAACTCCACCTTGCACATGCTGGACAGACTGTGCGAGCAGCAGCAGGCCATAGTGGAGTTTCAGCTGCAGCACGCACGGGTCAGTCGCACTACAGAACAGCACCACTTCACCACCAATGACTGGGCCTCCATGCGAGACCTGTGTGCCCTGTTGCGCTGTTTCGAGTACTCCACCAACATGGCCAGTGGCGATGACACCGTTATCAGCGTTACAATACCACTTCTATGTCTCCTTGAGAAAACACTTAGGGCGATGATGGAACAGGAGGTGGCCCAGGAGGAGGAGGAGGAGGATGAGGAAGAGGGGTCATTTTTAGCACTTTCAGGCCAGTCTCTTCGAAGTGACTCAGAGGGAGGTTTTTTGCAACAGCAGAGGCCAGGTACAAATGTGGCCAGCCAGGGCCCACTACTGGAGGACGAGGAGGACGAGGATGAGGAGGAGGTGGAGGAGGATGAGGATGAAGCATGGTCACAGCGGGGTGGCACCCAACGCAGCTCGGGTCCATCACTGGTGCGTGGCTGGGGGGAAAGGCAGGACGATGACGATACGCCTCCCACAGAGGACAGCTTGTCCTTACCCCTGGGCAGCCTGGCACACATGAGCGACTACATGCTGCAGTGCCTGCGCAACGACAGCAGAGTTGCCCACATTTTAACCTGTGCGGACTACTGGGTTGCCACCCTGCTGGATCCACGCTACAAAGACAATGTGCCCACCTTACTTCCTGCACTGGAGCGTGATAGGAAGATGCGCGAGTACAAGCGCACGTTGGTAGACGCGCTACTGAGAGCATTCCCAAATGTCACAGGGGAACAAGTGGAAGCCCAAGGCCAAGGCAGAGGAGGAGCAAGAGGTCGCCAAGGCAGCTGTGTCACGGCCAGCTCCTCTGAGGGCAGGGTTAGCATGGCAGAGATGTGGAAAACTTTTGTCAACACGCCACAGCTAACTGCACCACCACCTGATACGCAACGTGTTAGCAGGAGGCAACATTTCACTAACATGGTGGAACAGTACGTGTGCACACCCCTCCACGTACTGACTGATGGTTCGGCCCCATTCAACTTCTGGGTCTCTAAATTGTCCACGTGGCCAGAGCTAGCCTTTTATGCCTTGGAGGTGCTGGCCTGCCCGGCAGCCAGCGTTTTGTCTGAACGTGTATTCAGCACGGCAGGGGGCGTCATTACAGACAAACGCAGCCGCCTGTCTACAGCCAATGTGGACAAGCTGACGTTCATAAAAATGAACCAGGCATGGATCCCACAGGACCTGTCCGTCCCTTGTCCAGATTAGACATTAACTACCTCCCCATAACCATATATTATTGGACTCCAGGGCACTTCCTCATTCAATCCTATTTTTATTTTCATTTTACCATTATATTGCGATGCTACCCAAAGTTGAATGAACCTCTCCTCTGCCTGTGTGCTAGGCCTAAATATATGCCAATGGACTGTTGCAGTGGTGGCTGACATGAAGCCTGATTCTCTGCTATGACATGCAGACTAATTCTCTGCTGACATGAAGCCAGATTGTCTGTTACGGGACCTCTCTCCTCTGCCTGGGTGCTGGGCCTAAATTTATGACAATGGACTGTTGCAGTGGTGGCTGACGTGAAGCCTGATTCTCTGCTATGACATGCAGACTGATTCTCTGCTGTCATGAAGCCAGATTGTCTGTTACGGGACCTTTCTCCTCTACCTGGGTTCTGGGCCTAAATTTATGAAAATTGACTCTTACAGTGGTGGGTGACGTGAAGCCTGATTCTCTGCTATGATATGAAGACTGATTCTCTGCTGACATGAAGCCAGATTGTCTGTTACGGGACCTTTCTCCTCTGCCTGGGTTCTGGGCCTAAATTTATGAAAATTGACTCTTACAGTGGTGGGTGACGTGAAGCCTGATTCTCTGCTATGATATGAAGACTGATTCTCTGCTGACATGAAGCCAGATTGTCTGTTACGGGACCTTTCTCCTCTGCCTGGGTTCTGGGCCTAAATTTATGAAAATTGACTCTTACAGTGGTGGGTGACGTGAAGCCTGATTCTCTGCTATGATATGAAGACTGATTCTCTGCTGACATGAAGCCAGATTGTCTGTTACGGGACCTTTCTCCTCTGCCTGGGTTCTGGGCCTAAATTTATGAAAATTGACTCTTACAGTGGTGGGTGACGTGAAGCCTGATTCTCTGCTATGATATGAAGACTGATTCTCTGCTGACATGAAGCCAGATTGTCTGTTACGGGACCTTTCTCCTCTGCCTGGGTTCTGGGCCTAAATTTATGAAAATTGACTCTTACAGTGGTGGGTGACGTGAAGCCTGATTCTCTGCTATGATATGAAGACTGATTCTCTGCTGACATGAAGCCAGATTGTCTGTTACGGGACCTTTCTCCTCTGCCTGGGTTCTGGGCCTAAATTTATGAAAATTGACTCTTACAGTGGTGGGTGACGTGAAGCCTGATTCTCTGCTATGATATGAAGACTGATTCTCTGCTGACATGAAGCCAGATTGTCTGTTACGGGACCTTTCTCCTCTGCCTGGGTTCTGGGCCTAAATTTATGAAAATTGACTCTTACAGTGGTGGGTGACGTGAAGCCTGATTCTCTGCTATGATATGAAGACTGATTCTCTGCTGACATGAAGCCAGATTCTCTGTTACGGGACCTCTCTCCTCTGCCTGGGTGCTGGGCCTAAATTTATGACAATGGACTGTTGCAGTGGTGGCTGACGTGAAGCCTGATTCTCTGCTATGACATGCAGACTGATTCTCTGCTGACATGAAGCCAGATTCTCTGTTACGGGACCTCTCTCCTCTGCCTGTGTGTGTGCTGGGCCTAAATATATGCCAATGGACTGTTGCAGTGGTGGCTGACGTGAAGCCTCATTCTCTGCTATGACATGCAGACTAATTCTCTGCTGACATGAAGACAGATTCTCTGTTACGGGACCTCTCTCCTCTGCCTGGGTGCCGGGGCCTAAATATCTGAGAATGGACTGTTCCAGTGGTGGGTGACGGGAAGCCAGATTCTCTGCTATGGAACCTCTCTCCAATTGATTTTGGTTAATTTTTATTTATTTAATTTTTATTTTAATTCATTTCCCTATCCACATTTGTTTGCAGGGGATTTACCTACATGTTGCTGCCTTTTGCAGCCCTCTAGCTCTTTCCTGGGCTGTTTTACAGCCTTTTTAGTGCCGAAAAGTTCGGGTCCCCATTGACTTCAATGGGGTTCGGGTTCGGGACGAAGTTCGGATCGGGTTCGGATCCCGAACCCGAACATTTCCGGGATGTTCGGCCGAACTTCTCGAACCCGAACATCCAGGTGTTCGCTCAACTCTAGATATAAGTAGTTTGGCAGCCATTATAAGAAGTGTAGGTAGATCATGTTTAGCAATAGGACAGGAATTGTCCAGGAGGTTTAGAAGAACCAGTGTTGGTTTGAGGGTGATGGCAGTATTGCAAATCTGGTTAATGGCTTCATTAATTTCTTCTCAGTAACGGAGTATCAGTGGACATTGCCACCAGATGTGCAGTGCAGAACCTAGTGCTGTATGACATCTCCAGCATTCCGCAGGTCTAGTGGGTTGCAACTTACCATCTAGTAATAAGCGTGTAGGAGTTTTCCTGTATACTGCTACATCTAGAAGGACCATGTGAGCGAGTTAACATTTGGGAAACCTCAACCTCTGAAAAGGTCCCGTGGAGGTCTTTTTCCCATTTCACAATATATATAGGTTTCAATGGGGCTTTCGCTTCCAATATTTTTCTGTAAATGAGCCCCATTTTACCTTTGCGGGGTAAATCAGCTATAGCTAAAGTTTCAAACAATGTGGGAATTTGATCTCCCTGTATTCTCTGCAGAAAAAGCCCACACAACCTGCTAAAGTGTAAATAATGTAGGGATGTCCAATTCTCTGCCAGGTGTGTTGTATGCAATTCAGGAAGAGTGGGAGTCTTTCGCCCCCTCAAATGGTCACCCACTGCTACATCTCCTAACCCCATCCAGATACCCATGTCATCTACATAGTTCGGGTCTACAACATACGGAAGAAGGGATGTTGGCATGAATAAAGAGGGGTTATGCCACTGTTCCATAGTGGAGCTCAGTAATTGCCAATTGTGGAACAACCCTTTCTGGGATGTGAGAGCTGGGGGAGAGTGAAGGTGCGGCGAAGTAGGTGTTTGCCACAGTTTTGCATAATCAGAAGCAGAGATAAGGGCTGAGGCCAGGTGGCAGCCACATTTCTTGTCTTAAGAAAATAATAGCTCTGTATGGAGTCTTAATTGTATTTCTTTATAATAACTCTTCATATACAGAAGGCCGAAGGCTCCTGATCTTTTAGGCTGACACAAGGTAGTGTAAGCAATTCTGGGTTTGGTATATTTCCATAAAAATGTTGAAAGTAGTCTGCGCATAGCTAGTTGTCACAATCAGTGTGCTGCGGAAACTCCACACTGGACACAGGAGGGAAGGGGAACAGTAACTGGGCCTGGAAACTAGGGAAGAAACAGGTCACCTCCTAGACAACCCTAATCCGGGCCCTGACTACCTATCAATATGAATAGACCTTGAAGGTAGGAATATTAATAAGCAGGATACCTAGGCTCTGATTTCCCTGTAAGGCCCTGGAATAAGTATAGGGCCAGAGACAAACCATTCCTCCCAGTATGGATGAATGGAAGTCTCTGTCTCAGGCCCAGATACAACAACAGGGAATATAACAAATACAAACAAACGCGACACCTAACTTCTGTAGAGATGGAAGAACGGAACACCAGAGAGGATCTCACACCAGCTCAGCCAAACCCAAATGAATCTATCAACCACATAGTCAGAAGGGTGGGGTGAGACTATAAAGGGTAGAAGTGATGACCACTGAGCAACAGCTGAGAAAAGGGAAGTGGTCCTTAACCCTATCAACACTGAATCAAGAGAAATTAAGGAGGTTAGATTCCTCCACGCTCAGCCAATCTCCTTGATTTCCTGACATCAGTCACCTGAGGGACCGTGACACTAGTAGGAAATTGTCTGGTATAAATATAGGTACTGTTTGTAGTGTGTATAGCAACTTTGGAGCAATTTATGTGTTAATTAGGTTCTTCCTAACTATCCATGACATAAACGGTAAGTCCAAATTAGTCAGTTGGGATTTGATATCAGATAATAAAGGTGGATAGTTTAGTTTGAACAGTAGATCGGAGTTCTTAGGGATGTGTACCCCTACGTATTTTATCGAGGTCGACTACCATTTAAAGGGATATTGTTGTGCAAGAGCTGATATCTCTGCTTTGGGGATATTAATACCAAGTGACTTACATTTCGATAAGTTCATTTTAAAATTAGACATATGTGTCCAACAAGGAGATCAATGCTGGAAAGGCTTTTCCAGGGTCAGTTAGAAAAAGTTGCATATCGTCCGCAAATGCCGCGACGTGATGCGTGACCTTGTTGACAATCAGTCCCAGAATGGAGTTGTCTTGTTGATTGGCCTGAATAAGGGTTTCCAGGCAAAGGATGAAGAGGTTAGGCGATAAGGGGCAACCTTGCCTAATTTCATTGCGTATATGAAAGCATGGGGAGAGTGTCTCATTTATTTTAACTCTGGCATGTGGGGACAGTATAGTGACAATATTGCAGCTATGAATTTGGTGGGAAATCCAAATTTGTGGAGCACCATTTACATATAGCCCCAGTCGACTCTATCAAAAGCCTTCTCAGCGTGTTTTGTGGTGTACTCTGCTGCTTCAATAACTATGAAGGTGCTATCTCTACACTCCCTTCCCCCGACAAAACCTGTCTGCTCTGGAGATATCAGGTTGCTTAGCAGTGTATATATCCTGGCTGCTATTATTTTGGTCCATAATTTGGTATCTGAATTCAGCAATAAGATGGGTCTATAGCTAGGTGTAAGTTCTTGGTCTTTTCCTAGTTTGGGAAGAACTACTATGTGGGCTTCTAAGGCTTGATTGGCCATTGGGTGGCCATTTAACAGGTGGTTAAAGTATTGTACAAGTCTAGGTCCTAGTACTGGAAAAAAACTTTTATAATATGCTAAAGGAAAGCCATCGGGTCCTGGACTTTTGCCTAGAGGGGTGCTCTTTAATGCTTGCTGCACTTCTTGTATTTGCCTAGAGGGGTGCTCTTTAATGCTTGCTGCACTTCTTGTAAGGATATAGGAGCTATTAGTTGTGTCGTTTGCTCGGCAGACAGTGAAGGTAGATGTAAAGATGATAAAAATTGCTTAATCTTATGTTTTTTTTTCTTCTAACTCTTTAGGGGAATCATGTGGGCGTAGGTTGTAAAGTCCCTGGTAGAAAGATGAAAAAGCTGTAGCTATATCTGGGGTGTTTTTCAGAAGTTTGCCCTCTGCTGACCTTATTTGTACGATATATTATTGTTCGTTGTGGTTTTTCACCAATGTGGACATGATCTTATTGCCACGTTCTCCATGAGCGTAATATTTGTGTTTGACCCTGAGACAGTTACATGCTGCTTTAATGTCTAGGAGATCCTTAAGGGATGATCTAAGCTTGCACATGGTTTCCTGTTGATTTGTGGCTAAAGATTGCTGATGTATGTTTTCTAATTTAGTTATCTGAGCCAATAATGAGGATATTTGAAGCATCCTAGATTTTTTCAGATATGTACCTAGGGCTATAAATTCTCCCCTTAGTACTGATTTATGTGCTTCCCAGACAGAGGCCTAAGACACTTCTGGTGATATGTTTACTGTGAAGTAATTATCGATTTTGCTAGATAGTTTACTTATGGTGCGTGGAGTATTTAAGAGAGTAGCATTGAGTCTCCATGACCAGTCCCTTTTTGGTAACTCATGGAGGGCCAGTGCAAGTAATGGATGCATGGTCTGACATGGTTATACAATGTATATCAGTTTCTGTAGGGAGGCACCTGCTGCTGATGAAGAAATAATCCAGTCTCTGATAGGATCTATGTGCATTTGATTAAAAAGTATAGTCTCTACGGTCTGCACACCAGATGTCACATACAGCTAGGTCCTGACGTTTATGTTTCATGCCACTCAATGCTCTTTTGGAGATTGCAGATTTCTGCTTAGAGGAATCAAGTGTGGGATTTAGTGTTAGGTTAAGATCTCCCCCTATAATAAGTATGTCTGAAGTAAATATTGAAATAGTTTGTAAAGCATTCTTCAGCCATTTTGCTGTTCCCTTATTAGGTGCATATAAATTACCGTATTTATCGGCGTATAACACGCACAGGCGTATAACACGCACCTTCATTTTAAGAGGGAAATTTCAGGAAAAAAATTTAAATTTCAAATAAAGAACTATAATAAGGGTAGCTCAGAACTTTTTTTTATTAATATTATTACCACTTATAAAGGTAAATAATGTAAAAGGATGACACTTATAGGGCTCTGTGGATGACACAGATCCCCATAAGTGTCATCTACAGATCCCCCATCAGATGGATCAGTGTGGAGAGAGGAGGCGGGGACACTCATGGCGGGGCCCGGTGCAGTGACTCTACTCTAATACACCGGGCCCCGCAACTGTTAAACATTCAATCTGATCTCTATAATTGTAGACGCGCTGTACAGTGTACGGTACTTACTGTAGTACCGGAGGTATAACATTAAGACGGCGCAGACCGGCATCTCCCTCGGTCATGCGCCGCCTGTCTCAGCTCCCTCCTCATGCGCCGCCTGTCTCAGCTCCCTCCTCATGCGCCGCCTGTCTCAGCTCCCTCCTCATGCGCCGCCTGTCTCAGCTCCCTCCTCATGCGACGCCTGCCCCAGCTCCCTCCTCATGCGCCGCCTGCCTGCTTATCTCACTTTATGAATGAACAGGCAGGCGGCGCATGACAGAGTGAGCTGGGGCAGGCGCCGCATGACAGAGGGAGCTGGGACAGGCGGTGCATGAGGAGGGAGCTGCGGCAGGCGCTGCGCCGTCTTAATGTTATACCTCCGGTATGTAAAAACATGGCTTCTTAACATTATATCGGCGTATAACACGCATACATCATTTGCCCTCTATTTTCAGGGGGAAAAAGTGCGTGTTATACGCCGATAAATACGGTACATATAGTAAATTCTACATTGCCTACCAAACCCCTCAGCACCAAGTACCTTCCCTCTGGGTCCACAAGGTCCGATGTCTTTTTAAACAGAACATTTCGGTGAATGCCTATGCTTACTCCACTGGTGGCCTTCTTATCATAGCTCGAATGGTACCACTGCTGGAATTAAGAATGAGAGAGGTTTGGCTCTCTACCTTTTTTAAAATGCGTTTCTTGCAGCATAATGATCACAACTTTTGCCTTCCTCAAGATGTGAAAGACATGGCTTCTTTTCACTGGCAAATTGCAGCCATTGACATTGAAGGAGGCAAATTTAAGATGATATGCAGCCATAATTACTATGTGACACGTGAATGCTGGTTATCAGTGCAATCTGTGACCCCTAAAACACAAAACAGGAAAACCGGAATAACAGACTGAAACAAACTGTCCTAGGACAGTGAGCTCTATATGGAGCAGGTGTTGGGGGTGGTAAACACATTAAATGTGTGTAACGTGATTGGTCAAGCTCCTCTATTATAAGCCTTAGAAATACAACTTGCAGTAGTAATAATAACTAGAATAATATAGAGTCAAAGCAAGTAAATTATCTCTGTATCCCAAGATAAAACCAAGCTGGTTTGAAGGAGGGAACCATTCTGTAATGTAATGAGGTTCCTTAATATCTGTGACTATGGACAATAGACCAAGGCACTAGGTTATGAAAGAATATAAAATCTACTCCAAAGTCAAGTGGTAGACAGTGCGGTGATGCTTTTCTTTGGTCTTGTGGACTTTTCTTCGTTGATGACCACGGCGAGGCGATCAGCAAAGATGGTAAGTTTTCCATGTCATCTGGCAGAGGAAGCCAGGAGGGAATTTCCACTGGACACAATTGCAAAGCGTCCCATACTTGCTGGAGATCCTCTGGGGTGCGTATGATTAAGCACCTGTTGCTTGAGGGGATAAGGAGTCCGAAGGGAAATAGCCATTTATATGGGGTCTTGGATGCTTTCAACATATCTGTTAAAGGTTTCAAGGCTCTGCTTTTCTGCAGGGTCGATGGAGCTAAGTCCTGGTATATCTGTATCTTGGATCCCTCCAGTACTGTCATTAGCTTCTTTGGCTTTTGTAGGATTGCTTCTGTGTCCCTGTAGCTCAGAAGGCCGCAGATAATATCCCTGGAGTTTTCAGATGGAGGTGGTTTTGGACTCCATGTGTACGCATTCGATAACCATTGCTCCTGCATGTTCAGGCCCCAATGATATTGTGAACAGCTTCCCCATAACTAAGATCATGTCCACATTGGTGAAAAAATGCAACAAACAATAATATATCGTACAAATAAGGTCAGCAGAGGGCAAACTTCTGAAAAACACCCCAGATATAGCTACAGCTTTTTCATCTTTCCACCAGGGACTTTACAACCTACACCCACATGATTCCCCTAAAGAGTTAGAAGGGGAAAAAAACATACGATTAAGCAATTTCTATCATCTTTACATCTACCTTCACTGTCTGCCGAGCAAACGACACAACTAATAGCTCCTATATCCTTACAAGAAGTGCAGCAAGCATTAAAGAGCACCCCTCTAGGCAAAAGTCCAGGACCCGATGGCTTTCCTATAGCATATTATAAAAGTTTTTTTCCAGTACTAGGACCTAGACTTGTACAATACTTTACCACCTGTTAAATGGCCACCCAATGGCCAAGCAAGCCTTAGAAGCCCACATAGTAGTTCTTCCCAAACCGGGAAAGGACTAAGAACTTACACCTAGCTATAGACCTATCTCATTACTGAATTCAGATACCAAATAATGGGCCAAAATAATAGCAGCCAGGATATCTCAACTGCTAAGCAACCTGATATCTCCAGAGCAGACAGGTTTTGTCGGGGGAAGGGAGTGTAGAGATAGCACCTTCAGAGTTATTGAAGCAGCAGAGTACGCCACAAAACATAGGTCTAAATTAGCCTTACTCAGCACCGATGCTGAGAAGGCTTTTGATAGAGTCGACTGGGACTATATGGAAATGGTGCTCCACAAATTCGGATTTCCCACCCAATTCATAGCTGCGATATTCTCACTATACTCTTCCCCACATGCCAGAGTTAAAATAAATGGGACACTCTCCACTTGCTTTAATATACGCAATGGAACTAGGCAAGGTTGCCCCTTATCGCCTACCCTCTTCATCCTTTGCCTGGAAACCCTTATTCATGCCATTCGACAAGAGATCTTCTTGTTCAGCTGCCTCCGGTGTGCCTCTGATCCTAAAGTTTCGCCTATGGCTTCTGTTTTCCTGGTCTTCCAGACACAACAAGGAGTTTGTGATGGCAGCCTTGTAGCTTTTCATAGAGTCTCTTACTGCTGAGTTAAATGTAAGTGTATCCTGTTGTACTCCTTCTAACACCTCCACTCTCTCTCCAATATGGCGTATGTCTGCCTTTATAGTTAACACATCTGCACTAGAGAGCTAATGCCTTGTGCAATGTGCGTTCCAAACGGCACTTGGTGAGGGTCTGTGAGTCGCTCACCTCTTGTTGCTCTGTAGCACTGTCCTCAGAGTCATCGCTTTGCTGCTCAGTTCGCGGGTTTGGTGGCGCCATATTGGGCTGACGTACTGGCGTGTGTGCAGCTTGTCTCCTGAGGTATTTCTCCATATCAGGCTCTGTCCTGGTGGGTTTTTGAGTGCCTGCTGTTTATTTTACCTTCTCTCTTGCCTGTGGCCTCACCATAGTGTCAGGATAGTGCTGAGAAACGGGCTCTAGGGAGTTTGCTGGCGGGAGAGCTTACATCAAGCAGCCACCATCTAGCGCGGTCAGGCTCCGTCCCCGGGAGTTACCTCTCTGACACCATCAGCTCCCCTCAATGCTATTCCCTGCAGTGTCTGGATTTCTTAGATTTAGGCCTCATGCACAATTTTTGCGGCTCGGGTGAGGACCTATTCACTTCAATGGGGCCGCAAAAGATGTGGACAGCACTCCGTGTAAATTATAACATGTCCTATTCTTGTCCGTTTTGCGGACAAGAATAGGCATTTCTACAATGGGCTGCCTGTTCTGTTCCGCAAATGGCGGCTTCGGTGTTTTGCGGATCTGCAATTTGCGGACCGCTAAAAACGGAACGGTCGTGTGCATGAGGCCTTAGTATGAGAACTCTGGAGGTGACCACAACATGTCCCGAACAGAGGCATTTGCCAGAGAACAGCAACCATAGTGTGCCAGAAAACGTACAACAGACACTGGCTTCTTCCTGCTGCTCAGCTTTATAGGTGGTGATTGATTGATAGAGTGGTCATTACTGCTTATTAACCTGTCTCTGTCTAGTCATACCTAGGCTTTAACCCATTTGTGACTGTGCTGCTATAGGACACCTCACCTCAGAAAAGGCATAATATCGAACATTCAAAAACTACTATATACCCCAAAATGTTACCAATGAAAACATCAACTCAACCCACAAAAAAAATGAGCTCCCACTCAAGACTATCACTAGAAAATAAAAAATAAGACATATATTTAGTATTACCGCCTCTGTAACGACCTCCTCTACAAAAACATGATCTACCTTGTCAGGTAGTAAACACCATGCCAGAACAGACATTTTTTAATCACCTCCCAAAAATCATAATATCAAGTGGTCAAAAAGTCATATGTACCCAAAAATGATACCAATGAAAACATCACCTCATCCTGCAAAAAAAATAGCCCTTACACAAAACGATCAGCAGAAAAAAAATGGCTTTCAGAAAATGGCGTCGCAAAAACATGATTTTTCCCCCCAAAAATGCTTTATGTAAAAGTAGAACGGAAGTAGTAATCTTACTGACCAGCAGAATAAAGATAACATGCCGCAAAAAAATAAGCCATTAGACAGCTCCATAAAAATAAAAATAAAAAACATATGGTTGCCAGAAAATGGCTGCACTTGTACCCCAGAGGCTGTACAAAAGCAACATGGCACCCGTAAACCAATCCATCAAAATCTGCACCGCAGAAGCCAAAAGTGGTCTTTCCTGAACTCTGCAGCATATCTAAACAGCAGTTTACGTCCACATTTATGGCATTTCAGTACCCAGAAAAACAATTAACAATTTAAAGCAACTTGGCACCCGTAAAACGTGTTCATTTGTGTTAGTTGTCACTAAGGTCTGTTAATTGTGTCGGCGACATAAATTCATTTTGAGAGTTCACAACACCGCATTTTCATCTGTCTTAGGCCCCTTTCACACTAGCAAGTTTTCCACACGGGTGCAATGCGTGAGGTGAACGCATAGCACCCACACTGAATCCTGACCCATTCATTTCACTGGGTCTGTGTACATGAGCGTTTTTTTTCACACATCAGTTCTGCGTTGCGTAAAAAACGCAGCATGTTCTATATTCTGCGTTTTTCACGCATCCCTGGCCCTATTGAAGTGAATAGGGCTTCAGTGAAAAACGCATTGCATCCGGAAGCAAGTGCAGGTGCAATGCGTTTTTCACTGATGGTTGCTAGGAGATGTTGTTTGTAAACCTTCAGTTTTTTATCACGTGATTCAAACGCATCAAAAAAAATTGCATCCGCACGGAAAAAACTGAACAACTGAACGCAATCGCAGACAAAACTGACTGAACTTGCTTGCAAAATGGTGCCAGTTTCACTGAACGCACCCTGAACGCATCCGGAGCCAATCCGTCAAGCTCGTGTGAAAGACGCCTTACTGTTATAATATTAATTGTGTCAGTGACATAAAGCAATTTTGGGGGTTCACAACACCGCATTTTCATCTGCCTTACTGTTATAATATAACTGTGTCGGTGATATAACGCCTTTTTGGGAGGGAGATGCATATCATCTGCGTCCATGACACAGAAATATAATAATTAATCTTACTGTTATTTCCGTCGGTGACTTATAGCCATTTTTTGGGGTGCAAAACACTTAATTTGCAACCGTGACACAGAAATACAATTGTTCGTCTGTCAGCCAGTTTGGTGGGTGACCGTAAGGAGAACATTAAATAGGGCATGTTGCCGTGGTTATGGTGCTGTTGGTGTTGATTGTGGTGGAGCACCTGCTATAAGGAGAGGACGTTGTTGATTTGTGCCAGCTACGTGTCCAAATGAAACACTTCCTCTGATGCACGCAGGTGTTCTGCCTCATTTTGTTAGGCCAAAATACCGCTCCACGAATGGTGAGGCCAGAACAAGTAGACACGGTAGTATATTGGATGGCTGACTGTGCCTCCATTTCCTTCACATTGTCTCACACCTGGTCCCCTGCTGAAAGCGCAGAGTTGGCACCAGCGGCCCACAGACATCCGTCTTCCACCTCAACCCCTTGCACATCAGCCGAGCAGTCTGAGCCTCAAGTCATGTAGCAGTCAATTATACTTTTTGATGACTCTGCTGGCGGCGTTTCCGTGGGCCGTCAACCTAGCACTGCCCAAGAAGTTAAAGAGATTGAATGCACTGATGCCCAACCACTTATGTTTGAGCACAGTAGCATACATAAAGAAGTAAGGGCCCCATTGCAAGGATCAAACCAGGCCCCCCACACAGGACAGAAGGGTTTCTGTATAGGGGGGCGCCGAAGGCGCACTCGGTCTCCTATCAGCCGCAGACCTGCTGCTTAGCTTCGTGAGCGAGGATCTGTTTTCGGCCTGGTTCCCAGGGCGGCTTTTGCTAGCTGGGAGGCTCCCTGCTCCTAGATCTGCCTTGAGCACCGAGCTGGTCACTCGGTGCCCGACTTGTCTGTCTGTCATGTGACACTGGTCACGTCACATGACCCTCACTCCCCTCTATAAATACAGACAACCTGCTGGCTACAGGTTGCCTGTGATTTTGGTCCCTTAGGCTGTGTATTATTATTGCTATTAATCTTTCCTTTGGATTTGACTCTTGATCTGCTTCCTGACACCTCTTGTGCCTGCTCCCTGAACCTTGACGCTACCTCTCAGATTTTGACCTCGGCCTGCTTTTGGATTTTGTCGTTGCCTCTTCTCTTGTACTGAGGTGACCTCCCGGATTTTGGCCTCGGCCCGCTCTCTGATCTGTCCCTGTCTCCTCCCTGGTACTGACGTGACCTCCTGGACTGACCCCGGCTAGTTGACCCGCCTTGCCCTTCCGTTTTTGGTGGTACCTTGCTTGTTCCACCTCTCTGTCCACTCGAGTGCTACCTCTCATTGGCTGTCCGCTTCCCTGCTGTCTCTATCTCTCTGCTTGCACTTACTCAGGTCAGGGACTGTCGCCCAGTTGCACCCCGTCACCTAGGTAGGGTGGTGCAAGTAGGCAGGGACAGGGGACCGGGTGGCAGCTCAGGGGGTGCACCTCCGCTCTATCTTTATACCTGTGACGCTACCCCGTGACAGGTTTCTGCCTAAACCCTTTTCTTTGTTTGTTTAATTGTCTTTTTAGTAAAGTGTTATTTGCGAAACACAATACAATAGAATTGTCATTTTGTGCATGCAAAACAAAAAATAATAATATTATTCTAGTTAAGAACATTAGGCAAGTAAGTACAAGTGATAGTATCAGCCTAACAAACATGTAAGATTGTACAGAAATCTGTAAAAAAAATATGGAACAGCAAAGTGAGGTATCAGATTTCTTTACCATTATAATAGTAATAGATCAATAGTCTATATAAAAGCCACGGTTAACCCTTTGAGGACCGACCAAGGGACGTATTTGTCCCATTTTTTAATTGCCTGTATCATCTGATTAAGAACTTAAAATACTATTTTTTTTGTTTGAGTCCAAATATAATTATTTTTATATTGATGACGGTAATCTTATGGTCCTCAAAGGGTTAATTAACAACTAAGTTTGTAGAAGCAAAATACCATAGGTTGATAACTGATACATAAGCATCATAAAACATATAAAGAGTAAAGAAGAAGAGAGAGAAAAGAGAAACAAAAAAGGACATGACACAGAAGGAAAAGAGGGTCAGGGAGGGGGACAATATAATCCCTAGATGTGTGTATCCGAAAACTCATCCCATGCTTGCCAAATTCAGTGAAACTGGTCAATCCGATTGGCCAAGGTGGCTGTAAAATGCTCAATTCTTCTAATATCCATAACACTAGCTATAAGATCAAGTTGGGTGGGCGGATCTGTCCTCTTTTAAAAACTGGCGACAAGGTTCCTGGCTGCTGTCAGTATATTTAAGGTTAATAGCAGGAAAAAAAAATTCAAAGGCATGGGGGGGGGGGGGGGGCATATTTAATAAGTA
The DNA here is from genome assembly GCF_014858855.1 of Bufo gargarizans. Classification (NCBI taxonomy): domain Eukaryota; kingdom Metazoa; phylum Chordata; class Amphibia; order Anura; family Bufonidae; genus Bufo; species Bufo gargarizans. Next base: position 202,209,944 of record NC_058084.1, on the reverse strand, counting down.
GACAAACGGGTTCAATGGGAACCTAACGCCCAGAAGCTGGAAGAGGATGTTGATTACCAGAATAGGCATATCAAAGGACATTCCCAAAAAATGTGTATGTGAGATCCCACACCTGTTCCACATCTCAAACACCTATCTGAAATACTGGGGTTAAGATGCTTCAACAATTGTATGACACCAGAACATCAATATTTTATAAGAATTCTCTCTGAGTAGTGCAAGTAGAAGTCAAGGCATCTCTTCTCCAGATCAACCTCCACTCTTCGATAGAAATAGTATGATTCAAAAGCATTACCCACTTAGTCATGTATGAGCTTCTAGTAGATGTGGAAGAGGAGAGGGAAGAGAGAATAACATAAATCTCAGAGATAAGTCCTTTGGTTCGAATCCGAAAGCTTGCACAATTTCTCAAACGATGTTGGAGTAGATACCGGTGGAGAAGTGAATAAACTAGTGAGTAGGTGTTGTATTTGCAGGTATTGGTATCTAGAAGACTCTGGCAGTTGGAATGAGGATTTAAGGGTATCAAATTGCAACAGTCGCAGGGTTCTATAATCTACCATATCTGCAAAGCAAACTATCTTATTAGAGAAGCAAGGCTTAAAAAAAGAAGCATACCCAACAGGAACAGTGGGTTAAATAAAAAGGAAGTCATAGAAGACTTATCATAGGCTAAGGAGAATCGCTGTCTACATCTCCGCCAGATATTATATGTGAAGGACATTGGTCCTAGTGTTGAGCGCAAATATTCGAAAAGCGAATTTTTATCACGAATATCGGAAATTCAAGAATTTGCTAATATTTAGAATATAGCGCTATATATTTGTAATGACGAATATTTAGTTTGTTTGTTTTTTAACACAGTACACATCAGGTGATCATCCCTCCCTTCTTCTAGCTTGTGGGCCAATGAGAAGGCTTTGTCACAGCTTAGCAACATCCCTAGCAACCAATAGAAAAGTTGCCAACCCCTTACTATATAAGAACCTCCCCAGCAGCTATTTTCTAAAGTTTATTGCAGTTATGAAAGAGACAGCAGCGTCATTGCTGTGCTCTGTGCTTTGTTGTATTACATTAGACAGTTAACTTATATATATATATTGTAGGAGAGTCCCCGGAATAATAATGGACGGACGATACGTGCCACCAGAGGTCCTGGCCTCGGTGGAGTAAGAACCGGATCATTGCGGTTACAGCGGCGAATGCTGCTGGCGCAGCGTGTCCGGGCCGGTTCTTACTGGGAACAGGTAAAGAGTAGGGGGGTGCCTGTTCCCCACGGCCAGTCCAGGTTTCTGGTGGAGCTGGGCCTTTAAAGAACCCAGCATGCTGATGATGGGGGTGGGGTGTGTCTTGCTGTGCTGGAGATTTCCACGGAGAGAGTCAGTGCTGGTGAAGGAGAGTCTGGGCGCAGCACACATTGAAGGATAGCCTGGGACCTGTGGTGCTACGAGCCGAAGGGGCTCTGGCCTGAGGGAGACAAAGGCAGGTAGCTTACAAGCCTGCAGAACTGCTGTGGTCTGTCCAAACCAAGGTGACTCAAACCTGCTGTTTATTTTCTATGGAAGGACTTTTGTTTTATGCACTATGTGAATATGCCCCTGTGTGGTCTGCACATTGCCTGTTATGCCTTTGGTGTGAATAAAGTCACGGTGTATCACAAAGACTGTCTGTGATTGCCTCAATACTGCCGCCGCTACCGTACCCTACCACGAGCACATCCCCACAATATATATATATATATATATATATATAATTCAGATAGTTAGGGGGAGATAGTCAGTGTAGGTTAGATTGATCTATAGTGTAGCTGATAGGTTCTAGTGCATCATTAATTGCCAAAAATTCACAAATGCTAATATATTGGAGCACTCTATCTGCATATAAAGCTATTCTAATGTTCTGCCGTGCCAACCATTTTCTCCAGTTTCAGGAAACTTATACCAGCTCTAAAAATGTAGCATAAGTGACCCAGGCCGGTATTTTGCGTGCATTACACGAATAATACATTGGCGATTTTCGCAATCAAGAATATAATCTCAAATTCGCGAATATATGACGAATATTCTACTAAATATTCAGGAAATATCGCGAATTCGAATATTGCCCCTGCCGCTCATCACTAATTGGCCCCAACAATTTTGTTATCAGCGTAGTTGGTATAGGAGACCACAGAAGAGAGTTGGGGTGTACAGGTGCTATCCATAATTTTTATATTTCCATCCATCTAGAATACGCATAAAGAGTGGACCAAGTTGCTAGCCGTCTAAGATGTGTAGACCAGTAATATCTGGTAACATCTGGGACCGCCAATCCCCCTGTGTTTTAAGAGCTGTGAGGGTGTTACATGCTATTCTATGTCGTTTCCCATTCCATATAAATCGTAATATAGAAGATTGGAGGGCTTGCAAGTCCTTTCCAGGTATTGGAACCGGAAGGTTTTCAAACACATAATAATTTAGGCAAAATAGACATTTTAACCGTTGCTATCAGGCCAAAAAAGGATATAGGTAAGGACATCCACTTATTCATAAGGCCTTTGAGATCTTGGAAGAGAGTTGGAAAGTTTTGGGTATACAAAGAAGAGTACGTCGGGGTTAATTGTACTCCTAAGTAACGTAAAGTCGCACTTCATCGACAGTGAAAATTGGTTTGTAGTATAGCTAATCTATCAGGGGAGAGGTTAAGTGGTAGGGCCTCTGTTTTTGAATTGTTTACTTTGTACGCTGATACACCAACCAACAAGAATAAATTGAGATTAAACGGGTATATCATCAAAAATAAATCCTTTATTGAATTAATGACACATAAAAACGAGACATGAGACAACAGATAAAAAATGGCTACATCTGCGGAGGCATGTTAACACAAATGAGACATGGGGGGAGGGGTTTTGGAGTATGCAATGTACAAAAGGCGGTAGAAAAAAGGAGTACAATACCTCACTGATTTCTGTATGTATAACTGCAACCACAGATATAAAAATGCAAAAGCGCAAATACTGAGTGGCAAAACACCATATCAAAAAAGTGGTTGCAGATAACACCGTGACATATGGATGTCTGATGGTTCCAAGTTGTGGGACCAAATAACAGCCAACAGAAGGTTCAAGTGCAAGTGCATAAGAAGTCACTATATCAATGGTCAAATACCACAATTGTAGCTGTGGTGACAACTTAAACCTCCAAATACATACAAAGTTAAAGTGCAAGTGCATAAGAAGTCACCATATCAAATGGTCAGATACCACAATTGCAGCTGTGGTGACAGCTTAAACCTCCAAATACATGCAAAACTGGCTCAGGTGCACAGTGAGCATCCACCTGTGGATAACCCAAGTGGGTATAGATGTGCACCTAGAGCCATTGAGCAGATCCCTCAAAGTCCACAACAATATAGCATGTCTACATACCCATAGATGTGGGATATACGCCTCAGATGAGCCACGTAACCCCGACGCGCGTTTCGGCGAATGCCTTCCTCTGGGGGTCACCGAAAAAGATTTGGAAGAGTAACATGTACAGTACAGACCAAAAGTTTGGACACACCTTCTCATTCAAAGAGTTTTCTTTATTTTCATGACTATGAAAATTGTAGATTCACACTGAATGCATCAAAACTATGAATTAACACATGTGGAATTATATACATAACAAAATTGTGAAACAACTGAAAATATGTCATATTCTAGGTTCTTCAAAGTAGCCACCTTTTGCTTTGATTACTGCTTTGCACACTCTTGGCATTCTCTTGATGAGCTTCAAGAGGTAGTCACCTGAAATGGTCTTCCAACAGTCTTGAAGGAGTTCCCAGAGATGCTTAGCACTTGTTGGCTCTTTTGCCTTCACTCTGCGGTCCAGCTCACCCCAAACCATCTCGATTGGGTTCAGGTCCAGTGACTGTGGAGGCCAGGTCACCTGGCACAGCACCCCATCACTCTCCTTCATGGTCAAATAGCCCTTACACAGCCTGGAGGTGTGTTTGGGGTCATTGTCCTGTTGAAAAATAAATGATGGTCCAACTAAACGCAAACCGGATGGAATAGCATGCCACTGCAAGATGCTGTGGTAGCCATGCTGGTTCAGTATGCCTTCAATTTTGAATAAATCCCCAACAGTGTCACCAGCAAAGCACCCCCACACCATCACACCTGCTCCTCCATGCTTCATGGTGGGAACCAGGCATGTAGAGTCCATCAGTTCACCTTTTCTGCGTCGCACAAAGACTCGGTGGTTGGAACCAAAGATCTCAAATTTGGACTCATCAGACCAAAGCACAGATTTCCACTGGTCTAATGTCCATTCCTTGTGTTCTTTAGCCCAAACAAGTCTCTTCTGCTTGTTGCCTGTCCTTAGCAGTGGGTTCCTAGCAGATATTCTACCATGAAGGCCTGATTCACACAGTCTCCTCTTAACAGTTGTTCTAGAGATGTGTCTGCTGCTAGAACTCTGTGTGGCATTGACCTGGTCTCTAATCTGAGCTGCTGTTAACCTGCGATTTCTGAGGCTGGTGACTCGGCAGCAGAGGTGACTCTTGATCTTCCTTTCCTGGGGCGGTCCGCATGTGAGCCAGTTTCTATGTAGCGCTTGATGGTTTTTGTGACTGCACTTGGGGACACTTTCAAAGTTTTCCCAATTTTTTGGACTGACTGACCTTAATTTCTTAAAGTAATTATGGCCACTTGTTTTTCTTTACTTTTTTCAGTCCGTGATAATTTTAACAGTCTATTCAGTAGGACTATCAGCTGTGTATCCACCTGACTTCTCCACAACGCAACTGATGGTCCCAACCCCATTTATAAGGCAAGAAATCACTCTTATTAAACCTGACAGGGCACACCTGTGAAGTGAAAACCATTTCAGGTGACTACCTCTTGAAGCTCATCAAGAGAATGCCAAGAGTGTGCAAAGCAGTAATCAAAGCAAAAGGTGGCTACTTTGAAGAACCTAGAATATGACATATTTTCAGTTGTTTCACACTTTTCTGTTATGTATATAATTCCACATGTGTTAATTCATAGTTTTGATGCCTTCAGTGTGAATATACAATTTTCATAGTCATGAAAATAAATAAAACTCTTTGAATGAGAAGGTGTGTCCAAACTTTTGGTCTGTACTGTAGGTCTGTTAAAGTGAAAAGAATGTCATCTGCAAATAAAGAGACTTTAAATTCTACCTGATTGACTTTAACCCCATGTATGTCAGGATGAGACCTAATAGCTGCAGCAAGGGGTTCAATGCATAGCACGAAAAGGAGAGGAGAGAGCGGACATCCTTGATGAGTACCATTACAGATAGGGAATGTACTAGATTGGGCGTGAAGCATTTTAATGGTGGCCGTAGGCTGAGTATAAAGTGTACGGAGTGCAGTGAGGAAAGGACCTGTAATGCCAAAAGCTTGCAGGTAGGAGAACATAAAAGGCCAACTCAAGCGATCAAATGCTTTTTCTGCATCAAGGCTTAACAATAAAGCTTGGTGGTTAGACTTGTTAATAACATCTACCAATCTATGGTTCTCCTCGTATTGTCTCCACCCTGACATCCCATAACAAAACCCCACTTGGTCCTTGTGTATTAATTGAGGGAGCCAGTATGATAGTCGATTAGCAAAGGTTTTAGTTAATATTTTTAGATCAGAATTGAGGAGGGCAATAGGTCGGTAATTTGAACATTCCAGTGGGACTTTACCGGGTTTTGGGATAAGGGTTATGTATGAATGCATAATTTATGTAGTTATCAGAGAACCCTGTAAAAAGGAGTTAAATAATGTTAACATATGTGGTAGAAGGATATAGGAAAAGGTTTTATAGTAGAGGTAAGGCAATCCATCCGGCCCAGGCGATTTGTTGTTGGGCAGCTGATTTATCACCTCTTGAATTTCTTCTGCCGTAATTTGGGCATTGAGCGAGGATAAAGCCTCTCTCGACACCTTAGGTAAGTTGCATTGAGTCAAAAAAGAGGTAAAGATATTTTGACATTCCGCCTGGTCAGATGGTACTTGCTGTGGGAGGGAATAAAGAGATGTGTAAAACTCCTGAAAAAGGTTTGAAATAGCTTTAGGGTTATATACCATACTGCCATCAGCTCACATCAAAACTGTTAAGGTTCCCAAAACGTTGCCCCATGCATAAAAACGTTGTTGTGAATATAGCAATAGCTTTTCTGTTTTTGCAAAAGCCAATTCTCGCCGTCTAGTTTGCAAAATTACTTTACGGCGTAATAAATGGCATAAATGGCGTCTCCAGCTGGGACTCCAAATCCTTCAACTGGGCAGTGATGGCAGCATGCTGGAACCCAATCTGGAACCCAAAACAATACAGTTGCCTCTAAAGACTGCTTTATGTGCCTCCCACAATGTAGAGATAGAGGAAACAGAAGACTAGTTGAGAGAGAAATATTCAGAAAGAGTGGTATAGAGTTCTTGTCTAAGTAGTGGCCTGGCAAGGAAAGTGTCATTTAATCGGCAGTGGCATACTAGTATGATTTCCAAACATTTTAATGGAAATAGAAATCGGAGCATGGTCCGACCCTGTGATATTTCCCACCTCTGTTTCACTTAGCATTCGAAGGGTAGGGATATTACCCAAAAAATAGTCGATGCGGGTATGCGTGTGGTGTGGATGAGAATAAAAAGTGTAACACTTAGATGTAGGGTAGTTTATCCTCCACAGGTCATATAGTGCAAACTTCAGTTTTTTGTTTTTTTTTGAGTTTCAAAATATTTTTATTCTGAATCATGAGCAGAAAATACAAAAGACACATAAACCCCACACTGGGGTACTTGCCATACAGCCAAAAATGAAAACACAGTTAAGTACCATCAATATTGGGGGAGGAAGGGGGGAGGGAAAGAAAAGTAAGACGGTAAGGTAAGTAGTGGGAAGGGGTAGGGGAGGGGAAGAAAAACCTACAATCCAGATACAAATACTGTATATAAATACTGTATAGCCCTAAGCACTATTAGGACGAAAAGCCTCTAAATTTTTTCCATGGGGACCATGTGGCTTCAAACACATGTGATCTCTTGGTTTCCCACCCAGCAATTTGCTCCAATCTGTAGAGCGCATCACATTTCGCAGTCCACTGGGAGATAGAAGGGGCTCTGCTACTCTTCCAGTTAAAGGCTATGAGAACCCTAGCAGCGGCTAATAATTGACCCAGCAAAGCGATGATATGTCTATTCCCTTTAAAGTCACCCATCAACCCCAACAGACACCCTTTAGCTGAAGGTAAAAACTGTATCCCACTAATCTGTGAACATATAGTACATATCCTTTTCCAGTACTTGACAATATCAGGACACGTCCACCATATATGCACTAGCGAACCTTCTGCGTTCAGACATCTCCAACATCTGGAGTCACATTCTGGGTATATAAGATGCAATCTACGGGGTGTGAAGTACCATCTTGTAATCACCTTGTAAAGGTTCTCCTGCAATTTGACACATCTAGATACCTTTGGAGTGATTGAGCATATCTGTCTCACCTCCCTATCTGAGAAATGTATATCTAGATCTTTCTCCCATTTGCTAATGAAACCATATGTGTCAGGTCTGATCTGGGAGACCAACACAGCATATAGCCGCGAGACTTTTTTCAAAGGAGGGACCTTAGCGAGGACCATTTGCTCAAATTGAGTTGTAGAGGCTGACGCAGAAATTTTCTTTTTTCCCAAATACTGTTTAATGTATAATTTGTGAATAAATGATAACTTTTGTAATTTAGGATGGCTGTCCCAACCCTCTATTAAATGACCTGTCGGATCCAATAGGTCAACCAATTGAAATGACAACTCCGTAAGATCACCTGGCAAAGTAGAGCCAAATAGATCTCCAGAGCTCCATAGGATGTCTCTAATCTGAAGCACCGGCGACACCTCGTGGCTTGAAAGTAGCACTCCCGACAAATCGGAGCGCCACAGGTTCAAAGTGTTCTTTGTCGTGAGGCTAAGTGTTCTAATCTGCTGAGGCATATCTCTAGGGGGAGAGAGAAGAAATGATCTCAGAGGGAGTTTCCTATCACCTGCTTCTGCTAGGATGTCAAGTCTATTTTCCGGGCCTCTAATCCATTCCAAGCATCTCATCCCTTGAATCGCCCTATAGTATTCTGCCATATCCGGCAGCCCCATCCCCCCCATCTTATTAGGCTGAATCATCGTCGCATGTGGAATACGAGGTCTGGATTTTTTCCAAAGAAATCTGGAAAAACATTGTCTCAGCTGGACAAAAAAGGATTTTGGCAAATGAATTGGGAGTACTAGCATGTGATACAGGATTTTGGGGACTAACACCGATTTTATCAATGTGCGTCTTCCAAACCACGAGGTGAAGGGAATACACCACGCATCAATAGTGGCTGATATTGATCTATGGAGATTACTGAAATTCTCCTCAAATAGTTCTTCAGGATCCGAGGTCAAGTTTACTCCTAAAAATTTTATAGAACGTGTTGTCCAGCCATATGCATATTGCCTTTCCAGTGTCATCTGTAAGTCACTACCAGCTGTAACATTTAAAGCTTGGGATTTCGAGGGATTGATAAGGAAATTAGACAAATTCCCAAACCTCTGGAATAGCTCCTGTACTGCAGGAAACGCCTCCAAAGGATTGGTTATTATGGCCAAAAGGTCATCGGCGAAAGCCGCCAACTGGTAAGTGGTATTTCCCACCCTCATACCCTGGATTCTATCCTCCTGACGGATCGCCTGAAATAAGCATTCCACCACAAGGATAAAGAGCAGGGGAGACAAGGGGCATCCTTGCCGTGTGCCGTTGCCAATGGTAAAGCTGGGAGATAGGGTGCCGTTAACCATCACTCTAGCCGTGGGGGAAGCATACATAGCCATTGTGGCAGCAATGAACTGGGGCGGAATCCCAAACTTAGCCAAGGCCAGTCGCATAAAAAGCCAATCAATACGATCAAAAGCTTTTTCTGCGTCTGTCCCCAGGAGAACCAAAGGAATGGATTTCTCCCTAGCTTGGTGTATAACATTCACAATCCTAACAGTGTTCATCCTACCTTCCCTGCCAGCCACAAAACCCACCTGTTCAGCATTAATTAAATTGGGTAGGAAAGGTTGCAACCTAAGAGCTAGCATCTTGGCACATAGCTTCAGGTCTGCATTCAAAAGCGAGATAGGCCTGTAGCTGGCGCAGGAGGAAGGATCCTTACCCTCTTTTGGCAAGATAGTTATAAGGGCCGACAACATTTGTGATGGTAGCGGATTACCCTTGTACACCTCATTGTATACAGCCAGCATCCTAGGTAGCAACAATGTTGAGAAAGTAGCATAGTAACCCGCAGTTAATCCATCTGGCCCAGGACACTTATGTCTAGGGACCGTACTTAGTGCCTTATTCAATTCCAGCAACGTGAATGGTTGAGCCAGGGACAGGGCTTGAACATGGGAAATGACCGGGAGGCGTAACTCTGATAGCCACTTTTTAATGTCTACTGCTCTTCCAGCAATGTCCGCTTCGCTATCATTCTTCCTAAGATTATATAGGGAGCTATAATAATTGCAAAACTGTTTTGCTATAAGATCAGTAGACATAAGAGTTTTAGCTGAGGCATCCTTAATAGAGTGTATATACGATTTGACTCTACGTTTTTTCAGGCTTGACATCATAAACTTCGATGCCTTGTCCCCATGTGCGTAGTATTTGAACTGCGCCGACAAATAAAGTTTGGCCACCCGGTTATTCAGCACATTCTTAAGCTCTGCCCTCAATTTATTTAATCTATCTAGGACTTCCGGCGTCATCCGTTTCTTGTGCAATACTTCCAGTTTATGAATCTGGTCCTGCAACAACACAATAGAGGCTTCCCTCTTCTTTTTTATATGTGCATTCAATGCAATGAAATGCCCTCTCACAACTGCCTTGTGGGCCTCCCAGACCAGACCCGGCGACATATCCTCCGTCTCATTTAAACTGAAGTATTCTTCCAAATGTCTACTGATGCCTTTAATATATTCCTGTTTGCTCAACAAGGTCTCATCCAATCTCCAAGTGAACTGCGTTCTGGGTAGGGACTTAATCCTCATTGTCAGATATACCGGAGCATGATCCGACAGCAGGATATTGCCTATTGACGTTTGAGAGCAATCACCCAAAGACCCTGGGGTGACAAACATGTAATCCAACCTCTGGTAGGACACATGTGCTACTGAATAGTAGGTATAATCCTTTGAAGTAGGGTTCATAGCCCTCCATACATCCACTAAACCTAAGTCAGCTAACTTTTTCTTAATTCTCCTGATGGTAACCTGGGACATTGCCGAGGAGCCTGTTGATGTGTCTAGCTGGGGATTTAAAGCCACATTAATATCGCCTCCTACCACTACAGTACCTTCAGCGAATTCTTGCAGTTTAGTCAATGTTTTTTCCATCCATAGTGCCTGAGCTACGTTGGGGGCATACAAATTGCCTATAGTGATTTTCTGATTACCTAATGACCCTTTCAAAAACAAATATCGACCTTCTTCTTCATCTTGGAGGGTTGAATGCACCACCAGTGGCACATTTTTGTGAATCGCTATAGAAACCCCTTTTGAGGCTCCAGAAGAAGATGTACCATGGAACCATTGATTGTATATCATATGAGAAAGGCGCGGAACATGGTCTCTCTTAAAATGGGTTTCTTGCAAGAGAGCAATGCTCACTTTTTTCCTGTTAAGAAGCTGACAAATTTGAGTACGTTTGGGTGGTGCATTCAATCCTCTCACATTATAGGTACATATTTTTAATTCAGCCATAGTTTACCCATGGTATTCTTCTCTCGTTCATAGTACCTCGAGCCGGTAAACCTACTGGTTATTGCCTGGGGCGTAGGAGGGAGGGGAAGAAAAGGGAGGAAAAAAGAGAACTGGGGATCACATACAAAACATATAAAACACATTGAGATTTCCAGAGATAAAACCTCAAAAACCCACTGTCTGCTCCCAACAGTACATTTGGAACTAAGCAACGCTACTGTGGGCATCTATAGGGGGTAGAGAGGACCAAGAAACGGGTCCTATGTGTGAATAACGAGTATCATGACATAAATGGTAAAACATAGTCATAAAATCAAAAAAAAACCATAGTGAAGTCACCTTAGTGAAATCACCCTGCAGCCGACCGGAAGAGAGCGCATGTAAGGCGGTGCTCTCACTGCCGCACCATAGCTACAAATTCCTTTCCAACTGGGAAGGATTAAACTTTAGGAGTAACTGACCTCCTAATTGATCAATATAACAGTCAACCCACTGGAACACAGGCGACAATACCGGCCCAGATCGGCCCATTAAGAAAGTCCCATACCAGATGCATAACTTAGAAGAGACTTCTCACTCAGTGTCCATTCCTGGAGTAGCCAGCAAGGGGTCTCCGGACCTCCTACCCCTGCGGCGTTCCTTCGGGCGGCTCACCTGGATCCACGGTTCTCCTCCTGGTAAGTCCGGTAAATCGGTCAAATCCCTGGCCGCATGCCAGTTTGGGACCTCAACCGAGCCCACTCCCAGAACATCACAGACTAAAGGAATGTCCGCAGGTGATCGCACTGTTAACTTTCTGCCGGGTGCGTTTATCAGCAGGCCGAAAGGGTGAAGCCAGCGATAGGTGATGCTCTTGTTCCTCAAGATGTCCAAGAGAGGTTTCAGCAATCTTCTTTTTTGTAGGGTAATTGGTGACAAATCCTGGAAAATCTGTACCTCCACATCCCCATAAGGAATCGATTTCTTAGCTCTGGCTGCTCTCATTATCTGGTCTTTGGACAAAAAGCTAGACAGCCGGCAAATCACATCTCTTGGGGGCTCCCCCTGTTTCGGGGGGGGGGGACGGGACGCAAAGCCCTGTGAATCCTATCCATAGTGAGATCTCCCACAGAATCGGGGCCCACCAGAGCTGTGAACATCTCGGTCACCGCGTCACGCAAGGCTTCAGGCCCTATCTCTTCTGGTAGGCCTTTCAGCCTGATATTATTGCGGCGGCCGCGGTTATCCTGATCCTCCACCATCTCATACAGGTGGTTAATATGGGCCTGTGTTCTGTCCAAACAGGTTGCCACCGCCGCGCTGTGCAGAACATGCGCCTCTTGTCGGCTCTCAACCCCTTCCACTGTCTCCTTCACTTGCCTTAGATCTTTCTTAAAGTCCTGTAGGTCTTTTCGGAGAGGAGAAATAGTGTCAGCCAGGAGTTCCTTCATAAATTTACGAGATAGCGGCAGATTGTCACCTTCCCGCTCCTGTTCATGATCGCTGTCTCTATCAGATTCGGCCGAAGCCTCCGATGCTGCAGGAGTTTCCGCTCTCGGCGCCATCTTGGAAGCCTGCTTGCCTCCCGCCACGCTCTGCTTGCGTACAAATTTATCCATCTCTCCGTGCCTAGAGCCGGATTTGTTCGGTCCTGGTGTGTCCTTGGACCTATCTCTAAGCGTCTTGCCCATTTTCTGGCTTGGATCTGTGCAAAAGAACCTCGTTTTCACCGGACCCAGAGCAGAGCTCACAACGACATGTGTGTCTCGCTCTGCTGCCAAGCTCCGCCCCCCTTATAGTGCAAACTTCTGGATTAGATGCCTAAAAAGACGTGAGAGTCTGCGCTGGGAGTGTGAAGGTGTAACTCCAGTAGGAGACATTCTATCCAAGTGTTCAGAGAAGGAGAAATTGAAATCACCTCCTATAATCACTGCTGCCGGGAGGTAATGAGAGAGTTTCAAGAGCATTTCGTTCAAGAAGGGAATTTGGGCAGAGTTTGGAGCATAAATGTTACAGAGTATGAGCGGGTTGCTATTGAGGGTAGTTTTGAGGATAACAAATCTACCATTTACATAAGCAGCAGAAGATTTAACTTGTAATGGGCAACTAACAGGCAAAAGAATAGCTACTCCTGCAGTTTTCTTGCCTGCTATTGCAGAATATACTTGCGGAAATGATCTAGTAGCCATAAATTTAAAAGAACCGTTTTGATTAAAATGGGTCTCCTGGAGGAAAACTATATCAGCCTTTTGAGAGTGGCATTTATTGAGGGCTAATCTTCTTTTAGCATTGGAGTTGAGGCCCTTTACGTTCAATGAAATACATTTACGGTAATCATCCTGTAGGTATATAAAAAGTACCATACTTGCTGTTAGACGTGCACAGAGTGTCCCTCCAGAAGAGCCAAGACCCAGAACGCCAACCAGAAATTTCCGGTGAAAGCGTGATAGATCCAAAATGCCTGTAGATGAGAAAGGTAGGGGGAGAACACTTAAGGAGAAGGGAGAATACACAAGACTTCAGATACATAACACAAAACCACAGCATTTTCCAACCATTGGGCAACAGTGCCCAGGTGGGGTTCCATAGAGTACACCAAGCGGACCCAAAGTCTCCCTGCATCTTTCCCCTATCTGCAAAGGAAACAGGGGAAAGAGAAAGGACAGAAAATAGAACCCCATCTATAGGAGTGTGACTGAGGTGGAGCACTTAGGTAAAAAGAAACAAAATATCAAAAGAAAAAATATCAAACAGATAAAGGGACGAGACAGTCTCTCCAGACGTTAGAGCCGCCAATCAGTAGTGTAACTCTGAACAGGGGAAGGTCAGAGGGTCATCCCACAGCTGAGTATTTACATGGAGGCACATCTCGGGATTCAGGTCTTGACAGTTCATCTTGTTGAGGAGAACAATGCCTCTTCTGTCGGACAGTACACCATGGGATTAGTAGAACTACAAGTAACAGCACACTGCTAGTCAATTGCACAAAGATATATGCAAATACTGAACATAAAATAGCCGCTTGGTGGCCATACTTACTGCAAGGGCAGTTAGAAGCTCTTTGCGCATATAATTGATCAAAAATATGTCGGGCCCAACTACCAGACGACAAGGTGGCTTCTAATCAGATGGGGCCTACTCTAACATGCCTCTCCTGGGCTTACAGCCTACAATATGGGCAAAGTAGCACCCATCTATATCCTACACATGCCTCTCCCAGGCTGTCAGCCTTCAATATGGGCAAAGTAGAATACAGCTGTACAATCTATCTAATTAAAAGCACATGGTAAATGGGCGGTGGTGCACGGTTCAAACTCACCACCGGGGGCGCCACCCCCCCTCAAGTGGCAGTGACAATAGAGAAGAAAAACAAATGAACCAGGACCTCCATAATAAGTAAATTTGAGAACGCAGGTGCACGCTACCTTGGCTGAAACACAATTGGATTAGTAGAACTACAAGTAACAGCACACTGCTAGTCAATTGCACAAAGTTATAAGCAAATGCTTGAATTAGCTTGCTGCTAATTCAAGTGCTGCTTGTCTAAGTGCATTGGAGATATTCAGGAGATACTCAGGAGGTAATCTGGAGGTGGATACAATCTAAAAAAGTAAGATTTGTTTGTTTAAAATCTTTCCCCTCTTTACAATGGCAGACCTGGTTTTGTGCAGGAATTGTTATGCTTTTATTTCAGGTTCCACTCTTCAGAGGTTTGGATACTGTCTGATCTGTAGACAGCTCTCCATAATGCAGCAGGAAATTACCTTTTTGAAATATGAGATTTTTAAATTAACCACTAAACAAACTCAGGCTCAGAACATTGCAATGCCACTGCCACAGAGGCCCCCTAGAAATGGAAGATGGGTTACTGTAGGTTCTGGTAGACTGAGAGTCGTGGATAGAAGGCATGTCCCACAGTCTGTGGCTCTCCATAATTCATTTGCAGCACTTTCAGAGTGCAAGAGCAACATGGAGGATGGCTCAAGCACAGTGGGTGAGAAACAATCATCTCCCATGCCTAAAGTATGTAAGACTGCAACCAAAGACAAAAAGGAGAAGGTGAGGATTGATAGTAAGCAGCTGTTGGTGGGCGATTCCATCATAAGAGGTGTGAAGTTTGAGGAGAATGGTGTTGTGAGATGTCTCCCTGGTGCTACCGCTAGCAGGGATAGACGACGGATCCTAAATATTGTTAGGCAAGCAAAGCAGGAAAGGGAAGTGGATGTTATTCTCCATCTTGGGACAAACGATCTGGCATGCAATGAGGTTTCAAAGGTGAAGGAAGCTTTTCACACACTTGGAAAGGATATACGGGAGGTTGCATCAACTGTTTCATTCTCTGCAGTTTTGCCTGTGCAGAACCTTCAGTATGACAGGAAGATGCGCATTAAGGAATTCAATGTATGGCTTGGTGAATGGTGTCTGAACCAAGGGTTTGGATTTGTGTCTCATGTTAGCTCTTGTTGGAATGGAAAAGAACTGTACAAGAAAGATGGTTTACATCTTTCTCTCAAGGGAACGAATGTCCTCGGTGAACAGTTCCAAGTATTTGCTAAGAAGCATTTAAACTAGGAAAGGGGGGCAAACGAGTGATAATCCAGCAGTCTGACTGCCCCCCGGGACAATGCCAGAAGAGGCCAGTAGCACAAAGGTTAAGAAATGACAAGCTCAGAGTCTTGTCTACAAATGCTCGCAGTCTAGGGAATAAGATCAATGAACTTGAGGCTATAATGGCATCTGAGAATATAGATGTAGTGGCTGTTACTGAGACGTGGTTCAAGGGGAGTAATGACTGGGATACATCAATACCAGGGTTCTCTCTATACAGGAAAGACAGAGTAGGCAAGAAGGGGGAGGGGTGGCCCTGTATGTGAAAGATAGCATAAAATCTAATTTGATACAAGTTAGCAAGAACAATTTGGAGTCAGTTTGGGTTACCTTGCAGCTTGATAATCATAAGGTAACTCGTGTAGGTGTGATATATAGACCACCTAGCCAAGTCAAAGAATTAGATGATCTACTAGTTGAGGAAATAGCTAAAATGACATTGAAGGGGGAAGTTATCATTATGGGAGACTTCAATCTTCCATATGTAAACTGGAAAACCAAAATAGCTAGTTCTGCCAGGAGTACAGATATTCTAAATTCCCTACTGTGATTATCTCTACAGCAAGTAATGGAGGAGCCAACCCGGAAGGAGGCCATTTTAGATTTAGTATTCACAAATGGGAATTTGGTATCTGATATTACTGTAGGGGAAAGCTTGGGATCTAGTGATCACCAGTCAGTATGGTTTACTATAAGTACAGTGACTGAGTCACACCACACAAAAACAAAAGTTTTAGATTTTAGAAAAACAGACTTTTCTCAAATTAGATTAGTGGTACACGAGTCCCTATCAGATTGGAACAGTTTCAATGGAGTCCAGGAGAAATGGGATTACTTAAAAGTGGCACTATTGAAGGCAACAGAAAATTGCATTAGGCTTGTCAGTAAAAGCAAAAAAAAGGAAGAGACCACTGTGGTACTCAGCAGAAGTGGCCAAAATTATTAAAAACTAAAAGATAGCATTTAGGAATTATAAAAAAAAACAAAATGAGGATGACAGACAAATTTATAAGATTAGGCAGAGAGAGGCCAAACAAGTTATAAGAGCTTCTAAAGCACAGGCAGAAGAGAAATTAGCTCAGTCAGGGAAAAAAGGCGATAAGGCATTCTTCAGATACATAAATGAAAAAAGGAAACTAAAACAAGGAATTACCAAATTAAAAACTAAAGGAAGGTATATGGAAGAAGATAAAGAACTAGCTGACTGCCTCAATGAATACTTCTGTTCAGTTTTTACAAAGGAAAATGAAGGAGAAGGACCTCAGTTAGGAAAGAAGACTAATGAATCTTTTGACGCATGTGTCTTTACAGAGGAAGAGGTTCTAAGTCAACTGTCTAAAATTAATACAAATAAGTCACAGGGGCCTGATGGGATACACCCAAAGCTATTAAAAGAGCTCAGCGGTGAACTAGCAAAACCATTAACAGATTTATTTAACCAATCACTGGCAACAGGAGTCGTCCCAGAAGATTGGAAATTAGCAAATGTTGTGCCCATTCACAAGAAAGGTAGTAAGGAGGAATCGGGCAACTATAGGCCAGTAAGCCTGACATCAATAGTGGGGAAATTAATGGAAACCATACTTAAAGGGAACCTGTCACCTGGATTTTGGGTATAGAGCTGAGGACATGGGTTGCTAGATGGCCGCTAGCACATCCGCAATATCCAGTCCCCAAAGCTCTGTGTGCTTTTATTGTGTAAAAAAACGATTTGATACATATGCAAATTAACCTGAGATGAGTCCTGTATGTGAGATGAGTCAGGGACAGGACTCATCTCAGGTTAATTTGCATATGTATCAAATCGTTTTTTTTACACAATAAAAGCACACAGAGCTATGGGGACTGGGTATTGCGGATGTGCTAGCGGCGATCTAGCAACCCATGTCCTCAGCTCTATACCCAAAATCCAGGTGACAGGTTCCCTTTAAGGAGAGGATTGTGGACCATCTAAAATCCCATGGATTGAAAGATGAAAAATAGCATGGGTTTACTTCAGGGAGATCATGTCAAACTAATCTTATTGATTTTTTTGATTGGGTGACTAAAATAATAGATGGAGGAGGTGCAGTAGACATCGCTTATCTAGACTTTAGTAAGGCTTTTGATACTGTCCCACATAGAAGGCTTATCAATAAAGTGCAGTCATTGGGCTTGGACTCCCATATTGTTGAATGGATTAGGCAGTGGCTGAGGGTTGTAGTCAATGGAGTATCTTCAGACCAAGGTCTTGTTACCAGTGGGGTACCTCAGGGATCTGTTCTGGGACCCATATTGTTTAATATCTTTATCAGCGAAATTGCAGAAGGCCTCAATGGTAAGGTGTGTCTTTTTGCTGATGATACAAAGATTTGTAACAGGGTTGATGTTCCTGGAGGGATACACCAAATGGAAAAGGACTTAGGAAAACTAGAGGAATGGTCAAAAATCTGGCAACTAAAATTTAATGTTGATAAGTGCAAGATAATGCACCTGGGATGTAAAAACCCAAGAGCAGAATATAAAATCAGTGATACAGTCCTAACCTCAGTATCTGAGGAAAGGGATTTAGGGATCATTATTTCAGAAGACTTAAAGGTAGGCAGACAATGTCACAGAGCAGCAGGAAATGCTAGCAGAATGCTTGGGTGTATAGCAAGAGGAATTACCAGTAGAAAGAGGGAGGTGCTCATGCCGCTCTACAGAGCACTAGTGAGACCTCATTTGGAGTATTGTGCTCAGTACTGGAGACCATATCTCCAGAAGGATATTGATACTTTGGAGAGAGTTCAGAGAAGAGCTACTAAACTGGTACATGGATTGCAGGATAAAACTTACCAGGAAAGATTAAAGGACCTTAACATGTATAGCTTGGAAGAAAGACGAGACAGAGGGGATATGATAGAAACTTTTAAATACATAAAGGGAATCAACAAGGTAAAAGAGGAAAGAATATTTAAAAGAAGAAAAACTGCTACAAGAGGACATAGTTTTAAATTAGAGGGGCAAAGGTTTAAAAGTAATATCAGGAAGTATTACTTTACTGAGAGAGTAGTGGATGCATGGAATAGCCTTCCTGCAGAAGTGGTAGCTGCAAAGACAGTGAAGGAGTTTAAGCATGCATGGGATAGGCATAAGGCCATCCTTCATATAAGATAGGGCCAGGGGCTATCCATAGTATTTAGTATATTGGGCAGACTAGATGGGCCAAATGGTTCTTATCTGCCGACACATTCTATGTTTCTAAATACTGAATAAAAAATAGCTGCTTGGTGGCCATACTTACTGCAAGGGCAGTTACAAGCTCTTTGCGCATATAATTGATCAAAAATATGTTGGGCCCATCTACCAGATGACAAGGTGGCTTCTAATCAGATGGGGCCTACTCTAACATGCCTCTCCTGGGCTTACAGCCTACAATCTGGGAAAAGTAGCACCCAGCTATATCCTACACATGCCTCTCCCAGGCTGTCAGCCTGCAATTTGTTTATATCTTTGTGCAATTGACTAGCAGTGTGCTGTTACTTGCGCAAAGAGCTTCTAACTGCCCTTGCAGTAAGTGTGGCCACCAATCAGCTATTTTTTGTTCAGTATTTGCATATATCTTTGTGCAATTGACTAGCAGTGGGCTGTTACTTGTAGTTCTACTA
This sequence comes from Bufo gargarizans, assembly GCF_014858855.1. Taxonomy (NCBI): domain Eukaryota; kingdom Metazoa; phylum Chordata; class Amphibia; order Anura; family Bufonidae; genus Bufo; species Bufo gargarizans. The sequence continues at coordinate 202,190,974 of NC_058084.1, read as the reverse complement.
ATCCTATTGTGTTTCAGACAAGGTAGCGTGCACCTGCATTCTCAAATTTACTTATTATGGAGGTGCTGTTTTTTTTTTTTTTCTTCCCTATTGTCACTGCCACTTGAGGGGGGGTGGCGCCCCCGGTGGTGAGTTTGAACCGTGCACCACCGCCCATTTACCATGTGCTTTTAATTAGATAGATTGTACAGCTGTATTTTACTTTGCCCATATTGCAGGCTGACAGCCTGGGAGAGGCATGTGTAGGATATAGCTGGGTGCTACCTTGCCCATATTGTAGGCTGTAAGCCCAGGAGAGGCATGTTAGACTAGGCCCCATCTGATTAGAAGCCACCTTGTCGTCTGGTAGATGGGCCCGACATATTTTTGATCAATTATATGCGCAAAGAGCTTCTAACTGCCCTTGCATTAAGTATGGCCACCAAGCGGCTATTTTTTATTCAGTATTTGCTTATAACTTTGTGCAATTGACTAGCAGTGTGCTGTTACTTGTAGTTCTACTAATTCCATTGTGTTTCAGTCAAGGTAGCGTGCACCTGCGTTCTCAAATTTACTTATTATGGAGGTGCTGGACAGTATACCATATCGGAGCAGGAACAGGTGGTGGCTCAGGAACTTCCCAGTCTTCAACGGAAGGAGCAGAAATGTCCAAGGCAGAACAGAATGCTGGCAGGTCCGCATGTGTTCATAGGACAGATGTCTTGCCATTTTTAGAAACTATTAATGCAAAGGGGAATCCCCAGCGATATGGTATTTTCTTGTTCCGTAGACAGGTCAGTAGAGGTTGTACTGATCTCCTTTTCTGGAGTGTCAGCCAGGAAAAACCTTGATAAAGTTGTACAGCAGTACCATGGAAATCAATAGATTGCAGAGATCAGGCTTTGGCCATGACGGTTTCTTTTAGCTGGAAATCATGTACGCAGCAGATCACATCACAAGGTTGTGTGTAAGAATTTTTGGGGCGTAATGTCCTATGAGCTTGGTCCAGCTTAATAGCCTGAGGCGGTTGAACACCCAGTACTGCATTAAAAAGGTCTCCCAATAAGTCCTGTAAGTTCTCATCTGTCTCAGATTCAGGGAGGCCTCTGACTCGAATATTATTTCTGCGCCCTCTGTTATCTAAATCTTCCAGGTGACGGGTGTGACGAACTGCGACCGCCGCGGCCACAATACGTCACGAAACCGTCACAGCGCCCCTAGTGGTCAATCCGCAAACAGGCCCCCCCAGCCACTTCCAGCACACCGACAGTCTAACTTGAGTCCGTACAGTCGATAGGCTGAAAGCGCAGGGAGTGGACCTCCGATTGACCGCAAGTAAGCGTGCGACGAACTGCGACCGGAACTACACACAGGGTAGTTTAACTGCCACCACCTTGCAATTTATGGGAGCAAGGAACCCACTATCTAGATAACACAACCGAGTAGCTTTCCCTTCGGAGAGGCTAGGGTAAGTTTTTGCAGTGTTTGAAAACAGGCATATGGCTAGAGAAATGACTTGGAGGTCATTTATTATATATCTATATACAATACAAATTATCACGATGCACAGTAATTATTAACACAATAATCAAGGAGAGTATAGTCCAATAAACAAAAAGAGAGAAAAGAAAGAAAATACTTAGTTTCCGCAGAAAAGATGTCCGTTGGGGAAATAGTCCGTTGCAGGGGTCAAGTCCAAGAAGCCTTTGTCCAGTGTAATATGCCTACAGCCCACAGGTTCTCTGGCTGAGGCCCTCTTTAGGTGTTGTTAAAAGTGGAGAACTCCTTTAGCAGATTCTAGATGTGTTATAAAGGGTCTCAGAATCAAGGCGGGGAATTGAGAGTCCGCCTGCTGGGGCCGGCTGTATTCCTGAGGTGAATGTCAGTTCTGAAATATGGCATGTGCCATATCGTGGGATGTCTCCGCTGTACACAAGTAACAAGCACATATTCACATTCCCTACAAAATATGGAGTTCAGGGATACCAAATATTACTATTATAACTGGTTCTATGATGGGGTAACACCATAACTTTACCTGGGCACATCTTAGAGTTATGTTTGTCCTATGTAAACGTCCAGTGAATTCTGAGTGACACGATGATGTAATTTTTACGTCCGTAAGATGCATGGTCTCTCTTGAAAAGGTAAAAATCATATCTCAGATTCATGTTGCAGTCTGGGAAACCTTGGTGCCGGCTTGTCTGCAGCAAGCCAGCTTACAGACCCTGATAGCAGCGACACCAATCGGCTCCCCCCAGGTGCCGTCTTCACACCTAGCTGTGATATCTCTTCAGGAAGAGAAGTTCTTTTGTCAACCATAGGAAGCCAGCTGTAATTGCGTTATCTGCTAGGCATCTATTGACTGACTTGAACAAAAGGACTATGTTGTTCTCTGGGTACAACAGAAGAAGACGCTCTGAATAATCAAATTGTAGGTTCTGGGGCCTAGGGAAATAATTACTGTTTAATAAGGCAGAGTAATATTGATAATATTGGGAGGACAGTTCAATATTCTCGCGGCTCATCCGTGACACCTCCCCCCCGCGTCTGTGGCTAGACATCCGTCCGCAAGACGGGTGGCGTCGCCGCTAACCTGCGCTGATCGGTCTGGATCGCCGTTGCACCGGGATAAGCCATCCGCATTTTGATGTCTGCTGCCTGCCCTGTGCTGGATGGTAAAATCGTACTGCTGCAGCGACAAGCTCCAACGTAGGAGTTTCCCGTTGGACCCCGCAGTACGGTTCAGCCAACTGAGAGGATTATGGTCCGTAATGATTGTGAAGGAGCGGCCGTACAGATAGGATTGAAGCTTCTGCAGGGCCCACACAATCGCCAGACACTCCTTTTCTGTAGTTGAGTAGGAGACTTCTCGGGGAAGAAGTTTCCGGCTCAGGTACAGAAGAGGATGCTCGTCCCCTTTTCCATCCACCTGGCTTAAGACAGCGCCGAGACCATAATCTGATGCGTCGGTTTGCACTACGAACCGACGGCTGAAATCTGGGGCTTGAAGCACAGGGGCGCTAGCTAACGCCTGCTTCAAGGCCCGGAAGGCGTTCTCACACTCAGGGGTCCACGTAACCACTTTCGGGTGCTTCTTACCAGTGGCATCCGTCAGGGGCTTCGCGATGGCACTATAGGCCGGTACAAACTTCCTATAGTAGCCCGCGGTCCCCAGGAATGCCTGAACCTGTCGCTTGGTGATAGGCCGAGGCCACGCTAAGATGGCGTCAACCTTTCCCGTGTCCGGTTTCAGGGTGTTCCCTCCCACTCGGTGCCCTAAATACTGGACTTCCGTCATGCCGATCTGACACTTACTTGGCTTAACTGTCAAATTGGCTGCAGCCAGCCGTTGCAGTACCTGGGACAGATGTTTGAGGTGTTCTTCCCAGGTGGGGCTAAACACCGCAATATCGTCCAAATATGCTGCAGCGAACGGCTGCATTTCCTCCAGCAGGTCGTTCATAGCCCGCTGGAACGTGGCAGGCGCATTTTTCATTCCAAAGGGCATCGTCGTAAATTCGAAGAGCCCGAAGGGAGTGATAAAGGCCGACTTCTGCCGCGCGTCCGGGGCAAGAGGGATCTGCCAGTACCCCCGGCTCAGATCCATGATTGATAGATAGCTGGCAGCCACCAGCTTATCTAGCATCTCATCGATGCGAGGCATGGGGTAGGCGTCCGTAGTGGTTACAGCGTTCAACTTCCGGTAGTCCACGCAGAACCGCGTTGTCTTGTCTTTCTTGGGTACCAAGACGACGGGTGCCGCCCATGGACTACAGGACCGCTGAACGACCCCCAGTTCTAGCATCTCCCCCACCTCACGCTGCATGTCCGCCTGCACCTCCGGAGAGACGCGATAGGCGGATTGCTTGATGGGGGGATGTGCTCCGGTATCTAACCGGTGAGCGACCAGATTGGTCCGTCCCGGGATACCTGAGAAGGTCCGGTGGTACCGACCTAACACCTCCTGTAACTGCTCTCTCTGGGACGGGGAGAGCTGCGGGTTGACATTTATGTCCCCGTCCGTCTCCCGGGTGTCAGCCAGCAGATCTACCAGAGGGTCTGTCTTTCCCTGTTCTAACCGGCTGCACACTGGGAGTACATACTGGGTTCTATCGTGGTGAGCCTTCAGCATGTTAATGTGAAAGGCCTTCTGTTTTCTACCCCCCATGTTCACCAAGTATGTCAGGGGGTTTAAACGCTTCTCTATGGTGTATGGCCCCTCCCATGCCGCCTGTAACTTATTGTGCCGTATGGGAAGAAGGGCATAGACCTTGTCTCCAGTTTCAAATGCCCGGTCTCCCGCGGTGCGGTCGTACCATAGTTTCTGTTTGGCCTGGGCCTGGGCCAGATTCTCTGTTACCATGGCAGAGAGTGACTCCATTTTGTCTCTGAACTTCAGGACGTAATCCACTACAGAGACATCCGTGGGATCACCTTTGCCTTCCCACGTCTCTCGCATCAGCTGTAGTGGCCCTCGGACGTTCCTGCCATACAGGAGTTCAAACGGGGAGAACCCGGTGGACTCTTGCGGTACTTCCCTGTAGGCAAACAGCAGATGAGGCAGGTACCGTTCCCAGTCCCCACCCTGCGACTCAATGAATGTGGCCAGCATCTGCTTTAATGACGCGTTAAAGCGCTCGCAGAGGCCGTTGGTTTGCGGGTGGTATGGACTGGAGACGAGGTGCGTCATCTGGATCTTTGCCGCCAGGGCGTTCATCCGTTCAGACATAAACTGGGGTCCCTGATCTGTGAGCATCTCCGCAGGGAACCCTACACGGGAAAATATGGAAATTAGCGCGTCTGCTACCTTGTCTGCCCTCAGGGAGGAGAGGGCGACCGCATCTGGGTAGCGAGTCGCGTAATCCACCAGCGTCAAGATGTACCTCTTGCCGCTGTGGCTGGGAATGGGCAGAGGTCCAATTATGTCGACTGCCACTCGGTGAAATGGCTCACTTATGATTGGCAGTGGACACAGGGGAGCCTTGCGCGGATTCCCAGCTCGTTTAACTTCCTGACAAACCGTACAGGAGCGACAATAATTGATGACATCTATCCTCATTCTAGGCCAGTAGAAATGCCCCTGAATACGGTCAAGTGTCCTGCGAATTCCTAGGTGCCCTGCCAAGGGGATGTCATGGGTGGATTTCAGCACATGCCCCCGGAAGGCACTAGGTACCACAAGCGACTTGGTACTCACGGTCATTTCGCCTTCGGTGGGTTGTATCGCCTCACTATACAACTTCCCACCTTCCCAGTACACTTTGAACCCGGCCCCATCCGCGAGGGGCTCAGCAGCCTGTCTTCTGAGACCCTCGAGGCTAGGATCGGTTTGAAGTGCGTGCTCGAAGGCCGCCTGATCCGTTTCAGCCAGCTGGCCCGTGGCGTACGAGGCCTGTGGCTGACAGTCACCCTCCCTGGGGTCAGAGGAGTGGGAGGAGACCGGAGCCTCTTCCCCCTGTTCTGAGTTCAAGTTTTGGGTGGCCCGACTCCGAGTCACAGCTAGGACAGGTATGACTTCGGAGCAAGGCAGATTAGCATTTTCAATATCACATGTAGAAATCACATTAGCAGGTACATCATGCATATCATCAACATTAATATTGGATACATTCAACCCCCCTCCCACAGACTCTTGCCCCCGGGTGCCAAGCACCTGGGTGGGGGCAGAGGGCGGACCCCCTTCCTGGGATCCCGAGGGGTTCGTGGCGGGTTCATAATAGGATACCAGCTTGCCTAGATCGGACCCCAACAAAACAGGAACTGGTAGCTGGTCTAGGATACCAACTACCTTTTCTTGAACACCCACCCCCCAGTCGATGGAAACCCGGGCTTGGGGAATGTGAGAAAGAGTGCCCCCCACCCCAGTGAGGGTGAGATACTTGTCTGGGATGATGTCCTTTGTGGGCACAAGGTGCGGACGCACCAGGGTGACATTGGCTCCCGTGTCCCGGAAACCGGTGACTAGCTGGTCATTCACTGTAACAAGCTGGTGATTGCTGGTGATGGGGTGAATCTCCTCCCCACCGGCGAACAAAACAGTTGAGGATGATGGTTCACGCTGGGGTGCGCTGGCTGGCTGTGTCTGTCGTGGGCGAGGTACAGGTGGTTCAGATGCTGGCTGTGGCTGTCTCCGCTCAGGACAGTTGAATTTCATATGTCCAGGCTTGCGGCAGTAGTGACAGGTGATTCCATTAGGTGCCCCAGGTCTGGAAGCAGTAGCTGCACTTGGTGGTCTCTGTGGTGGACGGCCCACAGAGGCAGGGGGGTCTGCCCTGACATTGGGCGGACCTCCTCTCCAGTGAGATGGTGCAGATTTACGCAGCTCGGGCACTCTGGTTGTTACAAAAGTCTCAGCTAAGTCTGCAGCAGCGGTTGCTGACGCAGGCTTCCGTTCTAGCACGAATTGTCTCACATCCGCAGGGCAAATACAAAGAAGCTGGTCTAGCACCATCAAGTCCTCTAGGATGTCATAAGACCCTTTTGTTAGGCCTAAAGTCCACTGGCGGAATGTAGTGCGTAAGCTGCTGACCACATCCGGATAAGAGTCCGTACGATCCTTTTGTAAGGACCTAAACCTTTTCCGATAGACTTCAGGGGTCAGCTGGTATTTAGCAATGATAGCGTCTTTTATGGCGGAATAATCTTCATCCTGCTCCATGGATAACTCCGCAAACGCGTCCAGCGCTTTGTAGCGCAACAGGGGTGTCAGGTGTCTGGCCCACTGCTCTTGGGGCAGACGATACTGACGGCAGGCTTTCTCAAAGGATCGCAAAAACAAGTCTATGTCAGTGTCCTTTTCAATGGGAGCAAATTTAAATTTTGCACTCACGTGTGATGCTGCTCCTTCTGCAGGAAAGTTAGGTGATGAGCTTCGGCTGGGTTGATGTATTCTGGCCATGCTCAGTTCATGCCGACGTTGGCTTTCTGCAGCAGCGGCCTCCCTCTCAGCTCGGCGTTCTTCGCGCTCCGCCATGTACTGCAGGTACTTTACCGGGTCAGTGTCCATTAGTTTTTGGAGGGCCTGCTGCATCATAGGGTCTGTACAAATAGATAGTCTGGTACTGGCCGGTTCCGGGCGAGTACTTAAAGAAAAATTAGGATCCGTACTGAAATACTGCGCTGGGGGGCCAACAGGGCCCGCAGGATGTTCCCCCTCCGAGTAGTCAGGATTCTCAGTCTCCGGTTCCTCAGGACTTGAGTCAGATGGGCCGGTGTCTCCCGCAGTAGACACATCCAACAGCCGCAGTTGTTGGTTATCCCATCGGAACAAGTCTTTTATCAGGTCGGTCTTCGTCTTGCGACCGACTTCAATGCCCCGTTCTTGGCACAGATTTTCCAGATCTGCCAAAGCCATTTTCTTGTATTCCCCGGACATTTTCACGCCAAATAAAAGATAGATAAAGAAAACAAGATTTCGGGGAGGGTACTGGACTAAACCGTCTCTCTGTACACACAGATAAATGTATTGCACTCAGCCACACCACCACCAACTTGGTTTGGTTCTGACAGAGGTAAATTAGTTAATCTCTGTTCAGATGTTCTAAACACATGCAAAAAGGAATCCCAGTAGCTGCCTACCAATATGTGACGAACTGCGACCGCCGCGGCCACAATACGTCACGAAACCGTCACAGCGCCCCTAGTGGTCAATCCGCAAACAGGCCACCCCAGCCACTTCCAGCACACCGACAGTCTAACTTGAGTCCGTACAGTCGATAGGCTGAAAGCGCAGGGAGTGGACCTCCGATTGACCGCAAGTAAGCGTGCGACGAACTGCGACCGGAACTACACACAGGGTAGTTTAACTGCCACCACCTTGCAATTTATGGGAGCAAGGAACCCACTATCTAGATAACACAACCGAGTAGCTTTCCCTTCGGAGAGGCTAGGGTAAGTTTTTGCAGTGTTTGAAAACAGGCATATGGCTAGAGAAATGACTTGGAGGTCATTTATTATATATCTATATACAATACAAATTATCACGATGCACAGTAATTATTAACACAATAATCAAGGAGAGTATAGTCCAATAAACAAAAAGAGAGAAAAGAAAGAAAATACTTAGTTTCCGCAGAAAAGATGTCCGTTGGGGAAATAGTCCGTTGCAGGGGTCAAGTCCAAGAAGCCTTTGTCCAGTGTAATATGCCTACAGCCCACAGGTTCTCTGGCTGAGGCCCTCTTTAGGTGTTGTTAAAAGTGGAGAACTCCTTTAGCAGATTCTAGATGTGTTATAAAGGGTCTCAGAATCAAGGCGGGGAATTGAGAGTCCGCCTGCTGGGGCCGGCTGTATTCCTGAGGTGAATGTCAGTTCTGAAATATGGCATGTGCCATATCGTGGGATGTCTCCGCTGTACACAAGTAACAAGCACATATTCACATTCCCTACAAAATATGGAGTTCAGGGATACCAAATATTACTATTATAACTGGTTCTATGATGGGGTAACACCATAACTTTACCTGGGCACGTCTTAGAGTTATGTTTGTCCTATGTAAACGTCCAGTGAATTCTGAGTGACACGATGATGTAATTTTTACGTCCGTAAGATGCATGGTCTCTCTTGAAAAGGTAAAAATCATATCTCAGATTCATGTTGCAGTCTGGGAAACCTTGGTGCCGGCTTGTCTGCAGCAAGCCAGCTTACAGACCCTGATAGCAGCGACACCAATCGGCTCCCCCCAGGTGCCGTCTTCACACCTAGCTGTGATATCTCTTCAGGAAGAGAAGTTCTTTTGTCAACCATAGGAAGCCAGCTGTAATTGCGTTATCTGCTAGGCATCTATTGACTGACTTGAACAAAAGGACTATGTTGTTCTCTGGGTACAACAGAAGAAGACGCTCTGAATAATCAAATTGTAGGTTCTGGGGCCTAGGGAAATAATTACTGTTTAATAAGGCAGAGTAATATTGATAATATTGGGAGGACAGTTCAATATTCTCGCGGCTCATCCGTGACAACGGGTATTGTCCCTGATAGTCTGGGTGTGACAGGTAACAATAGATTGTAAGTGAGCAATATAGCTACGGGTATCATCATGATCTGTTTCTATAGAGTCAATGCGAGCGGACATCTGTTTGAAATCTTGAGAGGATATTTCAGATTTACATGTGCTCCTCACCTCTGCTATTAGAGCCTTGAAGTCTTCTTTAGTAGGCAAATGCTATAGGGTCAGGTGAAGTATTATGGAAGTCTGTGAGGGTGGTAGAGTACCCTCCTCTCCATCCTCCACTGAGTCTGAGAGCTGCTCGCAGTTAGCAATGTCCCCCTTATTCTGCTCCAGGGTCTGTGTTTGTTCTATAGGGTTACCTGGGGGGTCACCAACAGTCACGGTGGTGCTGAGATGGTGTTGCAGCTTGTCTAGCCTGCTTAGCTGCTGGTTTGGGAGGCATGGCAGGGGTCAGGAAGGCCTGGTTATGGGGCTCTAACAATGCCTCTGCAGGGTCTCCTGAGGCATGACTGAGAGGCTTAGAAATAAATTCCCTTTCTGCCGGTGACAGGAGGGAGGGAGCGGTCTCCTGAGATTCGCAATGCGCTGGACCTCATGGCAGAGGGAGCGTGTGATCCACGGCGTCCCTGCAATATACAGAGGCTGAGGGCGGAAGTAGGCCGCAGACAGAGGACAGCGGAGAAGGGCCCCGATTAAGGTATGTGTCCAACGTGTTGCTCACAGGAACGGTGACCGGAGTGTTCCTGGGCTTTTTGGGGTTCAGTTTCTTCCCCATTGGATGATTCACCGGAGCTAATGGGTCCCCTTAGTGGAGCGAAGTGGCGGAGCTTCATTTGCTAAGAGTTGTTCCTTTAGAGGGTAGAGTCCTGACCAAGTTTTTACCTCCAGTAGAAGAGGAGAGAATCCCAACTAAGACTGGGCCCCCTCTTGCCCTGGGCCCTATAGAAGTCGCATGGTCTGCCTGTATGGTAGTTACGCCCCTGTTTGAGGATGTGGGAGAATGACCGCAACACATCTCTGATGACAATGACGAAACACGGGTGTCAACTGCTGCAGTGTGCAGACCGGCCAGGAAGGCAGAGGTGAGAGGTCGGTGGAACATGATGAGGTCCTAGACCTCAAATGGCATCAAGGTCATTCAAGTGAGGTGTGCAGTTTGGAGGAAGAGGTGGGGGTCACTCAGCGCCAGCCGCACAGCAAAAGAGGCAGCAGGGTACAAAAGCAGAGAGGCTGGCCTCCAACCAGTATGCCTGTTACTGCCTATTACGCGCCGGGATAGAGTACGCAAAAGCCAGCTCAAAGGAGTTCCCTGGTGTGGTAGTTCTCCAGGCAATGTGCTGATGACGAGACAAATATGGTTTGCATGCTGTGCAGTCAGAGCCTAAGGCGAGGCATAAATGTTCTAAACCAGAGCACCACCTGCATGACCAGGCATCTAACTACAAAGCACTAGCTGCAGTGGCGTAGACACCTAAAAAACCTGCGCCTCCTCCCGCTCCCTTTTCTTCTGTGGTCTCAACCTCTTCCTCCCCCTCTGGAGCTACAGGGCCACCTGGCACCATTAAAGTGAGGATATGACAGCAAAACCACCACCACCAGTGTTACAAAGCATCTCCACACTCTCCCATAGAAGCGTTCTATCCCACAGACACTGGAGAGAAAGAGGAAGTAACCTCCTACCCACCCGTGTGCCCTGGCCCTGAATGCCAGCATTTCCAAATTCCTGGCCTTTGAAATGCTGCAATTCCATCTGGTAGAGATGGACAGTATTAGAAACTTAATCACAGCGGCTGTCCTACGGTACGTGGTTCCCAGACGCTATTACTTTTCCAGCCGGGCCGTCCCGGCCCTGCACAAACAGGTGGCTGAAAAAATCAGGTGTGTGCTGCACAACGCAATCAGTGACAAGATCTACATAACCACCAATACGTGGACCAGTAAGCACGGTCAGGGACATTAAATCTCCCTAACTGTTCACTGGGTAAATGGGCCTGAGACAGACAGTGGTTAGGCGCATGTCCTACCACCACCGAGAATTGCTGGACATTTCTCCGTGCCTCCTGTTGCTTCCTCCTCCTACTCTACTTCCTCCTCCGGTTCCTCCTCTACTGCCTTCAGCGCAACACCTGCACCACCAACTTCAGCACAGCCAGGGGGAAATGACAACAGGCTGTTCTGAAAGTCATATGTTTGGGGGGGGGGGGGGAAACCCACAACATGCTGGAGCTGTGTGTGGGCATAGAAGAACAGGACAATGAGCGGTTGGTGCAGCTTAACCTCAAGCCCAACCTGGGGGTGTGAGGTAGCGGGCAAAATCTTGTAGCATCTCTGGGGATAGCCGGCTTGACACACATCCCTTGCCTGGCGCATGTGCTAAATTTGGCGGTGCAGAGGTTCCTGAAAAATTACCCTGATATGTCAGAGCTGCTGCAGAAAGTCTCAAGGGCTTGAGACATCATCACCTGTTAAGTGCCTTTCTGTGGTGTTATCTGTTATTTATGCTATACTAGTTTATTTTATGTATACGGATATGTTGTTATTGTATTGCATTTCAGTTTCACAAAAAAAACTAAGTTCGATTCCTTTGGTAAACAACACAAGCAGTGGGCTTCTGTTTACTGGAGTCTCAGATCGGACAAGTGTTTAGCTGTCCGTTTAGAACCACACACAGTCAGTGTTTTTGACAGCAGAACACCCATATCAGGCCAGTTGTCCACAGGTAGCTCAGAGGGTGGGTTCCTGCACTAACAGCAGCCAGGTATGAGCAGGAATTCAAATGAATAAATTACAGGCTGTACTAAATCTTTTCCCATAAAACCATATATCAATCTGCTCACCTCTTCCTGCTCTACAATATGCAGATCAGTCACTATGCTCAACATGACTAGCTCCCTTTAAATCTTAAAATTTTATAAGTCATTTTATAAGTAGGTTTTATAAGTTGTTACTCTAACCATGCCCACCCTCTCATTATTGCTTTGTTACCATTGAAGGCCAGTGTGCTAGAGGTTTGCTAGTCGTATGCTAAATTGCAGTGTGGTCCCGTGAGTGTTGTACGTTTCTACCTGTGCATTCTGTTGGCCGTAACAGATGGATGGTGGCAACCTTGTGTGTAGATGTGCAACGTGTTTTGGGGACCGCTTAACTCTTTGGTAGCCTAGTGTGCAGGCGAGTGTAGAAGCAGAGTTTCCCATTACAGTCACATCTAAGGTCATGGGTGCAGTGAGTGCCAGAGTAGCCCCTTGTGGCCTGTCAGGTTGTATGTTGTGTGTCTGTGTGATTTTGTGGCAGAACTGTTCTAACCATATCTTTTTGGGCCTCGATTTGTGCACAAGATCAATGTCATATTTGAGGGGCTTCCCCAAACTACTGCCACAAATTTGGAAACATAATATTATCTAAAATATTTTGGTATTCTGTAAGCATTAACATTATCCTGGAAATAAGATGGATAGCCCAAACACTGAAAAAATGCTATTATAGCTACTAAGGGCACTTAAGGATAAAATATAACTACTGGGGGCACTATAGGGGGCATCATAACTATGGGGGATGCTAGAAAGGGCACTACAACTACTAAAGGCACTACAAGGGGCCTTATAGCTACTTACGGCACTTCAGGAAGCATCATAACTACTGGAGACAATATAGCTGGGCATTACTACTACTGGATCACTATAATGGACATTATTGCTACTGTGGCCACTATAGAGGGATCTTATTACTACTGAAAGCAAAGCACTATAGAGGGGCTGTAATACTACTAGGCGTTCTGTTGGGGGCCTTATATAGAGGCCATATTACCGTAGTTATGGAAGCTTTATTACTACTGGGGGCACTATGGGGCCTTTTCTCTACCTGGGAACTATAAGAGGCTTTATTAATACTGGGGACAATATGAGGTACTTTCTTACTACTAGGGCACTATGGGGGAATTATTAGTACTAGGAGAACTATAGGAAAAAAAAAATCTGCAATTGTGGCTATTAGTAGAGGGTAGAGTTGAGCGAACACCTGGATGTTCGGGTTCGAGAAGTTCGGCCGAACTTCCCGGAAATGTTCGGGTTCGGGATCCGAACCCAATCCGAACTTCGTCCCGAACCCGAACCCCATTGAAGTCAATGGGGACCCGAACTTTTCGGCACTAAAACGGCTGTAAAACAGCCCAGGAAAGGGCTAGAGGGCTGCAAAAGGCAGCAACATGTAGGTAAATCCCCTGCAAACAAATGTGGATAGGGAAATGAATTAAAATAAAAATTAAATAAATAAAAATTAACCAAAATCAATTGGAGAGAGGTCCCATAGCAGAGAATCTGGCTTCCCGTCACCCACCACTGGAACAGTCCATTCTCAGATATTTAGGCCCCGGCACCCAGGCAGAGGAGAGAGGTCCCGTAACAGAGAATCTGGCTTCATGTCAGCAGAGAATCAGTCTTCATATCATAGCAGAGAATCAGGCTTCACGTCACCCACCACTGCAACAGTCCATTTTCATAAATTTAGGCCCAGCACCCAGGGAGAGGAGAGAGGTCCCGTAACAGAGGATCTGGCTTCATGTCAGCAGAGAATCAGTCTGCATGTCATAGCAGAGAATCAGGCTTCACGTCAGCCACCACTGCAACAGTCCATTGTCATAAATTTAGGCCCAGCACCCAGGCAGAGGAGAGAGGTCCCGTAACAGACAATCTGGCTTCATGTCAGCAGAGAATCAGTCTTCATGTCATAGCAGAGAATCAGGCTTCACGTCACTCACCACTGCAACAGTCCATTGTCATAAATTTAGGCCCAGCACCCAGGCAGAGGAGAGAGGTCCCGTAACAGACAATCTGGCTTCATGTCAGCAGAGAATTAGTCTGCATGTCATAGCAGAGAATGAGGCTTCACGTCAGCCACCACTGCAACAGTCCATTGGCATATATTTAGGCCCAGCACCCAGGCAGAGGAGAGAGGTCCCGTAACAGACAATCTGGCTTCATGTCAGCAGAGAATCAGTCTGCATGTCATAGCAGAGAGTAAGGCTTCACGTCACCCACCACTGTAAGAGTCCATTTTTATAAATTTAGGCCCAGCACCCAGGCAGAGGAGAGAGGTCCCGTAACAGACAATCTGGCTTCATGTCAGCAGAGAATTAGTCTGCATGTCATAGCAGAGAATGAGGCTTCACGTCAGCCACCACTGCAACAGTCCATTGGCATATATTTAGGCCCAGCACCCAGGCAGAGGAGAGAGGTCCCGTAACAGACAATCTGGCTTCATGTCAGCAGAGAATCAGTCTTCATGTCATAGCAGAGAATCAGGCTTCACGTCACCCACCACTGTAAGAGTCCATTTTCATAAATTTAGGCCCAGCATCCAGGCAGAGGAGAGAGGTCCCGTAACAGACAATCTGGCTTCATGTCAGCAGAGAATTAGTCTGCATGTCATAGCAGAGAATCAGGCTTCACGTCAGCCACCACTGCAACAGTCCATTGTCATAAATTTAGGCCCAGCACCCAGGCAGAGGAGAGAGGTCCCGTAACAGACAATCTGGCTTCATGTCAGAAGAGAATTAGTCTGCATGTCAAGCAGAGAATGAGGCTTCACGTCAGCCACCACTGCAACAGTCCATTGGCATATATTTAGGCCCAGCATCCAGGCAGAGGAGAGAGGTCCCGTAACAGACAATCTGGCTTCATGTCAGCAGAGAATCAGTCTGCATGTCATAGCAGAGAATCAGGCTTCACGTCACCCACCACTGTAAGAGTCCATTTTCATAAATTTAGGCCCAGCACCCAGGCAGAGGAGAGAGGTCCCGTAACAGAGGATCTGGCTTCATGTCAGCAGAGAATCAGTCTGCATGTCATAGCAGAGAATCAGGCTTCACGTCACCCACCACTGCAACAGTCCATTGTCATAAATTTAGGCCCAGCACCCAGGCAGGGGAGAGAGGTCCCGTAACAGACAATCTGGCTTCATGTCAGCAGAGAATTAGTCTGCATGTCATAGCAGAGAATGAGGCTTCACGTCAGCCACCACTGCAACAGTCCATTGGCATATATTTAGGCCCAGCACCCAGGCAGAGGAGAGAGGTCCCGTAACAGACAATCTGGCTTCATGTCAGCAGAGAATCAGTCTGCATGTCATAGCAGAGAATCAGGCTTCACGTCACCCACCACTGTAAGAGTCCATTTTCATAAATTTAGGCCCAGCACCCAGGCAGAGGAGAGAGGTCCCGTAACAGAGGATCTGGCTTCATGTCAGCAGAGAATCAGTCTGCATGTCATAGCAGAGAATCCGGCTTCACGTCACCTACCACTGTAAGAGTCCATTTTCATAAATTTAGGCCCAGCACCCAGGCAGAGGAGAGAGGTCCCGTAACAGAGGATCAGACTGGGGCGTGTCTGGTTCCTGCAGCCACAGAGTGAGGAGGTGTTTCCACTGAGCTCCTGGAACTTCCAGTGTGGGCCTCTCTGGGGAGTTTTCTAACATCTGCTTCCCAGGAGGAGCTCCAGGCTTGCGGGGAGTTTTCAGCACCTCTCCCCAGCCCAGGCCCTGCCTCTCCTTAGGGAGTTGGTGGAGGCCTGGAGCTATGTCTCCAGTTGGGACCCAGGATCCTGCTTCCCGGGGTAGGCCGGCGGGAGGTAGGGGAGGCGAGTTACCGGCCTCTGCACCATCATCCGTCTCAGCGGTCAGAAGATCGAGCAGGGGTCATGCTGTGGTGTCCCCTGCAGCCCCTGGGAGCGGAGCTGTGAAGACCACCAGCAAGTCCGGGAGGGTGGATGGTAACCCTGCAGGTGAGCGGAGTGTTCCTTGGGGTGGGCCAGGGAGGATGGAGACTGACTGGAGCATCAAAAGGCCCCAGGAATCGGTCTCCATGTACAGCTCCCGTATTGCGGCCTACCTCAGGGAATATGAAGACGCTGGCAAAGCCTTAAAAAAGCTCAGAAGCGACATTAAGCTGGAAAGAGTAAAGGCGTACAAGGCTTCAAAAAATAAAAGACCTGAGATATCAGAAAGGATAAAGGTCCTAAAAGAAAAGATAAAAGAAATGGAAGCAAGGAGGGCAATTATACTGGAAAGTAGTGGTCCCTTCCAAGAAGAACTAAAAAATGAGGAAAGATTTTTCATCATGGCCCAGGAAAGTCTGCAAATGGCTGACCCCCCAGATGATGAGGAAGAACCAGAGGCAGAGAAAAAGGCAGAGAGAAAGGGAAAAAAGAAGAAAGAGAAAAGCAGAGTGGAGGTGAGATATGTGTATGTTTCTCACCCCCAGCAATCCGGGCAGGCTGAAAAGGCTGCTTGGATTGCAACCCCCACCATCCTCCCAGCCCCGGTCTCTGCTGTGGGACCGGGCGGCGGGAGTGGGGAGAAAAAACACGAGGTGTCCAAGATGGCGGAGGACGCCGTCCTCACTTGCAGTAGTGGGGGCGGCCCCAGAGAAGGAGGGACTGAAAAGTCCAACACGCAGGCATTGAGGGCGGCGAGTTTGGAGGGTGGGGGGTGCTTTCCGATGACGCGGCTGACCCCGCCAGTCCCCGCCGCGGTCCTAAACACACTGAATGGGTGTGTGGTGGACCTGCGGCGGAGTGACGTGGTGGGGGCGACTGCCGCGGCCGGCACTCCTCCCCTCTCTCCCATAAAGAAGGCTCCAGGTTTCCCTGTTTTCTCCTCCGGTCCCACTGCTCCGGTAGTGCCCGTTGCTCCGCCCTCCTGCGCCGCAGTGTTAGTGGCGGAGAGCGGTGCTGCGGGGGTGGTGGGCGGGCCGGGGGACGTGTCTGTCGGTGTGTCCCTGGATGAGATTAAGAGCGCTCCTAAAGGACAATTTAGGAGTGAAGGGCATCGGCTTGCTGAGCACAGTGGTGCCACGGCACGGTGCTTTTCAAGAAGAACAACTGTTAGGAGGAGGGGATGTGTCTCCCCCTCCTCCATGGCCGCCTATGTGGCCACTGGTGTCATTCCCTCCGCTTCTGCCTCTGCCCCCAGCGCTGAATCAAGCGCAGGGGAGGTGGGGGTAGTGACCACCAGTGCCCAGGTTCTGTGTGGGGCATGTGGTAGCAGAGGGAAGGATAAGAGGGGTAAAAAGGTTAAAAGTGACGATATAAATAAAAGCAATGTAAATTATGTAAATAAAGTGTCAGCTGGCCCAGCAGTGTGTATGGGGTCCGATGTGATTGAGCTAGTCCCTGTAAAGGTGACTACTGAAAAAGTGGTCACCCAAAAGGGTCATGGAGGGGGTGTTAGTTTAGGGGTCGCTCCAGGTCCCGATGGGGGGGTGAATGCGGGGGGTTGCCCTGCTGCTGGAAAAGTGGCGGGGTCCCCCCGTGTGGCCCCCTCAGAGGGATCCGGTGCGACAGTTGAGGCAAGTAGAGGGGGGGGGAGCCGGTTCTGCTGCCCCTCCTGCGTCCGTGGCGCCTGGCAGAAGTTATGCCAGTGTGGCTGCGGCCGTAGGGGGGGAGGGGCTGGCCTCTTTGGCTTCCTCACTCTCAGGGCCTGGTAATGGTGACTTGCAGCGGCGACTGTTGGAGGCCCTCAAAAAGGGGGAGAGCTCCTTTTCCGTAGAGGGAGAGAAGGTGGATTGTTCATTCTGGTTCAACAGACATGGCGTTCGGACCTTCCGAGAACAGAACGGGGGCGAGACCACCTGGTCTTCACCCACAACCGGCCCTGGAGCCAGACGGAATGTGGTCTGTCTCAAGTGGAGTGGCGATGAAGCTTGCCCTACTAGAAAGAGGGTAGTGGAGCGCCTGCTTGGGATGGGTTTCAGGGCTACTGACATCTTTGCCTTGATCCATCCTTTTGGCTCCAAGGAGTTTGACATCAGCTTTGTCCGGCCGGAGGGGCTTGAGCTCTTCTGGTCCGGATATGAGCTGGTGAAGAACATGCCGGACTGGCGTGGTTTCGTTGCAAAAGCGATAACCCGCCAGAGTGAGGTCAAGAGAGTGACCGTTCTGACCCGTAACGAGTCGCTCTCTTGTATTGACATCATGACCTGGCTGGGAAGGTACGGAGAGGTCCAGGGAATACCAGCTAAAAACCTGGACGAGTTTGGCATTTGGTCGGGTGCCTGGACGTTTAATATCAAGCTTAGGCGTCTGGGCAGTACAGTTATGTACTGGGGGGGGGGACGTTGTGTGGGGGGACTGGTTATCTTGCTGCATCTTGTGAGGAGATTAGATGCAACCTGTGTGGGGAGCTCGGGCACCCCTTCAGTCGCTGTCCTCTCTCTGAGGCCAATGCGGCCCGAGCTCATGCAGGAGCGGGCCGGGAGGTCCATTCGGCTGAGGCGGGTACTGGCAAAGGCAGTGGAGTTAAGGGGTCAGTGAGGAACCGGAACAACCCGTCCCGGCAGAGGCGGAGAGAGAGGCGTCAGGCGGAGAGGGAGGGGGAGGAACCTCGTCCTGGGGTGATGCCCGCTCCTTCCCAAACGACTGCCCCTCCTGAATCCGAGACCCTAGCGGGCAGCGAGCTGGAGGAGGAGATTGAGAGACTGGACCGGGCCGAAGAGACTCTGTCCTCGCACTACGAAAGTTCTGCAGAGGGTAGTGGGGCAGAGTCCCAAAGTAGACGGAAACAGCGTACTAAAAGAAGATCTAGCCTGACCAAAGTTGCCAGGGAAGGTGTAACCGGCTCCCCTCTGGAGCTCTCCAACAGGTACCTCATCTTGGATGAGACCTCTGCCTCCTCTGCTGAGGAGGGGGTTGAAGGTGAGGGGCCGGGGGCGAAGGAGGGAGGGCCTTCAGGGGGCCCCGCGACCCCCTCTGGTGGGGATGCAAGGTCCTCAGGAGGGGTGGCAAAACCGGGCCCTGAGACTGAGAAAGCCAGGAGTGGTGCGCAGAGGGAGGTGGTGGTGGCAGAGATGGATACCACTATCTCCCTCAAGAGAGGTCGTGCTGCTCTAGAAGGCAGCCCCGGGAGGGGGGAGAAGGATGGGAAGAAGGCCGTCTAATTTAACTACTCTTTATGGCGGTACCCGCTCTGCTGACTCTGGCGACCATTAATGTTGCCAGCATTAAGTCGGATGCGGCTCGTTTCACAGCCTTCGATTTTCTCAGCCGTGTTGAAGCTGACATTTTGTTTTTGCAAGAGACCAGGCTGCCAGATTTGGCAGCGATTTATAAAGCCAAGAGGGAGTGGAGACCAGGGCCCTCCTACTGGTCTCTTGCGGCTGAGCCGTATAGCGGAGTGGCGGTCCTTTTTACCGCACCGGTAGAATGCCGACGAGTAATTGAATTAGAAATGGGGAGGTGTTTGATCTTGGATGTCCTCATGAAGGGACAGGAACTGCGCCTGATTAATATCTACGGGCCCCAGTCCAGGTGGGACAGGAAATGTCTCTTTATGAGGATTAAGCCTTTCCTTTTTACAAGCCGGCAGGTGGTTTTTGGTGGGGACTTTAATACTGTCACAAGGCCCCAAGACAGGGGAGGCACCAGAAACCAGCTGACTTATGATAGTATTTTTCTGAATAGAGTAGCTAGTGAGGCTCGTCTGGAGGATGTCCACATTAGGCATACCCCAGGCCACGGGGGTTTCACTTTCTATAGAGGTAGTCAGGTAAGGTCTAGAATAGATAGGTTTTATTTGAAGGAGGAGGCTACCTTTTCGCCCTTAAGGGTTGTGGAGGTGGAATTCTCCGATCACTGTTTGATTATGTTTTCTCTGAATATTTCAGAATCCCCCCAAATGGGAAGAGGTTATTGGAAGCTGAATTCGGGTGTCTTGGTGGAAGCGGAGGTGAGACAATCCTTTGAGGACTTCCTTCAGAGTCAGGTACCTTTACTGGATCTCTGTGATACTAAGTCAGAGTGGTGGGAGATATTCAAAGATCGGGCTGCAAGGTTCTTCCGCCGGCTCTCGAGCCTCAGGTCCCTGGACAGGTACCGCCTGTATCAGGGTCTGAGGAGGAAACTCGAGCATCTGGTCTCGACTGGTGGTAGCCGCGAGGATATCTCCAGGGTGAAATCTTTGCTCAAGAGGTGCCAGTATGATAGGCACACATCTTTAGTTTTTGAGAGGGACTTTGGGAGGTACCGCTCGCCCGACCCCTACAGAAATTGTAAGATGTCAGTGAAGAGTAAGTTAATAACAGGACTGGTCGATAGTACGGGATCTCTGAGCAGGTCCAGATCAGGGATCCTGGAAGTCGTTAGATCCTTTTACTCGTGCCTCTTGGGGAGGAGGGATCTGGATCGGGACAAGATGTCGGCTTTCCTGGCTGGGGTCACCCCTGAGTCAGGAGCTCACCTCTCTTTTGACGGTTTGGTAGAAGAGATCAGGAAGGAGGAAGTTATCCTGGCGGTGGAAGGGTTAGCTCTGAAGAAGTCGCCAGGCCCGGATGGCTTTACATCTGAGTTTTATAAGACATTTAAGGACTCTTTATGTCCCCTCTTGACTGAGGTATTCAATGAGTGTTTATCCTCGGGCACTCTGCCTCGGTCAATGAGGAGGTCAGCTCTGATCCTTCTATCAAAGGGTAAAGATCCGAGCCGTATTGAGAACTGGCGTCCCATAGCACTTCTTAATATGGACAGAAAGATTCTGGCCAAGATACTTTTTAATAGGCTGGTAAAATTTGCACCCCAACTCCTTTCGGTGGCCCAGCATTGCTCGGTTCCAGGCCGCAGCACTTTTAGTGCTGTACTCGGTGTCCGAGAGGCAGTGGAGCAGAGTAGAGCAGGCTACTGGAGGGGGTACATGCTGTCCTTAGATCAAGCAAAGGCGTTTGATCGGGTGAACCATGAGTACCTCTGGTCGGTCCTTCTGAAGTATGGCCTGCCGGGGGGGTTTGTCGATTGGTTAAAGATCTTGTATGCAGGGGCAGAGAGTTTCCCGCTTGTGAACGGTTGGTCTGGCTGCTCTTTTGAGGTTGGGTCTGGCGTCCGCCAGGGTTGTCCTTTTGAGCCCGCTTTTATACGTGTTCGCGATTGATCCCTTTCTTAAGCGGATCGATCGTGGACCGTTGGCGGGAGTCGGGATGGATCGGACGGCGCCGGAAGCCACTCTGAGGGTAGTAGCGTAAGCTGACGATGTCACCATTTTCGTATCCTCGAGAGGGGAGGCGGAGTACGTGATGTCTGAAGTGGATCGCTACTCGGAGGCATCCGGGTCCATGATCAATCGGGATAAGTGTGAGATTCTCTGGCTGGGAGGGGGTGATCCAGTTTTTGATCTCCCGGACAACCTCCCAGGGCCCAAGTCGTCAGCCAAAGTCCTAGGCATCCATTTTGGCCATGGGGACTATCCCACTCAAAATTGGGACGACAGGCTTAGGATCGCCGCTCAGAAGGTCGACCAGTGGAAGGGTTGGTCTTTGACCCTCAGGGAAAGGGTAAACCTGATCAAGGCCTACTTACTCCCTTTGCTTATCTATTTGGGTAGCGTGTGTATCTTGCCAGAGCCTCTCTGGACTCGGGTTTATAGTCTGTTCTTCCAGCTCTTATGGGGGAATAGACTGAACCTGATCAAGAGAGAAGTGACTTACCGCACGAGGAGACTAGGGGGGTTATCTATGGTCAACCCCGTGGTGTTTCTTGTAAACACCTTTGTTAAATCGAATCTGGCGAACCTCTGGATGGAGAGGGCTTCTCCGTGGGTAGTCTCCTGCCGGGGGTGGTTTCGGCCTTTCTTCCAGGAATGGGAGACAGGAGGGCAAGTGAAGGACTTGCGTACGCCTCACGGATATCTTCCGACTTACGTCACCCCGATTCTGAAGGTGATCCGCCGGTGGGGTTTGGAGGTGAGGGAGATCAGGACTCTGTCAAGGAGGTCCCTTGACGAGGGGGTCTTGTTGTCCCACTTCCAGAAGCCCCTGGCCCTCAGGGATTGCCCAAGCCGGGATCTAGACAAGGGGTTACAGTTGCTAAATTCTGCAAGGATCCCCTTGAAGTTTTGGGACTTGGCTTGGCGCTGCTTTCACGGGAGGCTGTATGTGAGGGACAACTTGAAATACAGGAACTCTGATGAAAGGGGTTGTCCCCGGGAGGAGTGTGGCTCCATACTGGAAAGTATGGATCACTTCCTGATTCAGTGTCCCTTTAATACAGAGGTTTACCAACGGGTGGGAGCTTCCATTGGCTGGCCTAGGCTAGCCAGCCTCTCCTATGCGGAGTGGGCTTATGGAGTGCTCAGAGACATTGGTAGAAGAGACCTGTGCACATGTTTTTTAGTCAGTATAGTGGTTAGGTTCTACACGTGGAATGCACGGTGCTTAGTTTCAACGCAGCAGAAAGTCCTCCCAGTGGACGTGGTATGTAGGAACATTCTGGGTGACCTGGTGAAGGTGCGTTCTTTGGAGTATGAGAGACTGGGTACCAGTAGGGCCTCTCTCCTCTGGAGAGGCTTTGCTTTTAGCGTACCCTAGCCTAGTCATACGTTTCCTGGTGGTGGGCTGATGCTTTCACCGTAGATTTTTGTTTTGTGGGATGTTGAGCTTTGAAGAAAGGCTTACAGAGACCGAGCTTGGGCCTTCGGGTAGTTCTGTATATAAAAATATTTTGCAGTGTGTGTTAAATAGTTATGTTGTTTATGTTGTTTATTAGGATAGAATGAGTTGGGGCTAGTTAGGTTGGGTGGGTGAGGGAAGGGGTCTTTTATTTGTGCTTTTAAGTGTTTTACGTGTGTATTGAAGTGGGAGGCCTGCATCTAGCCCTGGACTATGCGGACATGGACGGACATGGGGCGAGGGGCTAGATGTGGGTGGTGGAGGTAGGGCTGGCCTCGGACTATGCGGACACGAGAGAGACGTGAGGCGGAGGTCAGCCTTGGGTGAAGGGTGATGGAGTAGGTAGTGGGGGTTAGGGCTAGATTAGCGAGGTGAGGTTTGTTTTGTTTTATGTGTTATATTTAAAAAAATAAATAAAAATAAATTGGTGATGGAAAAAAAAAAAATTGGTTTGTTTTGTACTATTATTATTGTTATTATTGTTTTATTTGTCTTATTTGCGTTTCTGTTTTATTGACGAATAGTCAAGTTTTTCTTTTTTGGGTTTTACAGCTGAACCGGCTAAGTAAGTTTCATTTCTTTTTTAGCATTTGTATATAGTTTTTATAGGGTGTTGGTATAAATGTGAGTATGAGTGAGGCTGGGCCAGCTGAGAAGCTGTTCTGTTTTGTCTTGTTTTTTCTTGTCTGTTAAGTTTTGTATTTTTCTAATAAAAAAGAGTTCCCGTAACAGACAATCTGGCTTCATGTCAGCAGAGAATCAGTCTTCATGTCATAGCAGAGAATCAGGCTTCACGTCACCCACCACTGTAAGAGTCCATTTTCATAAATTTAGGCCCAGCACCCAGGCAGAGGAGAGAGGTCCCGTAACAGACAATCTGGCTTCATGTCAGCAGAGAATTAGTCTGAATGTCATAGCAGAGAATGAGGCTTCACGTCAGCCACCACTGCAACAGTCCATTGGCATATATTTAGGCCCAGCACCCAGGCAGAGGAGAGAGGTCCCGTAACAGACAATCTGGCTTCATGTCAGCAGAGAATCAGTCTGCATGTCATAGCAGAGAATCAGGCTTCACGTCACCCACCACTGTAAGAGTCCATTTTCATAAATTTAGGCCCAGCACCCAGGCAGAGGAGAGAGGTCCCGTAACAGACAATCTGGCTTCATGTCAGCAGAGAATTAGTCTGCATGTCATAGCAGAGAATGAGGCTTCACGTCAGCCACCACTGCAACAGTCCATTGGCATATATTTAGGCCCAGCACCCAGGCAGAGGAGAGAGGTCCCGTAACAGACAATCTGGCTTCATGTCAGCAGAGAATCAGTCTTCATGTCATAGCAGAGAATCAGGCTTCACGTCACCCACCACTGTAAGAGTCCATTTTCATAAATTTAGGCCCAGCACCCAGGCAGAGGAGAGAGGTCCCGTAACAGACAATCTGGCTTCATGTCAGCAGAGAATTAGTCTGCATGTCATAGCAGAGAATCAGGCTTCACGTCACCCACCACTGCAACAGTCCATTGTCATAAATTTAGGCCCAGCACCCAGGCAGAGGAGAGAGGTCCCGTAACAGACAATCTGGCTTCATGTCAGCAGAGAATTAGTCTGCATGTCATAGCAGAGAATGAGGCTTCACGTCAGCCACCACTGCAACAGTCCATTGGCATATATTTAGGCCCAGCACCCAGGCAGAGGAGAGAAGTCCCGTAACAGACAATCTGGCTTCATGTCAGCAGAGAATCAGTCTTCATGTCATAGCAGAGAATCAGGCTTCACGTCACCCACCACTGCAACAGTCCATTTTCATAAATTTAGGCCCAGCACCCAGGCAGAGGAGAGAGGTCCCGTAACAGAGGATCTGGCTTCATGTCAGCAGACAATCAGTCTGCATGTTATAGCAGAGAATCAGGCTTCACGTCACCCACCACTGCAACAGTCCATTGTCATAAATTTAGGCAAAGCACCCAGGCAGAGGAGAGAGGTCCCGTAACAGACAATCTGGCTTCATGTCAGCAGAGAATTAGTCTGCATGTCATAGCAGAGAATGAGGCTTCACGTCAGCCACCACTGCAACAGTCCATTGGCATATATTTAGGCCCAGCACCCAGGCAGAGGAGAGAGGTCCCGTAACAGACAATCTGGCTTCATGTCAGCAGAGAATCAGTCTGCATGTCATAGCAGAGAATCAGGCTTCACGTCACCCACCACTGTAAGAGTCCATTTTCATAAATTTAGGCCCAGCACCCAGGCAGAGGAGAGAGGTCCCGTAACAGAGGATCTGGCTTCATGTCAGCAGAGAATCAGTCTGCATGTCATAGCAGAGAATCAGGCTTCACGTCACCCACCACTGTAAGAGTCCATTTTCATAAATTTAGGCCCAGCACCCAGGCAGAGGAGAGAGGTCCCGTAACAGAGGATCTGGCTTCATGTCAGCAGAGAATCAGTCTGCATGTCATAGCAGAGAATCAGGCTTCACGTCACCCACCACTGCAACAGTCCATTGTCATAAATTTAGGCCCAGCACCCAGGCAGAGGAGAGAGGTCCCGTAACAGACAATCTGGCTTCATGTCAGCAGAGAATTAGTCTGCATGTCATAGCAGAGAATGAGGCTTCACGTCAGCCACCACTGCAACAGTCCATTGTCAGATATTTAGGCCCAGCACCCAGGCAGAGGAGAGAGGTCCCGTAACAGAGAATCTGTCTTCATGTCAGCAGAGAATTAGTCTGCATGTCATAGCAGAGAATCAGGCTTCACGTCACCCAACATTGGAACAGTCCATTGGCATATATTTAGGCCCCGGCACCCAGACAGAGGAGAGGTTCATTCAACTTTGGGTAGCCTCGCAATATAATGGTAAAATGAAAATAAAAATAGGATTGAATGAGGAAGTGCCCTGGAGTCCAATAATATATGGTTAAAGGGAGGTAGTTAATGTCTAATCTGGACAAGGGACGGACAGATCCTGTGGGATCCATGCCTGGTTCATTTTTATGAACGTCAGCTTGTCCACATTGGCTGTAGACAGGCGGCTGCGTTTGTCTGTAATGACGCCCCCTGCCGTGCTGAATACACGTTCAGACAAAACGCTGGCCGCCGGGCAGGCCAGCACCTCCAAGGCATAAAAGGCTAGCTCTGGCCACGTGGACAATTTAGAGACCCAGAAGTTGAATGGGGCCGAACCATCAGTCAGTACGTGGAGGGGTGTGCACACGTACTGTTCCACCATGTTAGTGAAATGTTGCCTCCTGCTAACACGTTGCGTATCAGGTGGTGGTGCAGTTAGCTGTGGCGTGTTGACAAAAGTTTTCCACATCTCTGCCATGCTAACCCTGCCCTCAGAGGAGCTGGCCGTGACACAGCTGCCTTGGCGACCTCTTGCTCCCCCTCTGCCTTGGCCTTGGGCTTCCACTTGTTCCCCTGTGACATTTGGGAATGCTCTCAGTAGCGCGTCTACCAACGTGCGCTTGTACTCGCGCATCTTCCTATCACGCTCCAGTGCAGGAAGTAAGGTGGGCACATTGTCTTTGTAGCGTGGATCCAGCAGGGTGGCAACCCAGTAGTCCGCACAGGTTAAAATGTGGGCAACTCTGCTGTCGTTGCGCAGGCACTGCAGCATGTAGTCGCTCATGTGTGCCAGGCTGCCCAGGGGTAAGGACAAGCTGTCCTCTGTGGGAGGCGTATCGTCATTGTCCTGCCTTTCCCCCCAGCCACGCACCAGTGATGGACCCGAGCTGCGTTGGGTGCCACCCCGCTGTGACCATGCTTCATCCTCATCCTCCTCCACCTCCTCCTCCTCGTCCTCCAGTAGTGGGCCCTGGCTGGCCACATTTGTACCTGGCCTCTGCTGTTGCCAAAAACCTCCCTCTGAGTCACTTCGAAGAGACTGGCCTGAAAGTGCTAAAAATGACCCCTCTTCCTCCTCCTCCTCCTCCTCCTCCTGGGCCACCTCCTCTTCCATCATCGCCCTAAGTGTTTTCTCAAGGAGAGATAGAAGTGGTATTGTAACGCTGATAACGGCGTCATCGCCACTGGCCATGTTGGTGGAGTACTCGAAACAGCGCAACAGGGCACACAGGTCTCGCATGGAGGCCCAGTCATTGGTGGTGAAGTGGTGCTGTTCTGTAGTGCGACTGACCCGTGCGTGCTGCAGCTGAAACTCCACTATGGCCTGCTGCTGCTCGCACAGTCTGTCCAGCATGTGCAAGGTGGAGTTCCACCTGGTGGGCACGTCGCATATGAGGCGGTGAGCGGGAAGGCCGAAGTTACGCTGTAGCGCAGACAGGCGAGCAGCAGCAGGATGTGAACGCCGGAAGCGCGAACAGACGGCCCGCACTTTATGCAGCAGCTCTGACATGTCGGGGTAGTTGTGAATGAACTTCTGCACCACCAAATTCAGCACATGCGCCAAGCAAGGGATGTGCGTCAAATTGGCTAGTCCCAGAGCTGCAACGAGATTTTGCCCATTATCACACACCACCAGGCCGGGCTTGAGGCTCACCGGCAGAAACCACTCGTCGGTCTGTTGTTCTATACCACGCCACAACTCCTGTGCGGTGTGGGGCCTGTCCCCCAAACATATGAGTTTCAGAATGGCCTGCTGACGTTTACCCCGGGCTGTGCTGAAGTTGGTGGTGAAGGTGTGTGGCTGACTGGATGAGCAGGTGGAAGAAGAGGAGGAGGAAGCCGAGAAGGAGGAGGTGGCAACAGGAGGCAAAGAATGTTGCCCTGCGATCCTTGGCGGCGGAAGGACGTGCGCCAAACAGCTCTCCGCCTGGGGCCCAGCTGCCACTACATTTACCCAGTGTGCAGTTAGGGAGATATAGCGTCCCTGGCCGTGCTTACTGGTCCACGTATCTGTGGTTAGGTGGACCTTGCTACAGATGGCGTTGCGCAGTGCACACTTGATTTTATCGGATACTTGGTTGTGCAGGGAAGGCACGGCTCTCTTGGAGAAGTAGTGGCGGCTGGGAACAACACACTGTGGGACAGCAAGCGACATGAGCTGTTTGAAGCTGTCTGTGTCCACCAGCCTAAATGACAGCATTTCATAGGCCAGTAGTTTAGAAATGCTGGCATTCAGGGCCAGAGATCGAGGGTGGCTAGGTGGGAATTTACGCTTTCTCTCAAATGTTTGTGAGATGGAGAGCTGAACGCTGCCGTGTGACATGGTTGAGACGCTTGGTGACGGAGGTGGTGGTGGTGGTGTTGGTGGTACATCCCCTGTTTGCTGGGCGGCAGGTGCCAACGTTCCTCCAGAGGCGGAGGAAGAGGCCGAGGCGGCAGCAGCAGAAGAGGCCGAGGCGGCAGCAGCAGAAGAAGTAGCAGGGGGAGCCTGAGTGACTTCCTTGGTTTTAAGGTGCTTACTCCACTGCAGTTCATGCTTTGCATGCAGGTGCCTGGTCATGCAGGTTGTGCTCAGGTTCAGAACGTTAATGCCTCGCTTCAGGCTCTGATGGCACAGCGTGCAAACCACTCGGGTCTTGTCGTCAGCACATTGTTTGAAGAAGTGCCATGCCAGGGAACTCCTTGAAGCTGCCTTTGGGGTGCTCGGTCCCAGATGGCGGCGGTCAGTAGCAGGCGGAGTCTCTTGGCGGCGGGTGTTCTGCTTTTGCCCACTGCTCCCTCTTTTGCTACGCTGTTGGCTCGGTCTCACCACTGCCTCTTCCTCCGAACTGTGAAAGTCAGTGGCACGACCTTCATTCCATGTGGGGTCTAGGACCTCATCGTCCCCTGCATCGTCTTCCACCCAGTCTTGATCCCTGACCTCCTGTTCAGTCTGCACACTGCAGAAAGACGCAGCAGTTGGCACCTGTGTTTCGTCATCATCAGAGACATGCTGAGGTGGTATTCCCATGTCCTCATCATCAGGAAACATAAGTGGTTGTGCGTCAGTGCATTCTATGTCTTTCACCGCTGGGGAAGGGCTAGGTGGATGCCCTTGGGAAACCCTGCCAGCGGAGTCTTCAAACAGCATAAGAGACTGCTGCATAACTTGAGACTGAGACAGTTTCCCTGGTATGCATGGGGGTGATGTGACAGACTGATGGGGTTGGTTTTCAGGCGCCATCTGTGCGCTTTCTGCAGAAGACTGGGTGGGAGATAATGTGAACGTGCTGGATCCACTGTCGGCCACCCAATTGACTAATGCCTGTACCTGCTCAGGCCTTACCATCCTTAGAACGGCATTGGGCCCCACCATATATCACTGTAAATTCTGGTGGCTACTGGGACCTGAGGTAGTTGGTACACTAGGACGTGTGGATGTGGCAGAGCGGCCACGTCCTCTCCCAGCACCAGAGGGTCCACTAACACCACCACGACCATGTCCACGTCCGCGTCCCTTACTAGATGTTTTCCTCTTTGTTATGGTTCACCACAACAACAAAAATATTATTTGGCCCAATGTATTGTATTCAAATTCATTCAGCTGAATATAAATTTGAGGCCTAGTATTTAGGCGCTGGGTGACCGGTATGGATTTACTAACAGAATTAGACTTGGAAATGCACAGTAGCGTGTGTGTGAAGTTATTCTGAATGACCCTATGTGCACCTTGAATATTATATACCCTTTTAGGGATAGATTTCAAATAGCTCTGATACAGCAAAAACCACTAAATTATGAAATTGCTAAATTGGGAATTGTATTTCAACCCAGAACAAAAAATGTGCTTTGGCGGACACTAATTAACTTGCCTATCCACAACAGGACAGCGGTAACGACAGATTTAGCGGGATATAAATTTGAGGCCTACTATTTAGGCGCTGGGTGACCGGTATGGATTTAGTGACAGAATTAGACTTGGAAATGCACAGTAGCGTGTGTGTGAAGTTATTCTGAATGACCCTATGTGCACCTTGAATATTATATACCCTTTTAGGGATAGATTTCAAATAGCTCTGATATAGCAGAAACCACTAAATTATGAAATTGCTAAATTGGGAATTGTATTTCAACCCTGAACAAAAAATGTGCTTTGACGGACACTAAATAACTTGCCCATCCACAACAGGACAGCGGTAACGACAGATTTAGCGGGATATAAATTTGAGGCCTAGTATTTAGGCGCTGGGTGACCGGTATGGATTTAGTGACAGAATTAGACTTGGAAATGCACAGTAGCGTGTGTGTGAAGTTATTCTGAATGACCCTATGTGCACCTTGAATATTATATACCCTTTTAGAGATAGATTTCAAATAGCTCTGATATAGCAGAAACCACTAAATTATGAAATTGCTAAATTGGGAATTGTATTTCAACCCTGAACAAAAAATGTGCTTTGACGGACACTAAATAACTTGCCCATCCACAACAGGACAGCGGTAACGACAGATTTAGCGGGATATAAATTTGAGGCCTAGTATTTAGGCGCTGGGTGACCGGTATGGATTTAGTGACAGAATTAGACTTGGAAATGCACAGTAGCGTGTGTGTGAAGTTATTCTGAATGACCCTATGTGCACCTTGAATATTATATACCCTTTTAGGGATAGATTTCAAATAGCTCTGATATAGCAGAAACCACTAAATTATGAAATTGCTAAATTGGGAATTGTATTTCAACCCTGAACAAAATATGTGCTTTGACGGACACTAAATAACTTGCCCATCCACAACAGGACAGCGGTAACGACAGATTTAGCGGGATATAAATTTGAGGCCTACTATTTAGGCGCTGGGTGACCGGTATGGATTTAGTGACAGAATTAGACTTGGAAATGCACAGTAGCGTGTGTGTGAAGTTATTCTGAATGACCCTATGTGCACCTTGAATATTATATACCCTTTTAGGGATAGATTTCAAATAGCTCTGATATAGCAGAAACCACTAAATTATGAAATTGCTAAATTGGGAATTGTATTTCAACCCTGAACAAAAAATGTGCTTTGACGGACACTAAATAACTTGCCCAGCCACAACAGTACAGCGGTAACGACAGATTTAGCGGGATATAAATTTGAGGCCTAGTATTTAGGCGCTGGGTGACCGGTATGGATTTAGTGACAGAATTAGACTGGGCCAAAAAATAACCACACTATTGCTGGTTAAATGCACTTGGTGTGACAGCTTGACCAACCACACTACTGAGGGTTAAATGCACTTGGTGACGGGCGCAGCTTGCCCCTGATGTAGTATATATATGGCCAAAAAATGAACAGACTATTGCTGGTTAAATGCACTTGGTGTGACAGCTTCACCCTGATGTAGGCTTTAGCCAAAAAACAACCACACCATTGAGGGTTAAATGCACTTGGTGACAGGCGCAGCTTGCCCCTGATGTAGTATATGGCCAAAAAATGAACAGACTATTGCTGGTTAAATGCACTTGGTGACGGGCGCAGCTTGCCCCTGATTTAGTATATGGCCAAAAAATGAACAGACTTTTGCTGGTTAAATGTACTTGGTGTGACAGCTTCACCCTGATGTAGGCTTTAGCCAAAAAACAACCACACCATTGAGGGTTAAATGCACTTGGTGACAGGCGCAGCTTGCCCCTGATGTAGTATATGGCCAAAAAATGAACAGACTATTGCTGGTTAAATGCACTTGGTGTGACAGCTTGACCAACCACACTACTGAGGGTTAAATGCACTTGATGACGGGCGCAGCTTGCCCCTGATGTAGTATATGGCCAAAAAATGAACAGACTATTGCTGGTTAAATGCACTTGGTGTCACAGCTTGACCAACCACACTACTGAGGGTTAAATGCACTTGGTGACGGGCGCAGCTTGCCCCTGATATAGTATATATATGGCCAAAAAATGAACAGACTATTGCTGGTTAAATGCACTTGGTGTGACAGCTTCACCCTGATGTAGGCTTTAGCCAAAAAACAACCACACCATTGAGGGTTAAATGCACTTGGTGACAGGCGCAGCTTGCCCCTGATGTAGTAT
Source organism: Bufo gargarizans (assembly GCF_014858855.1). Taxonomy (NCBI): domain Eukaryota; kingdom Metazoa; phylum Chordata; class Amphibia; order Anura; family Bufonidae; genus Bufo; species Bufo gargarizans. The sequence goes on along the minus strand of NC_058084.1, from coordinate 202,159,721 downwards.
ATGGCCAAAAAATGAACAGACTATTGCTGGTTAAATGCACTTGGTGACGGGCGCAGCTTGCCCCTGATTTAGTATATGGCCAAAAAATGAACAGACTTTTGCTGGTTAAATGCACTTGGTGTGACAGCTTCACCCTGATGTAGGCTTTAGCCAAAAAACAACCACACCATTGAGGGTTAAATGCACTTGGTGACAGGCGCAGCTTGCCCCTGATGTAGTATATGGCCAAAAAATGAACAGACTATTGCTGGTTAAATGCACTTGGTGTGACAGCTTGACCAACCACACTACTGAGGGTTAAATGCACTTGATGACGGGCGCAGCTTGCCCCTGATGTAGTATATGGCCAAAAAATGAACAGACTATTGCTGGTTAAATGCACTTGGTGTCACAGCTTGACCAACCACACTACTGAGGGTTAAATGCACTTGGTGACGGGCGCAGCTTGCCCCTGATGTAGTATATGGCCAAAAAATGAACAGACTATTGCTGGTTAAATGCACTTGGTGATGGGCGCAGCTTGCCCCTGATTTAGTATATGGCCAAAAAATGAACAGACTATTGCTGGTTAAATGCACTTGGTGTGATAGCTTGACCAACCACACTACTGAGGGTTAAATGCACTTGGTGACGGGCGCAGCTTGCCCCTGATGTAGTATATGGCCAAAAAATAAACAGACTATTGCTGGTTAAATGCACTTGGTGTGACAGCTTCACCCTGATGTAGGCTTTAGCCAAAAAACAACCACACCATTGAGGGTTAAATGCACTTGGTGACAGGCGCAGCTTGCCCCTGATGTAGTATATGGCCAAAAAATAAACAGACTATTGCTGGTTAAATGCACTTGGTGTGACAGCTTCACCCTGATGTAGGCTTTAGCCAAAAAACAACCACACCATTGAGGGTTAAATGCACTTGGTCGCAGCACCGCACAAGACACAAAATGGCCGCCGATCACCCCAGAAAAAAGTGACTGACAAACGGTCTGGGCAGCCTAAAAACAGTGAGCAATTGAATTTCAGCAGCTCAATGATGCACAGCTGCAGATCGATCGATTAATCAAGTCCTTTGGAGGAGTTAATCTGCCTAATCTCGCCCTACTGTCGCAGCCGCAACCTCTCCCTACGCTAATCAGAGCAGAGTGACGGGCGGCGCTATGTGACTCCAGCTTAAATAGAGGCTGGGTCACATGGTGCTCTGGCCAATCACAGCCATGCCAATAGTAGACATGGCTGTGACGGCCTCTTGGGGCAAGTAGTATGACGCTTGTTGATTGGCTGCTTTGCAGCCTTTCAAAAAGCGCCAAGAAAGCGTCACAAAAGCGCCAAGAATGCGACGAACACCGAACCCGAACTTTTACGAAAATGTCCGGGTTCGGGTCCGTGTCACGGACACCCCAAAATTCGGTACGAACTCGAACTATACAGTTCGAGTTCGCTCATCCCTAGGGCACTTTGGGGGCATTATTATTATTGGGCATGATGAGCACTACTACTAACGGGAGCACTCTTAGGGGAAATTATCATTACTAGGGGCAATGTAGAGGGCACTAATTAGAAGGGGTATCTGTATTGCACTATTATTTCTGCAGTATTGTATTTGAGGGCATTAGGGAGCACAGCCGACACATTGTATTGGAGGTACCAGCAGGATAACACTGTTGTGGCACCAGAAGATGAAGGATGATGGAAGAGTATGGACTCTAAGATACCTGTATGGCAAACTCTGCAGAGATGAGACTTGGCTGAAAGAAGTCTTCATGGCAGTCTGGGCCAAATGGATAAGGAAAGAGCATGAATAATCAGAGGATATATCACTGTATGCACTGCTGTATACACCTGTAATGTTTATGTAAATATGTCTTGCACAAAGGCTTGGGTTGGGGGTGGAGGGGTTGGATTGAGGATATGACACATATGAATTGGGGATTGGGCATGGGATCTTTGGAGACCCTAGCAATGCCTGGAACTCTAAAATTGATTAGGCATAAAAAATACCCAAAAATACCCTAGCACTGCAGAACACCAAAAATATGAAACCACAAATACAATACAAATTCATTTTTATTTCATCATGATTAAAAATTCATAGATAAAATGACATACAAAATTAGCAGTTTTAGACCCACAAACACCTCCTGCAAAGAAGGCTCAATATAACCCCACAAAAGCAGTTGTAACTGTCAACTATGTGAACACAGTTGATCCTAGCCAGAAACAGATGCAAGACAGATTGTTAAAAAACATATAATAGAAAGCAGAATATGGCTGCTAGTTCAGACTAGTGTAAAAAGTGTGTTAAAAAGCCACAGAAAATAAATATCCATCCAAAAGTTGTATAAAGTATTGCTAAGAAAACATATACCTAAGAGCAAAGAAATAAAAAGACAAAAATTATTGCAGCATGGATGCAGTGGATACAGACCAAAGAACCCAGGAGATGACCAGCACCTGGACATGTGTTTCACCCAGCTTCTTCCTCTGTTCTGTAGTTGGTGATGCAACACAGGATTTCTATATAGCATGTACATTATTTTAGCAATTGGCGACTTTCATCTGTCAATTTGCCTGCTCTACTGCTTCATGCCTGAGATATTGCCACTCCTAGACACTTCCACTTCTTAATACCAGCACTACAGTTGACTAGCAGATCAAAAATTTCACAGACTGACTTGTAACAAAGGTAGCATCCTATGGCAGGGAAGATGAAAGTTGGCTATGGACACCTTTGGGACAATTTTTTATGATTGCATTTTACTCATTTGGGGTTAAAAATCATTTTTCCATTAAAAATCTTCAGTAGTTTTTAGGATACAGGGGTTAAAAATCAGTCTGCAGAGTATCACTTCTCAGGCTCATGTGAAGCCTTATCTTTGATCTCCTGACTAAACTCATTATAGCTAAACTCTTATCAAACTGATAAAATGAGGCTTAAATAAATGTTTATGTGGTTAGGAGATCATATATAAGGCTTCATGTGAGCCAAGAAGTGATACTCTGACAGTAGACAGGTTTTGTAACTCAAAAATGGCTGACAATTTGTAATAAAAACTAACTGAAAAAAATGATTTTAGCCCAAAATGCGTAAAAAGCAGTCACAAAAAATGTGCCCCAAAGGTGTCCATAGCCTTTAAAGGGGTTATCCGAGACCAAAACAGACCTCCAGACTTGGCAAACCTCGCTGGTGATGACACCAGCTCCCGCACCTGCACTTCCGTCATTTTAAGTTAAGTTCTTCAATCTGTGAAGTGGTGGTGCCAGCGGTGATGGGTACCAGTCCATGGTTCCCCCGTCATTCAGAAAGTAGTAATGAACCGCAGCACTCCCAGGTCTTTAAGCAATGTGTTGTTTATTCACCAAGATGTTCAACGTATTCGACCTCACATGGTCTTTCTCAAGCATGCTTGAGAAAGACCATGTGAGATCGAAACGTCGCACATCTTGGTGAATAAACAACACATTGCTTGAAGACCTGGGAGTGCTTGAGAAAGACCATGTGAGTTTGAATACGTCGCACATCTTCGTGAATAAACAACACATTGCTTGAAGACCTGGGAGTGCTGTGGTTCATTACTACTTTCTGCACATACAAGAAATGACCACTCTGCTAAGCAATGGCAATAACTGTTACCCACATCAGCGGGTATCTAGCTGAGTGGTAATTTCCTGTGTGTCAAGAAGCACCAGGAAGTAGAAATCAGGAGAAAACTGGGAAATGAGAGTGAGAATGGCGGGAGATCAGTTAGTATTTTAGCTTTTTTACACCATTCTGATGCTTTTCTAAATTATGTTTATTGCCAGGGCAACCACTTTAATTGTAGTTTACTGTGCCTTTACTATGCCAAATAAGTGGTGTATATATTTGTCAGTCTGTGTGGTAATTTGGTACACAGTTTTTTTTTTCTTTTTTAAATTTGTAACAGTATGATTCTGTGATTGTACAGATATTTTATTGAAGTATAACATAGTGGTGTTATTGAGTTACTTTATTATGTCATTCAGTCAATGTATTACTAATTAGTCAATGTGGTAATATTTAGTCATGTATTGTAGTATTTAGTGGTTGTATGGGAGTATTATTCAGTTACTGTATGATGATATTATTTACTTATTATTGTGCCTTCAATAATATAGTCAAAATTCATAAGTACTTGAGGAGGTCAGATCAAGCTGTATCTGCCTTCTTGATTATCCAGAATACAATTGTCACTCAGGAGGAATAATCTTAAAACATAACATTTAATGTCTAAATTTCTAAAATCCTTGATACAATGTGCGAAAAAGAAAATTAAATATAGTGAGATGAACACAGTGAAGGGCCCTCAATGGCTATGGCCCATGGTCATCTCAGTATATTGATAAAATAAATTAAATTAAAGTGCACAGCGGCACTAAGAGGGTAACCAGTGTGTCCTACCGGTACCTAGGATAGGTTGTCAGTTGCTTCAACACACGATGATCCAGTAAACGTTCTTCCTGTATAGATGGTCGGATGAACCAATAGGGAGATAGCAACCGGCTGACAGTTTACCACATGTGTGTAGGGTCCCTAAGGAAATCCTATGGCTGTCTAGCCAATACCCTAGAAACTAGAAATGTGATAGCAACCTGACCACAGGGCACTCGTCCTTGAAAGGACGACCCTGTCCGGAACCTTTCCCTGATTCTATAAACTATATGTCCCTAATTTATGCATGAGCATAGTCCCTACACGCATGTTTCACTGCCAGGACATTAGGCAGTTCATCAGGAGAGATGATATAATAGTGAAACAGGTCAATCGCAGATAGAGTGGAAAAAACCTGGTGACCAGAGATGACACAGTCAGTCAAAGTGGTCAGTAGGTGCACGAGGATAATCGGCTCCTATGTGGGCTACCCCATAGATGGAGGGGTTTAGGAGTAATGCAGTAAACCGATGTGTGTAGCTGCATATGGGACGCAAACTAACCTGGCGTTCGTTCCTAGTTTAAATAGCCCAGTTCCCGCTGCTGATGACGTCAGTAAAACACGTCAGGTGGCGCAGCGCTCGCCCGCACGTAAGCGTCGCGCATGCGCACAACACAGAATTGAAACGAGGCTTGGTGCGCAGGACAAGTGCCTGATACGAAACGCACTTCTGCGCATGCGCGAACTCGCATCTGATGTCGCGAGATCGCGGAAGCTAATGCCAACAACAGGAGAAGTTGGAGGCGACTCAGGTGTTTGATGCTTCACAGTCTGCATATGGTGTACCTACAATCGGACAATTATAGGTACAGCTAGGCATATTAAGCCACAATCGGCTCTGATTTTTAGATATTTGGGGCTATTCTTCCCATATGGGGTCGGAACAGCTGACGGATAGTGAAAAAACACAGCGACAGATTAGAGAAGATGGTCGCAGGAGATAAGATATTATCTCATGTAGGCTCTTGGTCAATATAAGTAAATGACCTATAACCTGATGTTGCAACATTATGGTGCCATTAGTTATTATCAAATGGGTATTCAGACCACACATATGTGTTAGAAAGTATCTGTGTCAGGTGTTTTTAAGATAACGGTAAACGGTCCACACTTCACGGGGAGTTGGTCCATTCACCCCTCTACGTAACAAAAGCAATAAAATGCCGCCTACTGGTGACGTTTCATGTGTAGACGTCTTTCTACAACTTGTCAGTGCTGATTTGATGTCCAAAGAGTATCCTCCACAATACAATAATTGTTCATCTGAAGAACATCGTGCTATTAAGTCTTTGAAAGAGGACAAGGATATAGTCATCAAATCATCCGATAAGGGTGGAAATACGGTTATTATGAATCGACCAGACTATCTATCTATGTGTGAGCATATCCTGAAAGACAGCAATAGTTACCAGTTATTGACGTCCAATCCTACGGCATCATATGTGGTTGAACTACGGGAGATTCTCCTGGCCGGGAAAGTGGAGAATCTTATCTCACAAGAGGAGCTGGACTTCATGTATCCTAGGCACCCCGTTACGGCCACGTTTTACAGTCTCCCCAAGGTCCATAAAGGCCTTAGACCACTCAAGGGGAGACCAATCGTCGCCGGCATCGGGAGCATCTGCCAAAACATAGGGATATACGTAGACCAGATCCTTATGCCTTTTGTGACTGCACTCCCCTCATACACCCGCGATACGATGGATCTTCTGAAGCGGGTGGAAGGGATCTATATTGAAGACCATTCCTTGCTGATCAGTATAGATGTGGAGGCATTGTATTCCTCCATACCTCATGAGGCGGGCCTCAGGGCTGTTAGTTACTACCTCAGTATGCGAGGACAACAATATTTGGCGCATAATGCTTTTGTTTTGCGGTTACTTCAATTCCTGTTGACGCATAATTTCTTCACCTTCGACGGTCGCATTTACCACCAGCTCAGGGGCACGGCCATGGGTTGCTCCTGTGTGCCGTCTTATGCCAATCTGCTCCTGGGCTGGTGGGAGGCGACCGTCGTTTTTGGGGAAGGTGAATCGATGACCGGGCCCATCACATTATGGGCCCGGTACATCGATGACATCCTGATTGTCTGGAATGCAGGCACCCAGGATTTTAAAAGGTTTGTGGACTCTCTTAACGTTAACAGTATTGGTCTCCGTTTTACCTACGAGATTGGCGAGAGTTCACTGCCTTTTCTTGATGTCCGCATTTCCAAGAATCCTGGTGGTGAGCTCTCTACAACTGTTTTTCGCAAGACCACTGCTACAAACTCTGTCCTACATTGGCAGAGTAGCCACCCTCTGCCACTAAAGAGGGGAATACCTTATGGACAGTACCTGCGCTTGTGCAGAAACTGTTCTGAGGAACAAGAGTTCCTACGACAGGCAGCAGACCTCCGGCAAAGATTTAGGGCCAGGGGTTACCCTGATAAGGTTTTAAGAGGAGCTTTTCAGAGGGCAAAGAATACTCCAAGAGAGACACTACTTACCCCAAAAACTAAACAAGAAAGTGACAGGAAGGTGAGGTTTATCACAACTTTTGATGGTTCCGCAAAGGAATCAAAAGAGATTCTAAAACGACACTGGCCTATTTTACTTATGGACCCGGATGTCCGGGAAGTCCTGCATGAACACCCACAGGTGACCTTCAGGAAGGGACAAAGTCTCAAAGATTTATTGGTGCATAGCCACCTTGCACCACCAGTGAAGCCAAGTATGTGGCTTGGACGTCAGCCTGTGGGATGTTTTAGATGCAGTGGGTGTGTGGCCTGCAGTAACATAAGCCCGGGAAAAACTTTTTATAGTACAAACCTTAAACGTAACTTTGAGATTAGAGATTTCATCTCATGCAGAACTGTTGGGGTGATATATAAAATCACTTGTGTTTGCCACATGGAGTATATTGGGAAAACAAAGCGCGAGTTGCGTAGACGCATTGGTGAGCATCTCTTAGATATCGATAAGCGTCGCGATACCCCAGTGGCACGACACGTCTGTGAATTACACCAAGGCAATCCCAAGGTCATTAAGGCTATGGGCATAGAGACTGTCAGCCCCCCCAAAAGAGGCGGCGATTGGGATAGGATCCTCCTACAGCGTGAGACAAGGTGGATATTTCTCTTAAAAACTGTCACACCTAACGGTCTCAATGAACAGTTGAATTACAGCTGTTTTTTGTAGACTGACAGCTTTTGAGGATCTATACCACCGATACCACCGCTTCTTTGACAATAGCCCTAATGTATTAGTGATTACCCATATATTCCTGCCGTTTACCGTTATCTTAAAAACACCTGACACAGATACTTTCTAACACATATGTGTGGTCTGAATACCCATTTGATAATAACTAATGGCACCATAATGTTGCAACATCAGGTTATAGGTCATTTACTTATATTGACCAAGAGCCTACATGAGATAATATCTTATCTCCTGCGACCATCTTCTCTAATCTGTCGCTGTGTTTTTTCACTATCCGTCAGCTGTTCCGACCCCATATGGGAAGAATAGCCCCAAATATCTAAAAATCAGAGCCGATTGTGGCTTAATATGCCTAGCTGTACCTATAATTGTCCGATTGTAGGTACACCATATGCAGACTGTGAAGCATCAAACACCTGAGTCGCCTCCAACTTCTCCTGTTGTTGGCATTAGCTTCCGCGATCTCGCGACATCAGATGCGAGTTCGCGCATGCGCAGAAGTGCGTTTCGTATCAGGCACTTGTCCTGCGCACCAAGCCTCGTTTCAATTCTGTGTTGTGCGCATGCGCGACGCTTACGTGCAGGCGAGCGCTGCGCCACCTGACGTGTTTTACTGACGTCATCAGCAGAGGGAACTGGGCTATTTAAACTAGGAACGAACGCCAGGTTAGTTGGCGTCCCATATGCAGCTACACACATCGGTTTACTGCATTACTCCTAAACCCCTCCATCTATGGGGTAGCCCACATAGGAGCCGATTATCCTCGTGCACCTACTGACCACTTTGACTGACTGTGTCATCTCTGGTCACCAGGTTTTTTCCACTCTATCTGCGATTGACCTGTTTCACTATTATATCATCTCTCCTGATGAACTGCCTAATGTCCTGGCAGTGAAACATGCGTGTAGGGACTATGCTCATGCATAAATTAGGGACATATAGTTTATAGAATCAGGGAAAGGTTCCGGACAGGGTCGTCCTTTCAAGGACGAGTGCCCTGTGGTCAGGTTGCTATCACATTTCTAGTTTCTAGGGTATTGGCTAGACAGCCATAGGATTTCCTTAGGGACCCTACACACATGTGGTAAACTGTCAGCCGGTTGCTATCTCCCTATTGGTTCATCCGACCATCTATACAGGAAGAACGTTTACTGGATCATCGTGTGTTGAAGCAACTGACAACCTATCCTAGGTACCGGTAGGACACACTGGTTACCCTCTTAGTGCCGCTGTGCACTTTAATTTAATTTATTTTATCAATATACTGAGATGACCATGGGCCATAGCCATTGAGGGCCCTTCACCGTGTTCATCTCACTATATTTAATTTTCTTTTTCGCACATTGTATCAAGGATTTTAGAAATTTAGACATTAAATGTTATGTTTTAAGATTATTCCTCCTGAGTGACAATTGCCTTCAATAATAATCTTATGGCAAAACAATTTTACTGCTTATCATTTTTACCTTCATAAACACTGGACAACTATCATTTCAACAGGGTGAAAAAAGATGGGGGGTCATTTATCAAACTGGTGCAATCAATCAGATTCCACCTTTCATTTCACAATGGAGCTGTCAAAAATAAAAGTTGGAATCTGATTTGGGCAACTAAGCCAGTTCTCCTTTACACCAGCTTGATAAATGATCCCGATAGTGTGAGTTTAGCCTAAGATCAGCTTGGCCTCTTTTAGAACAGCATTTATATAACTTGGATCAAACATTCTTGAAATATGAGTTATTTGTACTTTTTTCCAAGACAATAATCTCTTTACAAAGTAGGTCAATGAGGCATATGTGCTGGTTGATAGGCAAGCTGCAGGCAGAGTATGTAAACTAGCTGGTACAGATAAAAATAAGATTTCTGTGTCGTTTTAACATTCACCTCCTGTTGCAAGTCCGCTCATCTGTCACGAAATTCATTGCAATAGGCTGTTTTTTTTTTTAACCTAGCACCTTCTGTAGAACTTGTGTTTCCCCACCAAATGCTGTGATCTTATGATACAGTATTTGCCTGTTTTTATCTCCCAGAAATGAAATCTTAAATATATATATATATATATATATATATATATGTATATATATATATGTATATATATATATTTATTTATTAAGGGGGTCATTTACTAATCTGAAATATTCCTAAATTAGGCATATTTTAGACATAGATGGCAGCACAACGGTTAGTTGAGCTGCTATGTGTGACTTCTCCCTGCTCACGCCAGGTCTAAAAACGTGGACGTGGCCTGGGCGGGGACCTGGTATGACCGCCTCATTTATCATTTTCTACTCCATTAAAAGGAAAAAATGTTTGGAGATTGGGAGATTTTGTCTCTAACCAGCCAAGCAGCCCTTTAGGAGGAAAATAGAAAATCCTTTGGAAATGTTTCAGTAGATCATTTTCTGCTTTTGTCAAGCAATTACAACTACAACAGTGTCTATGTGCAATGCTGTACAGAACAAGTTTCATAACTGCATCAATTATTCGCTTTGTTATCATTGATCTTAAAAGCTATGTCCACCCTCACTGCAATTCAGTCTATAGCTGCTATACAGATTTTTGCATCTCCATGGTAACAGACATCAAACAAACCTGTTGTAGTCTGATCTTTTAGTTACACTGTCTTCCATCTGTTCTCTACTTGCTAATCCCCCTTACTAATCTATTGTACCGAATGTATATTAGAAAGAAGTAGGGGATAGATAGCATGAAGTGTGACTTTGAGATCAGCCTACACAGGAGCTTGTGTCTTGTCTGCTACTATACAGACACATAGGTATATGCTGTATCCTCTAGACACAAAATGGTAGACAAAAAAGAAAAAATAGTGAAGAGTTGAAGACTGTTTTGCAAAGTTACTTCATTACTTTTATACTGTATGGCAATTTGGAAGGATTTTGATTGTATAGGTTATCAATCTTGTAATGTATTGTAGCTGCACTATTTTTATTCCTTGGTTGAACTTAATGGACTTGTAACATTTCCAATTTAATAGCACCCTATTTTCATAGGGAGCTATTCTTCCTTTTTCCTTCTTTATGTAAAAGACTAGGATACTCCCAGACAATGGTATACCCAGGAGCCCTCTGGAATTCTGGAAAGAAAGGGGTGCAAATGAGCTCTTAACAAGCTCTGCTTCCAAGGCCTATTTAAAGGGTCGCTCATTGACTTATAGGATAGCTGCCTTACATCTGGTGGCATCAGAGGCAGAGCTTGTTAAGAGCTCATTTGCATCCCTTTCTTCCCTATCATAGATGGGACATGTTTTAACACTCAAAGCAGGGTGGTTTCAGCACCCATCTCTTATCGGAGTAATTGTTCCTGTTATTTACTGCCTCTAAAATGCATTGATTCATATGCATTGATTCAATTGACATTTGTCACAGTTAATTTCATCTTTCCAGTTTGTAAACTGGCCTGGACTACTGACTCGTTCTACAAGAAAATTTAGACTAGCACATCAGAAGACACTGGTGCACATCCAAAAAGCTAGCATGCAGACAGCAAACAAAAACGTAACTTCTCATGCACTAGTCTAAATTTTCTTGTAGTATGTTTGGATTGAGCACTGCTCACCCATCTGCCCAGGGCTTCTGAGCAGAGTATAAATATAGCTGGTTCCTACACCACCATGAACATTTTAGGCTTAGGTTAGGCCCAGGAGAGGCAGTTACGTTAGTGTTAGGTACCCATCTGCAGAAGGCACCTTGATGCCGGTAGATGGGCTCGACTCACACGTTTGATAAAAAATGCGAGCAAAGAGCTTCCATTTCTCATGTATAGTAGGTGTAGTACCACTTTAATCCAGAATAATGCATATTTCCTAGTTCTGTTGTTTGCATGTGTAATGGTGGGCTGCCATACGTTTTTTGTTTACTGACTCCTTTCCTTTACACCCAACCCACCTCTTTCTCACCCCTATACAGTTCCATCAGTGCTTCAGCTTCCCACTTCCAATCAATGACGACTCTGAAGACCTCTACCTTGGAATCCACCTGGTTAAGTCCAATCTTCTTGTGAGGGTCTCTGGTGAAAGACGGGAGGCTTCCTTTGCACTTCACTTTAGTCAATGCCAGACTAGTTACCATGTAAGTTTTCACTGTTTTGGTGTATAATAAGCTGCTATAACTGTTCAGAGGCTCCTTGACCTAATTTTTAAGTTGTATAGGAGCTTCTTGACCTGTCTGACTGTATCTGTGTCCATAATTTAATATAAACATTATTATGGACTCTTTTTTAGCTAAAAATTATCCTGTGGGTATAATAGAAAAATAACAAACAGGAGACACTGGTGATTAGCACCCGAGACACTCCCAAAATAAATAAAAAAGAAAACATGTCCCCACCCAGACTAGAGGAGGAGTGTAATTTTAGAATAAAATATAACTTTTATAGATATGCAGTAAAAAAGTGTCCTAATGAACACCATTAGTGTAGTACAAAAATATAATTAAAACTAAGAGGGTCCCATTGATAATAGGTACCCTCTTACTGGTAGTGATAACAAAAAAATTCCGAAGTAAATGGTATATTGGAACAGTCTTACCAGATCCACTGTAAGTTTATCTAATCAGATCGGATTTCATGCAGTGGACCGGGTCGTTTGTTTCAAATGTGATCTGGTTGAAGGTAACCTGGAGAACTTGAGGTCTGTGTAGTCAGTCATGTACATAGGAGTGGGTGCTGATCCCTAGTTAACCCTAGAGAGAAGAGAGGGAACTGATGTGACCCTACCTATCTACACAGAGCACACGCCCACAGTTGTAAGGAGGCTTCCCAAATGTCTCTTTTTTATGTATTGCCCCTTTTGCTGGGGCTGTTGTTATGGTGGCATCATTACATCCTTTGAGATGCGGCATTACAGTGGCATAACTATCTTTTTTTAAATCCTGATTAGAGATCACCCTGGCCAGCATTTTCCCTGGGCGACTTGATTCAGAAAAATATTTTTGTCCCTTAAAAAAAGCCTTGGTCTGTGTTTTTACTGGAGAACTCACTCATGCAAGTCTCTCTCTTTCTTAGCATAGCTTTTTCTTAAATTAGGAATATTACTAATAAAAAAACCCTCATAAAGGCCTTAAATGCATCCCATACCAAATGGGTCCTTGCAAGGTATAATTAGTATCCCAAAAAGAATTCTATTGCCTGTTTAATCAATTCATGGTCATCCATTATAGAGATCCAATAAGGGTTTAATCTGGCAGTCTCAACACGTGCCAGTGGGTCAAATGTAAATTTAGTAATCTAAATGGGGGCCTAAACTGTATTTATCATCTACCATACATAACTCAATGAAGAGAGGTAGATGATCGGATAGAGACTTAGCCTCATATTTCATATTTTTTATATATTCCAAATAGTTTTTATTTATCAGGGCTAAATCTATCCCGGACATTGACTTCCCAGATTTACTAACACAGGAATATGCTTGTTTCCCCTTCTTTAAGTATCCCCATATAGCCACAAAACTTGCCTTATGGCAAAAACAGGACAAGGGGGACCCTTGGCATGGGATATATGTAACTCTCTCCATGGAAACCCAATCCTTTTATGGATCAATAACACAATTAAAGTCCCCATTCACTATGGCAGGACATTCAGGGATCACTGATCCATAAAAGTTAGTAAACAGTTAGGGCTCATGCACACGACCTTTTGCCCTCCGAGACATACAGTCCATGAACGGACCATATGTCCCGGAGCGGCATACATTGTGCGCACGGTTGCGCACAGCATCATAGGTTACTATGATGCTGTGTGCATCGGGCCGCCCGCGGGGCTATTGTCCTGCACTCACAATATCATATGAGTGCAAGACAATAGTCCGTCGGGCGGCCCAATGCACACCGCATCATAGTAACCTATGATGCTGCGCACTCCCGTGCGCACGATGTATGCCACTTCAGGATATTTGGCCCGCTCATGGACTGTATGTCTCGGAGGGCATACAGTCGTGTGCATGAGCCCTTAATTACATAAAGAGAAAATGGGGGAGGGATATAAATAAAAGCCAAAATGCATAGTTTCAGAAATAAGTTTCCATAAAGAAAAACAAATCTTCCCTGCTTATCGATGGAGGATGCCTGGCAGATAAACCAATCCCTTTGTAAATTAATACTGAATTAATACTGTTACTCTTCTGGAATAGCTAGTAAAAGTGGAATGATAGGTCTGCACGGCCCATCCCCCACCGAGGCAAGAGATCTCCCTCTTATTAAAGTGGGTCTCCACTAAGCTGACAATCACTGGAAGATGTCTCTGAACCTGATCACAAACTGCCTGTCTTTTTAATTTATCACCCGAACATTTCAGGTTAGAATTCTAACCCACAATAATCAGCCAAAAAAATAAATTATATTCCCAAAGTGAATACACATTTATTACCGAGTGTTAGGTCCCGAGCTACTTGAGAAACCTTGGCGCGGTGCTTGGGCTCAGACATGTCCTACACCGTAGGACATGTTGGCTAATCTCTCAATTTTATCATCAGCACGGCACTGACAATATAACAAAATAATAGCAAAGACAGGTGCACTCTGCGGTCTTACTAAACCCTCAAACTGATTTTAAAATTGAGAGATTAGCCAACATGTCCTAGGACATGTCTGAGCTCGAGCACCGCGTCAAGGTTTCTCAAGTAGCTCGGGACCTAACACTCACCTACCTGTGCCATGTGGGCAATACCAGGAGCCAGTGGGCAAATTACAGGAGCATGAGGACGACTCACAAACAACTCACCAGTTACCTCCAGCATGTAACCATGCTAGCAATGGGAGGAGGGAGGAGTCTGCGAGTCCCACTCAAGACTGGCTGATATGGCCCAGACCTTACAGGTGCACCTAAATGTAGCCTGTAGATGGAAAACAGGAACATTTAAATCAGAGTTTATACACCTCCAGGCATCTCTATATATATATATACAAACTGAAAAGAATGGCGTGGTATTAAACAAGCAGGAAGTTTCAAACCCACATGCAGTTGTGTACATATATCATATATACACAGGGGAGCAAATCCTACAAGATTCGGTATATGAGAATTGATCTGGTCAAGCCACCATCAAAGGTGGGTGACTGGGACAGAGCACTTCTCCAGTGTTAAACCCGTTGGATTTGTTATTTTAGAACTTTAGCCCCCTTTGGCTTAAATGAACTGCTGAATTTCAGGTGCTTTGTGTAGAACCAATTCCCCTTTTACCAACTGGATCTTAAAGTGCACCTGTCACCGTGCTTTTGTGTATAGAGCTGAGGACATGGGTTGCTAGATGGCCGCTAGCACATCCACAATACCCAGTCCCCATAGCTCTGTGTGCTTTTATTGTGTAAAAAAACTGATTTGATACATATGCAAATTAAACTGAGATGAGTCCTGTACGTGAGATGAGTCATGTACAGGACTCATCTCAGGTTAATTTGCATATGTATCAAATAGTTTTTTTTTACACAATAAAAGCACACAGAGCTATGGGGACTGGGTATTGCAGATGTGCTAGCAGCCATCTAGCAACCCATGGCCTTAGCTCTATACACAAAATCCCGGTGACAGGTTCCCTTTAAAGCGCCCTATAGGGGTGCCGTATACTTATGTTCTCTCCTTGTAATTCCACTGTAACTCGCTGACTACCTTTCTTCCCTTGACCTATCCGGTGAATGGTGGGGATGGGGACTTTTCGTTCCACCCACCTCAATCGGTTTGTCTAGGAGCTCACACTTCATTATTTTATTGATTCAATTATTTTGTTAATTTGCACCAATAGCGCTATTACCAATTATGTATATATCATCACATTTATGCATATTTCATCACTTGTATGTATATATCATCACTTGTACAGTACGAGGGCGCTATAGATTGCAATATATATTAAGTATCTAATCTGGGTATGTACTTGACTAGGCCAATCTGAGTACGTTCAGTCTTTGACCAGTGGTGAGGAGGCTTGTCAAATAATGTCTCTTTTTTATGTATGGCCCCTGTTGCTGGGGTTGTTGTTATGGACGGGCACTATCAGTCGTGTCATTACATCCTTCGAGATGCGGGCGGTATCCTAGATACGCTGGATGTGTTACCTCCCCTTTCTTCTTCATCCGGCTTTTCCCCACGTGACTGCGACGTGTGCATATGATGTCATGCGCACAGGACGCTACCGGAGGAGGCCGCCTGATCAGCGTCTAGCCGCCTCTTTAAAAACACCATTAGTGGCAGTATGTGGCTGCTGGTAGGCGCACCTCCTAACCATAGGGGCATTTCTTATTTTTACTGATTGGCTAAATCCATTTCCTGGGTGGCACCTTTTGCCACTGGAAGGTATTATCATCTAGGATGCCACTCCATTTATAACTATGTAACTATCCCTTGCATGCATTAGATTGGCTTAAGGCAGTTTACCAAACCACTGCTGCAGCCATTACTAATTATCTGATCTCTGATACCCCCCTTTTTTTCTCCCCTGATGAGTGTTTGACAGAAACCTGCCACGTCGGGAGTGGGTACTAGGGATCTTAGATTAGGGAATTGGCCATTATAGGGGTGGGTATCCGGACGAGGTCGCCCCTTTTGGGGCGGGTGCTCTTTGTAGATAGGTAGGGTCACATCAGTTCCCTCCCTTCTCTCTAGGGTTAACTAGGGATCAGCACCCACTCCTATGTACATGACTGTGACTACACAGACCTCAAGTCCTCCAGGGTACCTTCAACCAGATCACATTTGAAACAACCTCATTGGACCCGGTCCCCTGCATGAAATCTGATCTGATTAGATAAACCTACAGTTTATCTGGTAAGACTGTTCCAATATGTCATTTACTTTGGATATTTTTTGTTATCACTACCAGTACGGGGGTACCTATTAGGACTCTTTTAGTTTTATTGATATTTTTGTACTACACTAATGGTGTTCATTAGGACAATTTTCTACTGCATATCTACAAACCGGATTCCAAAAAAGTTGGGACACTAAACAAATTGTGAATAAAAACTGAATGCAATGATGTGGAAATGGCAAATGTCAATATTTTATTTGTAATAGAACGTAGATGACAGATCAAACGCTTAGGGTACTTTCACACTAGCGTTTTTCTTTTCCGGCGCTGAGTTCCGTCCTAGGGGCTCAAATCCGGAAAAGAACTGATCAGTTTTATCCTAATGCATTCTGAATGGAGAGTCCGTCCCTCAGAATGCATCAGGATGTCTTCTATTCAGTCTTTTTGACTGATCAGGCTTTTCAGAAAAACGTAGTATGCAGTATTTTTACCTCCGGCCAAAAATCCTGAACACTTTGACTGAACGTCGGATCCGGCCTTTTCCCCATTGACTTGCATTAACGCCGGCGCCATGTGTTCAGTCAAACCGGATCCGGCTTTTGCATGTTAAACCCGAAAAATGTGAAAAAAGTCCAGAAATGGCGGATCCGTTTTTGCCAATGCATTTTTTTATTGTGATCAAAATCCTGATCAGGATTCAAATGTAATCAGTTTTCACACGTTTTTCCGGATCCGGCGGGCAGTTCCTGTGTCGGAATTGAACGCCGGATTCAAACAACGCTAGTGTGAAAGTAGCCTAAATCCGAGTAAATGTATCATGTTAAAGGAAAATAAGTTGATTCAAATTTTCACGGAGTCAACAAATCCCAAAAAAGTTGGGACAAGTAGCAATAAGAGGCTGGAAAAAGTAAATTTGAGCATAACGAAGAGCTGGAAGACCAATTAACACTAATTAAGTAAATTGGCAACATGATTGGGTATAAAAAGAGCTTCTCAGAGTGGCAGTGTCTCTCAGAAGCCAAGATGCGTAGAGGATCACCAATTCCCACAATGTTGCGCAGAAAGATAGTGGAGTAATATCAGAAAGGTGTTACCCAGCGAAAAATTGCAAAGACTTTGCATCTATCATCAACTGTGCATAACATCATCCGAAGATTCAGAGAATCTGGAACAATCTCTGTGCGTAAGGGTCAAGGCCGTAAAACCATACTGGATGCCCGTGATCTCCGGGCTCTTAAACGACACTGCACCACAAACAGGAATGCTACTGTAAAGGAAATCACAGAATGGGCTCAGGAATACTTCCAGAAACCATTGTCAGTGAACACAATCCACCGTGCCATCCGCCGTTGCCAGCTGAAACTCTACAGTGCAAAGAAGAAGCCATTTCTAAGCAAGATCCACAAGCTCAGGCGTTTTCATTGTGCCAGGGATCATTTAAAATGGAGTGTGGTCAGACGAGTCACAATTCAAAGTTCTTTTTGGAAATCTGGGACGCCATGTCATCCGGACCAAAGAGGACAAGAACAACCCAATTTGTTATCAACGCTCAGTTCAGAAGCCTGCATCTCTGATGGTATGGGGTTGCATGAGTGTGTGTGGCATGGGCAGCTTGCACGTCTGGAAAGGCACCATCAATGCAGAAAAATATATTCAGGTTCTAGAACAACATATGCTCCCATCCAAACGTCATCTCTTTCAGGGAAGACCCTGCATTTTTCAACAAGATAATGCCAGACCCCATTCTGCATCAATCACAACATCATGGCTGCGTAGGAGAAGGATCCGGGTACTGAAATGGCCAGTCTGCAGTCCAGATCTTTCACCTATAGAGAACATTTGGCGCATCATAAAGAGGAAGGTGCAACAAAGAAGGCCCAAGACGATTGAACAGTTAGAGGCCTGTATTAGGCCTCCTGCACACGACCGTTGTGTGCACCCGTGGCCGTTGTGCCGTTTTCCGTTTTTTTTGCGGACCCATTGACTTTCAATGGGTCCGTGGAAAAATCGGAAACTGCACCGTTTGGCAGCCGCATCCGTGAGCCGTGTTTCCTGGCCGTGAAAAAAATATGACCTGTCCTATTTTTTTCACGGCCAACGGTTCACGGGCCCATTCAAGTCAATGGGTCCGTGAAAATCACGGATGCACACAAGATTGTCATCCGTGTCCGTGATCCGTGTCCGTGATCCGTGTCCGTTTTTTCCTATCATTTCAATGGCAAACTTGACTTAGATTTTTTTTTCATTTTTCATGTCCGTGGATCCTCCAAAAATCACGGAAGACCCATGGAAGAAAAAACGGGCACGGATCACGGACCTACGGACCCCGTTTTTGCGGACCGTGTAAAAAAACGTTCGTGTGCAGGAGGCCTTAGACAAGAATGGGAGAGCATTCCTATTTCTAAACTTGAGAAACTGGTCTCCTCGGTCCCCAGACGTCTGTTGAGTGTTGTAAGAAGAAGGGGAGATGCCACACAGTGGTGAAAATGGCCTTGTCCCAGCTTTTTGGGGATTTGTTGACACCATGAAATTCTGACTCAGCATATTTTCCCCTTAAAATTTTACATTTTCTCAGTTTAAACTTTTGTTCCGTGATTTATGTTCTATTCTGAATAAAATATTAGAAGTTGGCACCTCCACATCATTGCATTCAGTTTTTAGTCACGATTTGTATAGTGTCCCAACTTTTTTGGAATCCGGTTTGTATTAAAAGTTATATTTTATTCTAAAATTACACTCCTCCTCTAGTCTGGGTGGGGACATGTTTTCTTTTTGTGGATAGAATAGCTAACTATAATATTATTGTATTCTCATAAGGTAGTAAATAGGTTTTTAACTTAGTCAAGAATGGTAAAATGAGTGAAGTACTGTATGTTTCTTAACCATGTTTAAGTGATGCAGGTGGCTCTAAGTCTTAAACTCTATATGACAATTTCAAATGGAAAATAGTTATATGTGTAATTTTAGCATTGTGACATATATGTGTATTTTTTTTTATCAAAAAGTTACTGTACAAATATCAGCCTATTTTATACAATAGATTTGTGATATAACAGTTCCAAAGGAAAAACATATATGCTGCCCAGAGCATTCTGGGTAATGGTGGCTTGTAGGTAACAGAATGTCCCATATAATGGTATCCCTGAAGGACTTCTTATACGAGCAATGCCCTGTGACCCTGTAACCTAGAATAAAGTGACTGATTTCGGTAGAGTCTATGAAACATTAATTTCAGGATAT
The DNA here is from genome assembly GCF_014858855.1 of Bufo gargarizans. Lineage (NCBI taxonomy): Eukaryota > Metazoa > Chordata > Amphibia > Anura > Bufonidae > Bufo > Bufo gargarizans. The sequence continues at coordinate 202,140,068 of NC_058084.1, read as the reverse complement.
GTGAATACATGGCATGTGGCTTTGACTTCTTGTAACCTACTTTCTTTATAGTAATGAAAGAGAAAATGTTAATAAAGGATGTATTGTATAAAAAATGTGCAAAAAGAGAAAATTTTAGCAGCTCTCACCTCTAACCACCTGCGTGAAGCACGGAAGGAAAGTGACTTGAACCTAGCCACACTTGATAAGTCCAAAAAACAAAGGGGTTGATTCCAGCTTTTGACGTATAAAAGGTATTCTTTATTCGGCTTGTAGTATTAAGATCCAACAAATGTCACATGGAGAGACACAGATTGTGACGCGTTTCGGGCTATAGTATTGAGCCCTTCATCAAGACAATACAGAGTGTACTAAAAACAACAGCTTTATATACAACACAAATGGGTTCCTCCTCCTTCTCTAATTGGATGAAGGTTGTGTCCCAGACCTAGGTGTTCCCAGATTGGGAAAACCCTTCCAGGAACACGTGGGTGGGAACGCAGCAATTCAAAAAATTAAACATTCAGAAACATATACTGGTGCACTACATATACTGCAAGGTTAAATCATGCTTTCTGTTCAAACCCTTCGGTATACATGTATCCAAAATGAACATCCAATATGTTTCCCTACTTAGAAGCTTTTGTTTGGGATCACCTCCTCTGACAGGTGCGGAGACAACCTCCACCCCCTGTACAGAAAACGCAGAGGTATCGCCCTTGTGAACAGTGGCAAAATGCCTTGTTGCCGCTGAGACATTGCGAGACATATAATGAGGGACATCACTCAAATGCTTTCTTATGCGTACCTTTAAATCATTCGTGGTGCACCCCACATATTGTAGATTACATATACTGCATGTTATAACATATACTACATGATCTGTATTACAATTAATATATTGTTTTAGCATATATTTTTTATTATTAGCCATAGATGTAACCTCTTTTGAGATATGCATATGTTGACAGCAGATAAGGGCTAAAAGGAATTGCTCTACCCAGGAACTTTTTGAAAGAGAGGCTCAAAATATTGCAGCCAGACTGAGAATGGGAGGTTACACCCAAACCAGTATAAACAGAGGCATTCATTTTGCTAGATCAAAAAATAGAGAAACCCTTATCTTTCCTAAAAGAAATACTAATAAAAATAAGAACAAAGACATAGAAGACAAAAATGAGAACGAGGGAAAAAAATGGAACGAAATATAAAAATAAAAATAAGAATAAAAAAGAAAACATCACCAATAAGGAAGAACCCATCACTTTTACCACAAATTACAGTAGAGATTATTTCAAAATCTGCAAAATCATACGCAAACATCTCCATGTTCTGAATTTCAACGAGGAATGGAGAAATATAGCATCCACAGGGATAAGGTGTGTAGCAAAAAGAGCCCATACAGTAGGCCAAAAAATCAGCCCAAGCCTATTCAGGGAAAATTTTCCTAGAATAAGCACCTGGCCCAGAACCAACGGGAATTATAAATGCGGCAGCAAAAAATGCATCTGCTGTCAACATATGCATATCTCAAAAGAGGTTACATCTATGGCTAATAATAAAAAATATATGCTAAAACAATATATTAATTGTAATACAGATCATGTAGTATATGTTATAACATGCAGTATATGTAATCTACAATATGTGGGGTGCACCACGAATGATTTAAAGGTACGCATAAGAAAGCATTTGAGTGATGTCCCTCATTATATGTCTCGCAATGTCTCAGCGGCAACAAGGCATTTTGCCACTGTTCACAAGGGCGATACCTCTGCGTTTTCTGTACAGGGGGTGGAGGTTGTCTCCGCACCTGTCAGAGGAGGTGATCGCAAACAAAAGCTTCTAAGTAGGGAAACATATTGGATGTTCATTTTGGATACATGTATACCGAAGGGTTTGAACAGAAAGCATGATTTAACCTTGCAGTATATGTAGTGCACCAGTATATGTTTCTGAATGTTTAATTTTTTGAATTGCTGCGTCCCCACCCACGTGTTCCTGGAAGGGTTTTCCCAATCTGGGAACACCTGGGTCTGGGACACAACCTTCATCCAATTAGAGAAGGAGGAGGAACCCATTTGTGTTGTATATAAAGCTGTTGTTTTTAGTACACTCTGTATTGTCTTGATGAAGGGCTCAATACTATAGCCCGAAACGCGTCACAATCTGTGTCTCTCCATGTGACATTTGTTGGATCTTAATACTACAAGCCGAATAAAGAATACCTTTTATATGTCAAAAGCTGGAATCAACCCCTTTGTTTTTTGGACTTATTGTATAAAAAATGTACACAAATATTGTGTCCCCCCAACCCAATAATATGGTTTTTCAAAAAGACTTCTAAGTAATTACAACAACCTATACCTATCTACAGGATAGGTGATAAGTACCTGATTGGGGTCTGATCAATCACCAGAACAGGGGCCCATGTCCCCCCATTAAATGAAGCAATGGACATGCATGCACCCTGCTGCTCCGTTCGTTCTCTGTGGGATTGCCTGAAATATTTGTACTCGACTATCTCTGGCTGTCCCATAGAGTTGCATGGACTGGCAGCATATGTCTGTCCAATGCTCCATTCAAACGGGAAAACATAGACCCCCATTCTAATGATCGATGGGACCGACCACTGGGGCAGCAAACAGTTAAAGGGTTTGTCACATTACAACACAGGATAGGCAATAAGTGTCAGGGGCTCACTACGATCACAAGAACAGGGGCCCATGTTCACGTATTTGAATGAAGCGGCGGAAAAGTATGTGTGCTGCTGCTCCATTTAACTCTATGGGACTGCTGGAGACAGCCGAGTATAAGCGCTCGGCTATTTCTTGCAGTCCCATTGAGAATGAATGAAGCAGCAGGGTGCTTGCATATCTGTTATTCCATTCAAATGGAGAAACACGGGCCATGTTGTAATGATTGATCAGACCCCAATCAGACTCAGGATAGGGGGTAAGTTGTTTTAATGGGACATCCCCTTTAATTGCTTGCTGTATGGCTCCTTTTAGCCCAGCTTCATTAGGGCAGAGCTGTGATCTGTGACTACAGTTTAGCTGCAGTGTGTACAGGAAGTCTGAGGTAGTCTGAGACACACCCTCAGTCTGTTTAGTGATTTGGGCTGCCACTCTCCCTCCCCTCCAAACTTCAGATCGAGTGCTGGGCATAACACAAGTCCATGAAAGGCTCCTCAGGAGGTCAGTCGGTGGAGAACTGATTTCTGTTTCTGAAAGAACTGAATGATGATACTGCTATACTTCCAGTGAAAAATGCTGAGTACTAGGTAGCAGTCATACTAAGGGCTCATGCACACAAACGTATTTTCTTTTTGTGTCCTTTCCGTTTTTTTGCGAACTGTATGCGAAACCATTAATTTCAATGGGTCTGCCAAAAAACAGAAGGTACTCTGTGTGCATTCCGTTTCCGTATGTCCGTATTTCCGTTCTGCAAAAAAAGAACATGTCTTATGGTCTGCATTACGGACAAGGATAGGCCTGTTCTATTAGGGGCCAGCTGTTCCGTTCCACAAAACACGGCATGCACACGGACGTCATGCGTATTTTTTGCGGATACGTTTTTGCGGTCGTGTGCATGAGGCCATATACTGAGGGAAGTAAGCCCTAATGGAAAGTCGCTGGAATCAGAGGTGCTGCATTTTAGTAAAGGTCAATATTCATTCTCAATATGTTTATATAGGAAATCAGATAAACCATTTCCTACTGTATTATTATTATTATCATAATGCACAATGCATTTGACGGCTAGAGATAATATCAATGCTGAAGCAAATGTTATCTGTCGATCATGTAATAGACACACAAGTGTTGCAGTAAATAGAAGAAGGATGCCAGGTATAATATACAGCAATAAGAAACCTTGGCAGTCAATGCTTACAAAGACTGACGTACTGAACACTCATAACAATAACTCGGCTGCGGCAGCATGCCTGGGATCATCGCGAAAAGAGACATGGTTTGTCATTCAAATGTCAAACTGCTCAAGGAAAAAGTCACCGTGGGTCTGTTCGGTTTTGATGGAGAGGCGATAGTTTGTCAATAAAACTGTTCCATTAGCAAATGTTATTTTGAAAATCCAATCATGTCAGCTTTAATGAACAGATACAGAAAATAAAAGTGACACCCTCATAAGTAAGGAGGCGGCTGAAACGCAGGTTAAATATCAGGATTCGGATGTGAATTGCTGTCTAATGCTTTGAGGTTGCACTTAAGGAAATCAATGCACTGAAAGTCAGGGGAAGGAATGTATTTTATTTTTACCATTCATTTGAGCATTTGCACATTTCAGAGGTGGGATTTCCTGTAACTAAGAAATTGAAGAATTAAAATATTCATTTCAAGTTCAAATTTTTTGCTACTTGCTATATTGTTTGTAACCAAGGTTAGGGCGAGCACACAACACTTGGACCACAATAATCAGATAAAATGAGTAAAATTTAATTAAATCACAATCAAGCTAAACACGTGTATAATATCAAATCCACAATAGGAAGTTCTCCATAAAATTCAAATAAAATCAATTGCAATGCTAAAAACCAAAATTTCACACAGATTAAGTTCATAGATGGAAGTAGTCCCTTATATTCACAACACGCTAGAGTATATAGATATATATCTGCACCGTAGTGATTTACTCTACAGTTGCTGGACTCCAATATCCAGTATGATGATGAGCACACACACAAGTTAATGATAAGACTCCAAACTCCTGCACAATATTCAAGTGCTATGTGGTCAGTGGATTCCAGTGTGGGCAATGTGAATACACCCAACTAAACTCCTGCTGTATGTGGTGTCTCACACCGCAGTGTCATTTAGCATAATCTCATATGTAGTAGGGTAAATGTTTATACTGATTTTGGTCTCATGCCCATCACATATAGAGTTCCACAAGTTGAGTCTTCTTACCTTCCGGTTAGTTTATGTCTTGTGTGTGCGCCTTTATGGTCGTGGGAGATAGACGAGCGGCGCGGGACACTGCCGGCGTCTCGCTCCTTACTCCTGTAGTTCGCTTACCCGAAATCTCGCGGGACTTGGTATGTGATTTGCGTACAATCTGCGGAGAGCGGTGAACTTTTCCAGTTGTTTACTCTGAGTCCTGATTATCCGAATGTTCCTCTATTTCAGTATTTTTAGCATGGCCATGCATAAAGGTGCGGAGGTGCTTCTTTTACAGGTGTGCAGCCCAGACGCGTTTCGGGAACTCTCCTTCCCTTCATCAGTGGTACAGCATCACCTGTCTGCCTCCGCCTTTTATATCCTTGATTAGCACCAAATCCTGGATCACTGGATTCACTTCAAAGGAAAAGATTTGCATGTGTTTTTTCGCATGCATTTTCCATACTTTTTTTTTTGTATATGTGTGTTTTTCATGATATATGCTCCTTCTTACATTCTACACATCTTGTATGAACAGAATTGTTGTTACAGGTTGCATACATGAGTTATTCACATTTTAAATGCCAAATCTCCAACATGAAGTAAAGCGAAGTGGATTATAATCCACCCTATCATGTGGATACATTAGTTAGACCTGGCTTTTGGTCATTTTAAGTCTCCATTGCAATATACATTATTAATAAATATTAATGATAAATATAATAATAAACAGTCAATAAAATATATAAAATATACTCAGAGTCGTGGGCCCCCAGCCCTATATACCACGATCAAGTCCAACATAATTTGGACCCCTAGAAAAGTTGTATATCCTAAATCACACCTGATTGTGCATTCTTAACTTTCTCTCTCATCCTCTTTTTAATACATTTTATATTGTATATTTTATATATTTTATCGACTGTTTATTATTATATTTATAATTAATATTTATTAATAATGTATATTGCAATGGAGACTTAAAATGACCAAAAGCCAGGTCTAACTAATGTATCCACATGATAGGGTGGACTATAATCCACTTCGCTTTACTTCATGTTGGAGATTTAGCATTTAAAATGTGAATAACTCATGTATGCAACCTGTAACAACAATTCTGTTCATACAAGATGTGTAGAATGTAAGAAGGAGCATATATCTTGAAAAACGCACATATACAAAAAAAAAGCATGGAAAACGCATGCGAAAAAACACATGCAAATCTTTTCCTTTGAAGTGAATCCAGTGATCCAGGATTTGATGCTTATCAAGGATATAAAAGGCGGAGGCAGACAGGTGATGCTGTACCACTGATGAAGGGAAGGAGAGTTCCCGAAACGCGTCTGGGCTGCACACCTGTAAAAGAAGCACCTCCGCACCTTTATGCATGGCCATGCTAAAAATACTGAAATAGAGGAACTGTCAGTATGGGATCTGCATCTCCACGGCAGGGTGGCAGATCTCTGTCTACACATTGCAGCACTATGGGTCCCAGTACTGGCTTACCTTGTAGGAGACGCAGGTGCCCGCCAGCATACCGCCGCATCCGTCCTCTTTGCCAGGTGTCATCTGATGAGCTATAGCACGTGCGCGTGCACCTCTCCCTTTCTTATAGGAGTAGGCAGCTGGTTCCTGATTACCATCCCCACCCGGAGGCGGGACTAATTTGTATTTAAGGCAGCTTCACTCATCATGAAGTGCCCAAGCGTGGTTGTTGTACCTCTTGACTCCCGCTGAAGCATTCCACTGTGTCCGTTTATTGGATTTCCTGGATTCTGACCTCCGCTTCATTTGACTACGCATCTGCCTGCTGTCTGTTTATTGGACCACCTGGATTAAAGACCTCTGCACTGCCTGAAAAACGAGACCGCTTATATCTGCACTGCCTGATTACGCATCTGTCCATCTCCTCCTGTAAGTCTGCCTGGATCCAGACCCTGCGCTGCCTATGAGACTGCTTATATCTGCATGCTATATTGCTCTGCACTTTGTGTTGCCTGTACCTGTCAAGTGACTTTTGAATACTGTCTGCCAGTAAAGACCATCTGTTCCTTTATTCTGCCTTTGTTGGACTCTGTTCACACTACTGCAGGTAGCTGCATTCAAGGTAACAGGTGTAGACACCAGGGTCCTGTCTCTGAGAGTCAGCAGTCAGCAATATTGGACTAATTCCAGTCCTCTATCAGCAGACACAGAGGATCCACATCCTCTGGTCGTAACTGTACGCTTGGGCCATGGATCCCGCTGGCTCTAAACCAGGAATGTCTGAAGTACTACATGAACTTGAACAACAGCGTACCACCCAGAAACAAGTGATAAATTACTTGCAGCATGTAGCTGCTCGCCTGGACTCCCTTGCTACAGCACAGTCTGCACAGGCTCCTACTGCTCCTGCTGTCCCTGTTGCGGCTACAGCACTGCCAAGCGTTTCCGGACCACGATTATCTGCTCTGCCCCGTTACAGCGGCAACCCAAAAGCCTGTCGTGGATTTCTTAACCAGTGTACAATTCACTTTGAACTGCTTCCTCATCACTTTCAATCAGACCGCGCTAAAGTGGCGTTCATTATCTCTCATCTCGAGGGTGAGGCTCTGGCCTGGGCGAATCCAATATGGGAGAGATCTGGTCCTATCACCAATAATGTGGCACTATTTATGGGCTCTTTTAAGAGGGTGTTTGAGGAGCCAGGTCGAGCTTCTTCTGTGGCCTCCTCTCTGCTGCACGTCCGTCAAGGGAGCTGGTCGGTGGGCCAATATGCGATTCAGTTCCGCACCTTAGCGTCTGAAGTTTCGTGGAATGAGGAGGCTTTGGTGGCGGCCTTTTGGGAAGGTTTGTCGGGACGTATTAAGGATGAACTTGCAGGTCGTGATGTGCCTACCTCCCTTGAGGCTCTAATCTCTCTGGCTTTTAAAATCGACATACGGTTTTCGGAGTGAGCTCGGGAGGCCCGTCGAGAAAAAAGACTTCCACAACAACTGTTTAAGTCTAATATGTCTCAACCTCCATTACGCACCTCCTTTTCGGATCCTGAACCCATGCAGGTGAATTCCACTCGGCTCTCGGATGAGGAACGTCGTCTTCGCATGTCTTCTGGACTCTGCCTCTACTGTGGTGGTCCGGGTCACCGTGTCCGCAACTGTCCCCAGAAGTCGGGAAACTCCAATGCTTAGGGTCTTTGGGAGAGGCGGCCCTAGGCGAAAACTGTTCCACTCTCCAAATTCCTGTGACTCTGGTTCTTGGGGGCATCAAGGTCTCCATATCTGCTTCCTTGGATTCCAGGTCTGCGGGGAACTTCATACACCAAGCTATGGTGAGTCAATACCACATTCCTGTACGCCTGCTTAAAAATCCCCTGCTGGTGACTGCTGTCAGTGGACAAGTACTGACTGATCCAGTCCGGTTCATCACTGAGCCGTTGGAACTGCAGGTAGGGTGGTTACATGTTGAAAAGATTTCTCTATATGTGCTCCCTGAACTGTCCCATTCCCTTTTGCTGGGGTTGCCCTGGCTTAGGATGCACAATCCAGTAATCGAGTGGAGCTCTGGAGAGGTTCTTCAATGGGGTCAGCTGTGCCAAGGCAAGTGCTTATGTTCTATTCAACGAAGGGTCCCTATATCCCTCCCTAAAAACCTGGAAGCCTTGCCGGTGGTCTATCATTCCTTTGCGGATGTGTTCGATAAAAAAGAGGCTGAGACACTACCTCCCCATCGCCCCTATGACTGCCCAATTGATTTACTATCTGGGACTTCTCCTCCTCGGGGTCGTGTTTATCCTCTGTCTCCTGCTGAATCGCAGGCAACAGCAAATTACATTAAGGAGAACCTTGAGAGGGGTTTCATCAGGAAGTCTTCCTCACCTGCAGGGGCAGGATTCTTTTTTGTGAAAAAAAAAGATGGGTCTCTTCGCCCCTGTATAGACTACCGTGGTCTGAATAAGATCACCATCAAGAATAAATACCCTTTACCGTTAATTTCTGAATTATTTGATAGACTCCGTGGGGCTCGGATCTTCTCTAAGCTGGACTTGCGGGGGGCATATAATTTAATACGGATTCGTGAGGGTGACGAATGGAAGACAGCCTTTAATACCAGGGATGGCCACTATGAATACCTTGTGATGCCCTTCGGGCTCAGTAATGCCCCTGCTGTCTTCCAGGAGTTTGTCAATGACATTTTTCGAGATCTGCTCTATTCTTGTGTTGTTGTCTATTTGGATGATATTCTTATTTTTTCCAGAGACATCAGAACTCATCGCAGGCATGTGCAGATGGTCTTACAACGCTTACGAGAGAATCGTCTGTATGCTAAATTGGAAAAGTGTGTCTTTGAAAAGTCGTCCCTGCCCTTCCTGGGGTACATCATCTCGGATCAAGGTCTCAAAATGGATCCTGGAAAGGTGGCAGCAGTGCTCGACTGGCCCCGTCCCTCCGGCCTGAAGGCAATACAAAGGTTCCTAGGTTTTGCCAATTATTATCGTCAATTCATCCGTAATTTTTCTACCCTGACAGCTCCTATTTCTGGCCTGACCAAGAAGGGTGCCAATCCCAAACTATGGTCCCCTGAAGCAGAGACCGCATTTTCCTCCCTCAAGCAAGCCTTTTCTTCAGCTCCAGTCCTTAGACGCCCAGAACCCAACAAACAGTTCTTCTTGGAGGTGGACGCATCCTCCGTGGGAGTCGGGCCGTCCTGTCACAGAAGAATGCCTCAGGTCGTATGTCTCCTTGTGTTTTTTTTCCGCTGCTGAAAAAAACTATTCTATTGGGGACAGGGAACTCCTAGCAATTAAGTTGGCTCTAGAGGAATGGAGATATCTTCTGGAAGGTCCTAGCCTACCGGTCATAATTTACACCGATCATAAGAACCTCACCTATTTGCAGACAGCTCAACGACTTAATCCTCGTCAGGCCCGTTGGTCTCTCTTCTTTGCCCGATTTAATTTTCAATTGCATTTTCGGTCTACTGACAAAAACATCAAAGCGGACGCTCTCTCCAGGTCCTTTGAAACCACATATTCAGAAGACGAACCCCAGTTTATCATTGAACCAACTAAAGTAGTCCCAGTGGCTCCAGTTAACCTGTCCAAGGTTCCCCCAGGTAAGATCTTTGTTCCGGAATCTAAACGAAGGAAGGTTTTACGGTGGGGGCATGCATCCAAGATTGCCGGCCATCCAGGTCAACGGGGGACCTTGAATCTCATCTCCAGACATTACTGGTGGCCATCCATAACCGCGGATATTGTAGACTTTGTGGCTTCCTGTACCTTGTGTGCCCAGAATAAGTCTCCCAGACTGAAACCTGCAGGTTTATTATTGCCTCTTCCGGTGCCTGAGGTCCCCTGGCAGCATATTGGTATGGACTTCATAACCGATTTACCTGTCTCTGAGGGCTGTACAGTCATTTGGGTTGTCGTTGACCGTTTTTCTAAAATGTCGCACTTTATTCCGCTTCCAGGTCTGCCATCTGCTCCTCGTCTTGCTATTCATTTTACATATCTTCCGCCTTCATGGATTTCCCCTCCATATCGTCTTGGATAGAGGAGTACAATTCACCTCCCGGTTCTGGAGATCTTTATGTAAGTCTCTGAATGTCTCTTTGGACTTTTCTTCTGCCTATCATCCACAGTCTAATGGCCAGGTGGAACGCATGAACCAAATATTGGTCAGCTTCCTGCGACATTTCACCAATGCCCATCAGGATGACTGGGTGAAGCATCTTCCCTGGGCGGAATTTGCTCATAACAATAGAGTCAACCAAGCCACAGGTAAATCTCCATTTTTTGTGGTCTATGGACGACATCCAAGTGTTCCTCTTCCCGTGCGGCCTTCTTCTGGAGTTCCTGCGGCAGATTCCTGTGTGGAGCAGCTGTCTCGGGTCTGGTCTGACACTAAAGTATCGCTTCGGAGAACAGCAGACCAGATGAAAAGGTCTGCGGATAAGAGGCGCAGACCTCCTCCTCAGTTTGCCATTGGAGAAAAGGTATGGCTTTCTTCTAAGAATATCCGTCTCAGACTTCCCTCTTACAAACTGGCTCCGCGATTCTTGGGACCTTTTTCTGTGATCAAGAAAATTAATCCTGTTGCCTACAAGCTCAAACTACCTGCTACCTTGCGGATTCCCAACTCATTTCATGTTTCATTACTTAAGCCAGCTGTCTTTAACAGGTTTTGCAAAGGCACTTCACAGAACCCTCCTCCTGTCACTATGGATGATGAGTTTGAAGTTAAGGACATTCTAGACAGGAGGATTATCAGAGGTAAGACCTTCTATTTGGTGGACTGGAAGGGCTACGGGCCTGAAGAAAGGTCATGGGAATCTGCAGAGAATATTCATGCCCCTCTGTTGCTGAAGAAATTTCTCTCCAGGTCAGCCGTGTGGAGGAGGGGGCGTAAGAGGGGGGGTACTGTCAGTATGGGATCTGCATCTCCACGGCAGGGTGGCAGATCTCTGTCTACACATTGCAGCACTATGGGTCCCAGTACTGGCTTACCTTGTAGGAGACGCAGGTGCCCGCCAGCATACCGCCGCATCCGTCCTCTTTGCCAGGTGTCATCTGATGAGCTATAGCACGCACACGCGCACCTCTCCCTTTCTTATAGGAGTAGGCAGCTGGTTCCTGATTACCATCCCCACCCGGAGGCGGGACTATTTTGTATTTAAGGCAGCTTCACTCATCATGAAGTGCCCAAGCGTGGTTGTTGTACCTCTTGACTCCCGTTTATTGGATTTCTTGGATTCTGACCTCCGCTTCATTTGACTACGCATCTGCCTGCTGTCTGTTTATTGGACCACCTGGATTAAAGACCTCTGCACTGCCTGACAACGAGACCGCTTATATCTGCACTGCCTGATTACGCATCTGTCCATCTCCTCCTGTAAGTCTGCCTTGATCCAGACCCTGCACTGCCTATGAGACTGCTTATATCTGCATGCTATATTGCTCTGCACTTTGTGTTGCCTGTACCTGTCAAGTGACTTTTGAATACTGTCTGCCAGTAAAGACCATCTGTTCCTTTATTCTGCCTTTGTTGGACTCTGTTCACACTACTGCAGGTAGCTGCATTCAAGGTAACAGGTGTAGACACCAGGGTCCTGTCTCTGAGAGTCAGCAGTCAGCAATATTGGACTAATTCCAGTCCTCTATCAGCTGACACAGAGGATCCACATCCTCTGGTCGTAACAGGAACATTCGGATAATCAGGACTCAGAGTAAACAACTGGGAAAGTTCACCGCTCTCCGCTGATTGTACGCAAATCACGCTCCAAGTCCCACGAGATTTCGGGTAACCGTACTACAGGAGTGAGGAGCAAGACGCCGGCAGTGTCCCACGCCGCTCGTCTATCTCCCACGACCATAAAGACGCACACACAAGACATAAACTAACCGGAAGGTAAGAAGACTCAACTTGTGGAACTCTATATGTGATGGGCATGAGACCAAAATCAGTATAAACATTTACCCTATTACATATGAGATTATGCTAAATGACACTGCGGTGTGAGACACCACATACAGCAGGAGTTTAGTTGGGTGTATTCACATTGCCCACACTGGAATCCACTGACCACATAGCACTTGAATATTGTGCAGGAGTTTGGAGTCTTATCATTAACTTGTGTGTGTGCTCATCATCATACTGGATATTGGAGTCCAGCAACTGTAGAGTAAATCACTACGGTGCAGATATATATCTATATACTCTAGCGTGTTGTGAATATAAGGGACTACTTCCATCTATGAACTTAATCTGTGTGAAATTTTGGTTTTTAGCATTGCAATTGATTTTATTTGAATTTTATGGAGAACTTCCTATTGTGGATTTGATATTATACACGTGTTTAGCTTGATTGTGATTTAATTAAATTTTACTCATTTTATCTGATTATTGTGGTCCAAGTGTTGTGTGCTCGCCCTAACCTTGGTTACAAATTTACTATTTACTACTAGAGGGTGGGTGTCCCTCTATTTTTGGTTAGCAGCACCTATTCCAGAACTCTGCCTGGAGTGAGCCACCGCCTTGAGTCTAACTTGCTGTATTGTGTTTGTGTTGTGTATGCAGCCGTGAGGTATGCAGAGCAAAATGTATATACAGTATTTATTCCAAATTCTACTTTTGTAGAATTAAAGGGTAAGGCTAGGTTCATAACTACAGTTTGTAAATCAGGGAGTATGTTGTGGCAGAGGAACAGACCACTGGAGTTATGGTGCCTGGTGGTGTCCTGCTATTTAGGATACAGTAACTCTGGTAGTCTGTGCCTCTGCCAGGACATATTAAAAGATTTACAAAGCATTGATGTGAATGAACCCTATGCAACGTTTTTAATGAAGTTACCTCCAAAATCAGTTTCAAAGTAAGCATACAAAATCCAGCTACAGAGTCAACCCTTCAAGAGAACAATCGCTTCAGTTATTACATATTCTTTATTATCTCAACACATATCGAGTGTCCACGGTTGGTCCACCACCTATCCGACTAAATGGGTTTAGCTGTGGGCAAGGACGATGTCCCTATTATGGACCCTGTGCTAAACCCTTTGCCCAGGGACGGCCCCTGATGGTGGGGACTCCCTGTCCTCCAGCCTAAGGCTAACAGATCCTAGGTAGCCCTCACTGTTGAGATGAGCCTATTCTGTGGGGGACCTCTATGGACAGCAAGACAAAAACAAACATAAATTTAGTGCGCCATGTATACATCCCTAGTGATATGAAAATATCAAAAGGTACGCGGCGCACCGGACTTACTCATTAAAAGACACTCCGTTATAGGGGTGTAAGTGGTCACCCAGATATATGGACCGAATCAAAGCAATACACTAATACCCCAACGCGTTTCCCCCACGGTGTGGGATCATCAGGGGGTGAATGAATCTTTCCGTTAAATTAAATAATGAGGTGTAGGAAATGCTGCGTCAGGTCAGCAGCATATAGCCTAAATATCACACTGATAGGATAAAGGCCCAGATAATGGGACCACTCTATTGGTGAATCTCTCTCACCATCCCTAGTGTGATAATGTCTGTTACTGCACAAATGGCAGTTCGGACTGGACCTATTGGTTTCGCACGATATTATTAGTATTAAAGAGAATTTAAGGGAGCATCCGACATAATCAACCATCGATGCATGGCTATCAAGTACATAGATGCAGGACTTCAGAGTAGGATTCTGTGAAAGGAAACAGAAAAGAAGAAGAGACGTATATGTATAATTACAGGTCGTCATCAGCACTAAATCATCACCTGGTAATTGTGTGCCCACCACCATGCTAATCACATAGTGTTAATGGGTAACTCACTCTGTCTAAGTATTTTGATGTCACTCCTTGTATAGTATGCCAGCAGGGCACAGGTCGTCATGTTATAGGACGAGCGTCCCTATATGATATAGATATATGGCTGAAAAAGAGAGGAATATATACATATACATACTTATTGTGTCTCCAGTCAATCCAGGAAACCACCACCAAATGACTCTTATATTAATAAATGATGCTACCTTGGATAAGTCCTAGATCACGCAAGTCTGGCCCCACAGATATATCAGGTGGATGAATGGAGCCTGGGCATTCAAGACATTAAATAATGAGAAAAGATGTATCCATATATCTTGAGCCGATTTATAGCAGTCTTAGGAGGTTACTCACATTTAAGTTGTCCTGCGGTCCAGTCCTCCCTTGCAATCCCTATGGCGGTCCAGAGCCATTGTCTGACTGTCCCTGCCCACTTTATAGCCCTCTTGATTACTCAGATGTGTCGGCTACAGGTGTAACTACGCTGCAGGCATGTGGTGTGAGCGTGCGTTCCACTGTGGAATGCACCCCGCCACCGCAGCCTCCGATATCCAGCGTATTGTGGGTGGAGTGCCGAGTCTGGGCGTGCGTTCCACAGTGGAACGCACGCGCACTTCCGCCCATTCGCATGACCATTTCCGGATTCTTGTCACTGTTGTTGCCTGTGGAGCGCACGGTGCATCCGGTAATTGAACCGCATCGTGCACATTATCCCACTTCAAATATAAATAGTGAAGGGAACAGGTATTCTCAATAATATTGATGTTTGATATACCAGGGTCAGTTTATTAGTGATACAGCGGCCCTTACATTACAGATGGAGTGGATCTCAGTTTATTATTATTTGTGTCTATATACATAATTATCTAAGAACACCTGCTGCCCTCTATGTCATGTATACAGTGACTTGTTACGTGTATATATTGGTCATGGTCATACGGTCATCGGTCTTTTCAGAGGGACTATATGGTGGGGTTAGGACTTGCACTAATGTGTGAGATAATGTCATTATAACTATTTTTCCCCGTAAAGGTGCATCAGGGGAAATCGAGTACACAATTATTATTATTATTATTATTATTTATTATTTAAGCGCCATTCATTCCATAGCGCTGTACATATGATAAGCGGTGCACATACATAACAGACAATTGTACTAATCATAAACAAGATGAGTTACAAACTGGTACAGAAGGAGAGAGGGCCCTGCCCGTGAGGGCTTACAATCTACATGGTATGGGAGAAGGACACAGTAGGTGCGGGTTGAGTTGGTCATGGCGGTATAGAGGCAGCAGGGTCATTGGTTGTAGGCTTGTCTGAAGAGGTGGGTTTTCAGGTTTCTTTTGTAGGATTCCACTGTAGGTGAGAGTCTGATATGTTGGGGTAGCGAGTTCCAGAGTATGGGGGATGTACGGGAGAAATCTTGGAGTCGATTGTGGGAAGAGGCGATAAGAGGAGAGGAGAGGAGAGAAGGAGGTCTTGTGAGGATCGGAGAGTGCGTGTGGGGATGTATCGGGAAAGTAGCTCAGAGATGTAGGGAGGGGACAGGTTATGGACGGCCTTGTATGTGTTTGTCAGTACTTTGAAGTGGATTCGTTGGGCAATGGGGAGCCAGTGAAGGGATTGGCAGAGGGGAGAGGCAGAGGAGTAATAAGGGGAGAGGTGGATTAGTCGGGCAGCGGAGTTGAGGATAGATTGGAGGGGTGCGAGGGTGCTAGATGGAAGGCCACAGAGGAGAATGTTGCAGTAGTCTAGGCGGGAGATAATGAGGGCATGTACGAGCATTTTCGCAGATTCAATGAACACACAATGAAGGTAATCCATTGTCATTCATGTGTTTTTAATAATCATATTTCGGCGCTTTGTGCACCTGGTCCAGTTTAAGGGACCATCTGATCACTAGAGCCTATATAGCTATAGGGGATATACACACACACACATAGAGGAAAAAGGCAGAAAGGGGGGGGGGGGGAGAAAAGTGGAAGGGAAAAAGAGGGGGGAAAAAAAAAACACAGAAAGGTATGTCCCAGGAATACGCGGAACGGACAGTAATTAAGGTTCAGATGGACATTTTAATGGGGGTATATACATCCAAGCATCCCCTGTCAATACATTATTGACGCACCAAGAAACTGAGGGTCAAAGGAAACACGAAAAGGTCAGCCTTTCATTAAGGCCACGTGGGGACTGGTAACGGAATCTGTGGATCCATTGACTCTCCTTTTGCAGGATCATTCTGTCCCAGTCACCCCCACGTGGAGGTGGAGGGATCACCTCAAGTACCAAAAAACATAGAGACCTCAAGTCACCCCCATGTATGGTGTTTACATGGGTGGCGACCGGTGTCGCCTCGTTATTTTAATGTCGTTGACGTGTTCCAGGATCCTTTTTCTCAGTTCCCTGATTGTCTTGCCCACATAGTCCATGGGGCAGGAACACTGACATATATAGACCACACCTTTTGATCTACAGTTAATAAAGTCCCGAATTTGAAATAGACGACCTGTCGTTGAACCGGTAATTGTTTTCGCCGTGGATAGGAACTCACAAGCTTTGCAACTCCCGCATTTGAAGATACCCACTGGTTTTCTGTCCAGCCAGGTACCGGTTTTAGTAGGAGGTACAAAGTGACTGGTAACCAGGCGGTCTCTCAAACTTCTGCCTCGTCTATATGAGACAGCGGGATGTTCAGTGGTTATCTCCAAAAGATCAGTATCCATTCTAAGGATCGGCCAATATTTTCTGAGTATTTGTTTTACGTCATCATTTGCTACATCATAGTTGGATATGATCCTCAACGGTTGTGAGTCAGTTGTTTTAACTTTGGGGACTAGTAAATCACTTCGGTCTTTGGTGGCCGCATGTCGAAATGCGTCTCTCAATACTGTTTGAGGATACCCTCTATCTTTAAATCTAGATTGTAAGGCTCTTGCCTCGTTGTAGAACGCCTCATCATTTGAACAGTTTCTTCTTACCCTAAGATATTGTCCTCTAGGGATCCCTCGTTTGAGGGGGGTTGGATGATAGCTCCTCCAGTGTAATAGGGAGTTGGTCGCTGTGGTTTTTCTATATATATTGGTTGATAATCTATCCCCCACTTTGCTAACTTTAACATCCAAGAATGTAATGGTGGATGAGTCATATTCAGAGGTGAAGCGAAGGCCTATTTCGTTTTTGTTCAGATCCACTATAAATCTTTTAAAATCTGTTGGCTCACCCTTCCACACAATAAATATGTCGTCAATAAATCGGGTCCAGAACTGTATGTTGCTGGACCACCAAACAGCGACATCCGGAAATACATGTGTATCCTCCCACCAGCCCAGGAAGAGGTTCGCGTAGGTTGGGGCACAAGGACTGCCCATCGCCGTCCCCCTGAGCTGGTGGTAGAATCTTGAGTTGTACAAGAAGTAGTTATGCGTCAGAGTAAATTCCAACAACTTTAGTATAAACTCATTGTGTGTGTTATATTGTATCCCTCTTGTGCGGAGAAAGTATCCTATGGCCAGAAGGCCATGTTGGTGGGGAATCGAGCTATATAGCGATTCTACATCTATGCTTCCCAGAATACAGTCTGGATCAAGGTTTAAGGCATCAATCTTATTGAGGAAGTCCATTGTGTCCCTCGTATATGCCGGGAGGGACACAACGAACTCCCTCAACACCTGGTTCTGTTTCCTTTCACAGAATCCTACTCTGAAGTCCTGCATCTATGTACTTGATAGCCATGCATCGATGGTTGATTATGTCGGATGCTCCCTTAAATTCTCTTTAATACTAATAATATCGTGCGAAACCAATAGGTCCAGTCCGAACTGCCATTTGTGCAGTAACAGACATTATCACACTAGGGATGGTGAGAGAGATTCACCAATAGAGTGGTCCCATTATCTGGGCCTTTATCCTATCAGTGTGATATTTAGGCTATATGCTGCTGACCTGACGCAGCATTTCCTACACCTCATTATTTAATTTAACGGAAAGATTCATTCACCCCCTGATGATCCCACACCGTGGGGGAAACGCGTTGGGGTATTAGTGTATTGCTTTGATTCGGTCCATATATCTGGGTGACCACTTACACCCCTATAACGGAGTGTCTTTTAATGAGTAAGTCCGGTGCGCCGCGTACCTTTTGATATTTTCATATCACTAGGGATGTATACATGGCGCACTAAATTTATGTTTGTTTTTGTCTTGCTGTCCATAGAGGTCCCCCACAGAATAGGCTCATCTCAACAGTGAGGGCTACCTAGGATCTGTTAGCCTTAGGCTGGAGGACAGGGAGTCCCCACCATCAGGGGCCGTCCCTGGGCAAAGGGTTTAGCACAGGGTCCATAATAGGGACATCGTCCTTGCCCACAGCTAAACCCATTTAGTCGGATAGGTGGTGGACCAACCGTGGACACTCGATATGTGTTGGGATAATAAAGAATATGTAATAACTGAAGCGATTGTTCTCTTGAAGGGTTGACTCTGTAGCTGGATTTTGTACTTCTTCATTGACCCAATTATTAAAAACCTATATTTAATTGCTGGATTTAGAGTTCAAAGTAAGCATACAGCTATGTAGGGTAGTGGACCGTAAACATAATGATACCTTTCATGTGAAAAGCCAGTTCTCTAATCCTGAGAATTGTTCCTTTTATTTTAATGCTCCAAAGACGTGGACATTTTCTGCACCATTACTCCAGCAGTAATGCCACCCAGTTCCCTCCCTCCAGAGTGACAGTCCCTGAGATTTCAGAACCAGTAGCGCTGATGCAGGGGAAGCCAGGTCCACCTTTTCAGCCCAGCCTATTGTGAACTGAAAACCTTATTTGCATAAAAAATAAAAAGGGGCACCTTAGGATGAGAGGGTCGGATTTTTACAGGAAAGGTATGGTTATGGCACTATGCTTACTTTGAAACAGATTTAGGAGGCAACAAACTTCCTTGTATCTAAAACTATAATGCATGTAAAATAAAAAAAGGAATAAAAAATTCTACCATTGTGTCTGTACAGAATTTTTACAGTCCTGGGTTTCCATGGTAACAGACAACAAATAAACCCGTGTGTAGTCTGATTCAGCAGTCATCTGTTACTTCATGCTATCTGCCACTTCTCCTACACCTGTTGGCTATCAGGAAGATGGGGCAGAGGAAGTGGAGTCTCTCATGAGTAATACCTGATATTTTGTTCTGCAAGGGCTGCAGAATTGCTTTTTTGCTTCAGTTCATTATGGTATAATTATTTGATCAGAGTATGAGATAGATATTGTTTAGTAAACAGGGGATGCATTGAAATTACAGTTATACAGATAAGCACATGAGGTGCTCTGTATAGTAGTTTTCCTAAACACGCCCATATAGTATTATTATTTTATTATTATTATTTATTTTAAAAGTGCCACTAATTCCATGGCGCTGTACATCAAGAGGGAGTTACACATACAGAATATAAAAATACAATAAACAAGAAACAATTAACAGACTGGTACAGAGGGGGAGAAGACCCTGGTGATTGGAGAGGAGAAAAAGTACTAGTGGTAATGCTACATTATAAATGTGAGATTCTTGGCAAATATCCTTTGTACAAAATTATTTGTGCCTGTCTGCCACTGGCAAGGCGATCTCTTTAGGACAGGAACCTACACTGAATACTACCTCCGCTGGTGCCATAATGGTCTGCATTAAGTTCAGAGAATGCAGATTCCTCATGCACACTGAGCCCACACTATATTATACCTCTTTTGGTGCCACAATGGCCCCCATTAAATTATTAAATTCAGGGAATGCAGGTTCCACATGTAATCTAAGCCCACTCTGTATTTTACCTCTCCTGGTGTCAAATGACCTCCAATAAATGCATGGAGAGCAGGCTACAGCTTTATACTTGACCCAATTAAAATCAGCCTATGGGACAGACAGGTTAGCTAGGAGTGCATGGCCATGTTGGAGAAGCTTTTGTTTGGTTCACAGCGGCCAGCAGAGGCAGAGCAGAACTGGGTCGGTAAGACTGATCGTGCACGCACCTCATCACAGTGTTGGCGCCTAGAATCCTAGAGACTGAGACCAGGCCTGTAGTTAGTTAGATAGTATTTGTGTCAGACCACAAATGTTGCTGGGAGTTCATTGCAAGGACTCCACAATTTAAAGTGACAATTCACACTAGAGAGCTGATAAACTTCCCCACAAACTCAAGGCAGGCTGGTGTTTTGTTCAGAAGGAATATTGTGGCAAGTACTGCAAGACCAGTTATGGAAGGGGGAATACTGTAGAGCATTGTAAGTTTATAAGCTGTTGTGCTGCACCACAGGCTAGCCTGTACTACACACCCAAACAGTTGTTCTTGATCTTTTAGGGTAATAATAGGTAAGGCATGGCTGTTTAATTGTGCCCGCTAGTAGGTAAATTACCGCACATTCCTTCGGCATCCATCGAAGGGCGCTGTGCTCTGCAGCACAAGGGTCTCAACCTTCAGGCTGGGTGTATGTAAATTTATTGTGTGTTCCCAGCATTTGTGGTTGTGCTCATTGCCCAAGTTTAAGAAAAATACTGTTTTGGCAAAAGTTGGTGTTGGAGTTTCTTTCCTCGTCCGTAACTTTGCTGTATCCTGGGGAGCCCACCCTGGTACATGGCTTACAGATGCTCTTCTATAAGAAGACACTAGTGGGACTGTAGATAGATAGATAGATAGATAGATATGAGGTGCACAGTATGACCACTTTATTACAGACACCCATATAGTAGCTGATAGCTCAGGATCCAATAGGCATTACGTTTATTAATATTGTAGTCATATTGAGACCTGACTACAAATGTTACACAGATTTTGTGCAAACATTGGTCAGTGATTAACAAGACTTAAAATTATTATTATATGATCAGAATTTTTTGTGTTTACTTATATCACTTTGGGGTGGTCAGTGGGCTGGGCTCCAGTTCAACTGGTGAGCATCCTCTATTCTATTGTTAGTTATTTTGAATATTAGCAACACTTACCCACAGATTGTAGAATATAACCAATCACCTTTGATGTCATACAGAAGGACTGCTAATTTCAGAAATCGATGAGTAAAAACAGATGTGTATAGGCATGATAAAGAAAATCAAACGTATTGATAACTCAA
This sequence comes from Bufo gargarizans, assembly GCF_014858855.1. Taxonomy (NCBI): domain Eukaryota; kingdom Metazoa; phylum Chordata; class Amphibia; order Anura; family Bufonidae; genus Bufo; species Bufo gargarizans. The sequence goes on along the minus strand of NC_058084.1, from coordinate 202,118,795 downwards.
ACAAGTGGGTAGTTTTCCATGTATTGGTTGTGTAAATTGTAGGATGATGAGAAAGGGTAAATTTTTTGAACATCTCATCATCCACGAGATTTGATTTAACTTGTGATACCAATACCAATACCGAAAAAAAGAGGTGGGAATCGACTAAGAATTTTTACAAATTGTGAATTATTTTGGATCTTTCGCCTAAATCCATTAAAACCTAATGGTCTTAATTAGTGTTGACCAAACCCAAACTGTAAAGTTTGGGTCCGTACCGAACTTTGCGAGTTCAGATACCTGGACCCGAACCAGAACTTTGCTGGAAAAGTTTGGGTTCCAGTTCAGTGTTTGGTGTCCTAGGATGTTCAGCATCATTTTTAGGCCCGAATACCGGTGTACAAATGGTGAGGACAGAACAAGTAGAGGCAGTAGTAGATTGGATGGCTGACAGTGCCTCGAGTTCCTTCACATTGTCTCCCACACGGTCCCCTGCTGAAAGTGCAGATTTGGCATCTGCAGCCCATGGGCATCTGTCTTTCACCTCACCCCCTTGAAAATTAGCAAAGCAGTCTGAGCCCCAAGTCATGCAGCAGTCTCTTATGGTTTTTGATGACTCTGCTGGAGGGGGTTTCCGTGGGCCTTCCACCTAGCCCTGCCCCAGATGTGGAAGAGATGTGGACATGGGAGGATCATCACAGCATGTCTCTGATGATGATGATGAAACACATGTGCCAACGGCTGCGGCTTTCTGCCGTGTGTAGACCGGCAAAGAGGGCAGGGGTGAAGAGTGAGTGGAAGATGATGTGGAGAATAATGAGGTCCTAGACCCCACATGGAATCAAGGTCATGCGACTGACGTGTGCAGTTCGGAGGAAGAGGTGGTGGTCACACAGTGCCAGCCGCACAGCAAAAGAGGGAGCAGAGTGCAAAAGCAGAGTGGCCGTCCCCTAGCAGGTACACCTGCTACTGGCCACCGCACCCAGGGACTGAGCACCACCTGCATGACCAGGCATCTAAATGCAAAGCACGAGCTGCAGTGAAGTACACACCTGAAAAACCACAAAAGATCTCAGGCTCCTCTTCCTCCCTCTTCTGCTGAGGTCTCGGCCTCTTCCTCCCCCTCTGGAGTGACAGTGGCACCTGCCACCCCGCAAACAGAGGATGTGGCAGCAACACCACCACCTCCACCACTGTCACCCAGCATGTCCACACTGTCCCATGGAAGCGTTCAGCTGTCAATCCCCCAAACACTGGAGAAAAATAGAAAGTACCCCCCTACCCACTTGCAATCCCTGGCCCTGAATGCCAGCATTTCAAAATTCCTGGCCTTTGAAATGCTGTAATTCCGTCTGGTGGAAACAGAGACTTTTAAAAACATTATGGCGGTGGCTGTCCCACAGTACGTGGTTTCCAGCCGCCACTACTTTTCCAGGCAAGTTATCCCTGCCCTGCACAACCAAGTGATGGACAAAATCAGTTGTGCACTGAGTAACGCTATCTGTGGCAAGGTCCACATAACTACCAATACGTGGACCAGTAAGCAAAGACAGGAACGTTATATCTCCCTAACTTCACACTGGGTAAATGCAGTGGCGGCCGGGCCTGAGGCAGATAGCAGTCTGGCGCATGTCCTACCACCACTGAGGATTGCAGGACATTTCTCGTTGCCTCCTCCTCCTACTCCGCTTCCTCCTCTACCATCTCCTCATTCGGTCAGCGTAACATCTTCACCACCTACTTCAGTACAGCCAGGGGGAAACAACAGCAGGCTGTTTTGAAACTCATCTGTTTGGGGGAAAAACCCACACCACACAGGAGCTGTGGATGGGCATGGAGCAACAGACCGATTCATGGATAGTTCCACTGAGCCTTAAGCCTGATCTAGCGGTGTGTGATAACGGGCAAACTCTTGTAGCAGCTCTGGAGCTAGCCAGTTTGACGCACATTGCCTGGCGCATATGCTGAATTTGGTGGTGCAGAGGTTCCTGAAAAATTTCCCCGATATGTAAGTGCTGCAGAAAGTGCGGGTGTACGGTGTTCTCACTCTGCTGCTCGCCTGTCTGCGCTGCAGCGTAACTTCGGCCTATGCAACCTACCCACAAGGTGGAACTCCAGCTTGCATATGCTGGAGAGACTGTGCGAGCAGCAGCAGGCGAGTGGAGTTTCAGCTGCAGCACACACGTGTAAGTCGCTCTGTGGAACAGCACCACTTTACCACCAACGAGTGGGCCTCCATGCTGGATGTGTGTGCCGTGTTGCGCTGTTTCGAGTACTTGACCAACATAGCTAGTGCCAATGACGCAGTCCTCAGCTTTACTATCCAGCTTCTATGTCTCCTTGAAAAAACACTTTGGGCGATGATGGAAGAGGAAGTGGCACAGGAGGAAGAGGAGGAGGAAGAGGGATCATTTTCACGGTTATCAGGCCAGTCATTCACAAGTGGCTTGGAGGGTGGGTTCCTGCACCAACAAAGGCCAAGTACACAGCTGTCCAGCTAGGGCACAGTTCTGCAGGATGAGGAGAAGGATGATGATGAGGAGGAACCGTGTTCACAGCAGGGTGGCACCCAAAGCAGCTTATGGAGCATGGCTGGGGGGATACAGAAGACATAGACGATACACCTCCCACAGAGGACAGCTTGTCATTGCCTCTGGGCAGCCTGGCACACATGAGCGACTACATGCTGGAGTGCCTGCGCAATGACCACCGAGTTGCCCACAGTATAATGCAAAATATGTTCCAACCCCCCAGCCATCTGATTGTCAGCTAGCAAGGGAGAAAGCCCTAGGCGTCCAGGCTTCAAGGAGGCCCCAGGTGGATAATGTCACACCTCAACCAGCCAGTTTGGAGGCAGCCAAATCTGCAGGAAAACCCCCAGCAGTCTCAGCTCTTGTCCAGGATCAATGATACCTGCCAGACATCTTGGCACCTACATTTCATAAGGAATTATGAATCGCCCGGCCATTGCAGGCGCAAATCGGATACATATTTGTGTCCTGGTGGCCACGAGGAACACGCCCATGGTCTATGCTTTAGGCTAGGATTTACATATCTCCCCACATAAACCAACTAATGGTACCATGTTGGGACTCTAGTTGTAGCCGGAACCCAGGCAGATCAATTGGGCCCGGAACCATCTTCCTGCGACATTCTGGTCTGGGGCTATGAGCCCTAAGGGGTTTATGGGTCATTTGCTGCCAGCACCAGAGTAGGAGGGGTGGATCCAACCCATAGGCGGGGAGGGGAGCGGTCAGCTACAGATCATAAGCCCATGCAAGCCAGCGGGCGGCGTCTTTCTCTGAAAAAGGGTCACATCATGTAATGTGTTTAGGGGGACCCAGGAACTAGCTGAGATCACTGCCCTCCATGTGACTACAGCAAAGAACACACCACAACCGAAAGGAACTTTCATCTTACCCGGTAACTGACTTTTGCCCTGCTTAACCCTGTTGTACCCATATAACCTGTATCTGTAACCTCAGACCACTGTATATGTTCTCTGTGTATATTGTGTTATATCTAGTGTGCCCTTACGGCGATTAAATATATAATTTAATCTTGTGCTATCTTGTATCTCGATCGCGAATCCCCACGTCCGTGTTTTGGCCTAGTTATAAGCTACCGCGGGTTGGTTTCTCACCCTATATAATCTCGTTAGCGGACCGGGCTTATATCAAACGAGAAGCTAGTGGCAGATACCCGGGCTGAGACAGCACTGTTTTCACTGCGGCAGGGAAAAGGCTCTCTCGTGGACAGGAGGTGTCTGTGTAAACTGTACCAAGCTGACCTTACCTGCTCCTCTGGAGGGCATAACGTCACGCCGTGGTAACCTGTGACCATACCGCATCTCGTGAGCTCGACGTAGGTGACGTAAAGCAGGCACCAGGTGTGGTATTCATCACCATTTCCCTATCCACATTTGTCTGCAGGGCAATTGTCCTGCTCTTACCCCATTTTGCTTCCTTTTGCAGCCCTCTAGCCCTTACTACCACTATTTTACAGCCATTTTAGTGCACCAAAGTTCAGGTCCCCATTGACTTCAACGGTGTTTGGGTTCAAGTTCGGGTCCCAAACCCGAACTTTGACCTGAAGTTCATCTGAACCCGGCGAACCCAAACATCCACTGGTCCGCTCATCCCTAGTCTTAATGTAGACTTCAAGATTACCAATAGGATGCTAGAATGAGCTTGACATTAGATCAGCAGTGGTAGTCTTATTGCTCTTTATTACATAAGATTTCAAATTCTGACAATATATATTTTAGATATTTTATCAGTTTTTATTTTCATAAAAATTGGGATATGAGAGGATGCCACATACACTAGAGTTAAGCGAAGCACTCGAGGTTCGGTTCAGGTTCGCAGAATTTTTTAAAAAGTTCGGTCTGAACCAAAATCGATTCGGACCGAAAGAAGTTGCTACAATTGCCCTGAAAATTGGTACATAACCCTCTTTTAGCTTTTTAGGAAAACTTGTCTCTTTGTTTATTTTCCATGAATTTTCTTTTCTCTCCCTAAACTCTCGATCGCAATGATAGCACTAGTTAATGATGTCTGAGTGACACTGATATACATAGCTATGGGTAAACACACGCTTGACGGTGTTAACATACAGCATGTTTAAAAACACACTGCGCGGGCAAATGTGTTATGCCTTTTCATATTCCAATGCTTCCAAAAATTGTCCTTTATCCGGGTCAGATGATGTTTCCTGGCCATAGGACAGGCACAAGTGTTGCTTGTCAGAAGAAACAGTGGCTTGTTGTGAACAAGCTTAAAAAAAATCTTCTTTTAATTGGCAGCAGCAGCAGCAGTGCAGTGTGGATGTGGAAAGAGTGGCATGCGGCTTCACTAGTAGCAGCAGCAGAAGTAGCATAGCATGGAAAAACTAGGCAGTAGGTCGGCTGTCTATAGATTGTAGAAGTAATAGTAGTAGTGGCATGATGGTGGCAGTGGCATTATGAAGACAGGCAGCAACAGTGGCAAGATGGGGCACCGCCAGCAAGACCAGATCTATTGATCAACCTCAGCCGGTGGAGTGTGGAAATCTTCACTAATCTAGGCTTGGTTCATATTGACAAAAGTGATGTTTTGGACATTGGCTGAGGACAACTTGGTCCGTTTGAGTGTCACCACTCTCCACCGTGGTGCTGAAAACCCTCTCCAAAATGATACTTGAGGCTGGGCAAGAAAGAAGAAAGAGAGCATGCTGTGTCAGTCCGGGGCACTGCTCCAGTCTGCCTGCCTAAAAATCCATGGGGTAAGGGAAGATGGTAAGCTCCAGAGACTGGCCAAAGTTTAGGTAAACCTGAACCTGGGCATTGAGGTAGGAGCTGTCGGCTTGCTGACTTTCCTCAGCCGGGCATGGCACGTGGAAAAACTTCTCCATCATGTTGAGGAGCTTCTGCTGCTTGTGGTGGCGGGAGGGGGGTGACTGCGGGGAGGAGAGGAGTCTCTATTTCTGACATGCTGTCAGCAGGCATTTGCTCGCTGTAAGCTGTGGCAAGCTGCATACACAGTGTTTCCTGGTAATAACGTAATTTGTCCTCCCTTTTTGCAGGAGAAAACATTCCCCCATTTTGCTTTGATAGCGAGGGTCTAAAACTGTGGCTATCCAGTAATCATCAGACTGATTTCAACGATATGACTGTCACTGGGTAAGCAAGCAAGCATACAGCTCCACCACCCAATATGACGATTGGGTGTCCTGGCTGGTGGCATCATCATCATCTTGCTCCTCCACTTCTAACTCCTCCTCTTGCAAGGCAGCTCCTCATCCTTCTCCTCCATGGCAGATTTCTTTTGTGCATCTCCAATAGCTATAGGGTGGACAGCAAGATGCATTAGCTGTTCTTCAACCGTAGTACCCAGCTGCATGAGCGTCAGCGTCTATTCTAAGATAAATATGAGGGGGTTGACATTGTTCATGCCGCAGTTATCCCTGCTGGCAATCTTTGCAACCTCTTTGAAGGGCTTCAGCATCCAACAGGCGTCTTGGATGAGCAGCCACTGCCTGACCTTGAAGCAACACATGTTCCCTGCTGCTGAGCATGTGTGGTAAAGATGCTCGAGCATGTGCAATGTTGAATTCTAGCAGGTTGGCACATCACGGATTAAGCGGCATAGCAGCAGGCTATTCTGTTGGCGCAAGTCCAGGAGAACATTCCTCACCTCGTAAGAATGGCTGAAATTCTCCTATTTCGAAAGCGTTGACACATGATTTAAAGGAGGGGTAGTGCATGCGACCCTGTGCCCTGCTAATGTTGGGGACGGGCCAGCATCCATGGAGGAGGAGATGGATATGTGCCTAGTGTGGGAGTCAGGCTGACACAATCATGCGGGGGGAGGGAGGACCTGGCCTTGCTGCCGGAGTGCTGCCTCGCCGCTTCTGGAAAAATATTTATCCAGTGGGCTGTGAAAGACGTACTGTTCCTGCCCATAAGAGCTGCTCCAGGTGTCCACCATGGTGTGAACCTTGCTCAAAAAACAAGAATCGAAGGCAACGGTCCACGTTTTTGGCCATTTGTGAGTATGAGGCAGGGATGGCTTTTTGGAGAAATAATGCCAGCTAGGTATCTTCCAGGAGGCTAAGAGCACACCATTAGCTCCCTAAAGGCAGCAGATACATATAAATAGTATGGCAGCAACTGTACCACCCGTGCATTGGCCAGGTGCGAATTGCTGGGTGTGCAGAGTTGTTTTGTGACCATGGGTTCTGTAATCGATAACTGACGATGGAGCGGAGGAGGTTCTGAGCGGGAGAAGCAGAAAGGGAGGATGACGATGTGAAAGATACTGTACTGCACACGGATGCAGCCTGGAGAAGGAGGGAACTCCTGTTGCTGTAGCTGGCTGCCACCTTTTCTTGTGCAAGGGATGGGGTAATGCCGCTTCATGTTGTTCAATAGAGCTGTGGTGCCTATGTTTGTGTTTCCCTGCGCACATATTATTTTGCCCCCCCCCCCCCCTGCAACTTCTGACTGTGGGATATCATTGAGAGTTCTTTGCCCCCCTTCCTTGCTCTGCATTTCCCCTGACTGCCACTATCACTGCCCCAAACCCCAATACCACGACTGAGAGGTCTCCACTGAAAGGCTTCTCTAGGACTGGAAGGAGGAAGAGCAGGAAGAATGCTGTGACCCCTGGCTCTACGAAACTGTCAGATTCCGAAATCACCTCCACATCATCCTGCTGCGACTGAGAGAAGGAGTGAGCCAACCAATCCACAATCTCATCCTATTTCAATTATGTTGCGCCTTTCCAAAGTCAGCAGGGGCAACTGCAGCCTACTATTACTACTACTACTATTAGTTCTTATAGGATAATTGGTGCAGCTACTACCCACATTCTGGCTCTGTGTCTTTCGTTTGGAACCCTTCTGTAGCCCTGACATTTTTGGATAAATGGATACATAAATGGATTTAGGCCCAAATTTGTTATCACTCACAGATAATTTTGTGCGCTACCCTCTGTATTGGTGTAGTAATCACGTATATGCTGTTTTGGATATATTTAACAACCCCCAAAAAATTTACACCATGAGAAAATAGAAATTAAGAGAAACTGATCTAGGCCTAAATTCGTTATCACTATCTTGGGTATTGTGATTTTTGTGATTTTTTTACGTGCTGGATGCATGTTGCATGTTATTAAGTCGCTGTTGGGGATAATTATCCACACACTGCATCCATTCACGCTTATAATACAGCTAGCATGGTAATAAGTGTATTATCACTTAAAGCCCACGTTCCCATCTGGCCTGTGTATGAGATAATACATCTCGCTTTAGCCATTAGGCTCACTCAGACTAGCAGGTGATGTGCGCTTAGGGGATAGATCCACATTGTGTAACCTTGGTGGGGCGCTGATCCGCAGTGCTGCCACATTACTGCTGCTACTCATCATATTAATTATTGTCTATGGTTTTGTCCTTTATGTGACGAATTAATAAAATATTTTGTGATTTACGTACATGTGTGTTGTTGTTTATTGGATTTATTAAGTTGGTGCTCACATATGATTTTCTCATTGCTATTGAAAAGTATTTTGGTTATAATAGTATTGGTGTAGTGATCACCTATATGCTGGTTTAATTCAGTTGAACAACCCCCCAAAAAATTGACTTGGAACTGTGTGGCGATAGAATAAATGGAAACAAATGATTGAGGCCTGATGCTTAATTTCATGTTATCAATCACAGGTAAATTGTTGCACTACCCTGTGTATTGATGTACTGATCACCTATATGCTGCTTAATTAAATGCAAAAGTGCCCCCAAAAATAACATTACACAATAAATGAAAATTGATGATTGATGCTTAATTTTTTTATTGTCACTCACAGGTAAATTGTTGCACAAGCCTTTTCTTTTTTTTTTCAATATGAAAGCGTCATATTTCTTTCAACGCATGGTGAAAAAAAGAAAAACTATAATGGTATTGAAATTTTGCACACCTTACTTACCCCAAAAAGTTTTAAAAGTGATCAAAAATATTGTATGTACCCCCAAAATGGTACCAATCAAACCGTCACCTCATCCCACAAAAAATGACCCCTACATGAGACAATTGCTAAAAATAAAATAAAAAAATATGGCTTTCAGAAAATGGAGACACAAAAACATGTTTTGTTTTCTAAAATGTTTTTATTGTGTTAAAGTGAAAAATAAATAAAAAAGTATACATATTAGATATTTTCGTGTCCCTAACAGCCAGCTCTTTAAAAATATCACATGACCTAATCCCTCACATGAACACCATAAAAAATAAAATTAAAACTGTGCCTTACATCGCAAAAAGTGTAATACCAAGTGAACAAAAAGTCATATGTACCCCAAAATAGTATTAAAAATAGTATTAATCAAACCGTCACCTCATCCCACAAAAAATAACACCCTACCTAAGTCAATCACCCAAAGAATAAAAAAAACACGGCTTTCAGAAAATGGAGACACAAAAACATGATTTTTTTTCAAAAATGCTTCAAAAGTAAAACCAACAAAGAAAGTAGACAAATTTGATATCATCGCATCTGTAACAACTTGCTCTATAAAAATAGCACATGCTCTAACCTGTCAGATTACCAAAAACGGCCATTTTTGGTAACCTTGCCTAACAAAAACTTAATTAACGATTAAAAATCATATATAACCCAGAATAGTATCAATAAAACGGTCAACTTAACCTGTAGTTTTCAAAATGGGGTCACTTTTTGGTTGTTTCTACTGTAGGGTGCATCAGGGGGGCTTTAAATCGGACATGGTGTCTAAAAATCAGTCCAACAAAATTTGCCCTCCAAAAACCATACGGCGCTCCTTTTTTTCTGCTCCCTGCTGTGTGCCCTTGCAGCAGTTTACGACCACATATGGGGTCTTTCTGTAAATTGCAAAATCAGGGTAATAGATTTTGAGTTTTGTTTGACTGTTAACCCTTGATGTGTTACGGGAAAAATATGGATTAAGATGGAAAATCTGCCCAAAAAATGAAATTTAGAAATGTCATCTCCATTTTTCTTTAATTCTTGTGGAACACATAAAGGGTTAACAAAGTTTGTAAAATCAGTTTTGAATAACTAGAGGGGTGTAGTTTCTAAATTGGGGTCATTTATGGGTGGTTTCCACAAAGTGGGCTTCAGAACGGAACTGGTCCTTAAAAAAATGGTTTTGAAAATTTTCTTAAATATTTTAAGAATTGCTTCTAAAATTCTGAGCCTTCTAACGTCCTAAAAACTAAAATTACATCTACAAAATGATGCCAACATAAAGACATATGGGAAATGTAAAGTATTAACTATTTTGTGAGGTATCACTATCTGCCTTAAAAGCAGAGAAATGCAATTTTTTTAAATTACAGATTTTTCAAAATTTTCTGCAAATTTAAGATTTTTATAAATAAAGGTAATTTATATTGACTCAAATTTGCCACTGTCATGAAGTACAATGTGTCACGGGAAAACAATCTCAGAATGGCTTGGAGAAGTAAAAGTGTTCCAAAGTTATTACCACATAAAATGACCAAAATTTGGCCTGGTCCTTAACCCCTTCAAGACTAAGTTAGTTTTTACCTTCAGGACCAGGCCATTATTAGCAAATCTGAAATGTGCCACTTTATGTGGTAATAACTTTAAAACGCTTTTACTTATCCATGCCATTCTGAGATTGTTTTCTCGTCACATAATGTACTTCATGAGAGTGGTAAAATTGAGTAAAGAAATTTCATTTTTATTTATAAAAAAATGCAAAATGTACAAAAATTTGGAAAAATGTGCAGATTAGCAAATTTCTATTTCTCTACTTTTATTGACTGTAATAACTCCAACAATTGTTATTACTTCACATCCCCCATGTCTACTTCATGTTTGGATCATTTAGTGAATGCCATTTTATTTTTTGGGGATGTTAGAAGGCTTAGAAGTTTAGAAGCAAATCTTGAAATTTTTCAGAATACTTCTGAAACCCACTTTTTAAGGACCAGTTCAGGTCTGAAATCACTTTGTGAGGCTTACATATTAGAAACCACCCCAAAATGAACCCATTTTAGAGACTACACCCCTCAAGGTATTCAAAACTGATTTTACAAACTTTGTTAACTCTTTAGGTGTTCCACAAGAATTGTGTTTCGGCCCAATTTATATTTTTTGTTATTTACAATGTTCATCTGACAGGTTATATCATGTGGTATTTTTATAGAGCAGGTTGTTACGGACACGACAATACCAAATATGACTACTTTTTTGGGTTGTTTGTTTCAGTTTTACATAATAAAGCATTTTTGAAAAAAACATTTTTTTTGTGTCTCCGTATTCTGAAAGCCATAGTTTTTTTTTTGGACGACTGTCTTATGTAGGGTCTCATTTTTTTCCGGGATGAGATGAAAATTTTATTGGTACAATTTTGGAGTGTGTATGACTTTTTGATCGCTTGGTATTATACTTTTTGTGATGTAAGGTGACAAAAAATGGCTTTCTTATTTTTTTTACGGTGTTTACCTGAGGGGTTAGGTCATGTGATATTTTTTATACAGCAGGTGATTACGGATGCGACAATACTAATATGTATATTTTTTATTTATTAAAGTTTTACCCAATACCAGCATTTTTGAAACAAAGAAAATCATGTGAGAGCCATATTTATTTTTTATTTTTTGGGCGATTGTCTTAGGTACGGTCCTAATTTTTTGTGGGATGAAATGACGGATAGATTGGTATCATTTTGGGGTGCATATGACTTTTTGATCGCTTGGTATTACACTTTTTGCGATGTAAGATGACAAAAATTGTTTTTTTTTTACACCTTTTTTTCTTTTTTTTACGGTGTTCATCTGAGGGGTTAAATCATGTAATATTTTTGTAAAGCAGGTCATTACGGACGTGGAAATACCTAATATGTCAACTTTTTTTATTTATTAAAGTTTTATACACTAATATTTTTGAAACAAAAAAATAAAAAATGTTTTAGTGTCTCCATAGTCTAAGAGCCATTTATTTATATTTTTTGGGTGATTGTCTTAGGTAGGGGCTCATTTTTGCGGGATGAGGTGACGGTTAGATTGGTACTATTTTGGGGGGCATACGCCTTTTTGATCGCTTGGTGTTGCAATTTTAGTGATGTAAGGTGACAAAAAAAAGTTTTTTTTAGCACAGTTTTTATTTTACTTTTTTTACAGTGTTCACCTGAACGATTAGGTCATGTGATATTTTTATAGAGCCGGTCTATACGGATGCGGCGATACATAATATGTATTTTCTTTTTTTCCCTATTTTAAAAAAATAAATAAATGTTACTTTATTTTTGAAAAAGGATGCCTTTTTTACTTGAACCTTTTATTTTTTTTTATTGTAAAAAAAACACTTTTTTCACTTCATTTTACTTTTTATAATTGTCCCACTGTGGTACTTCATCTTTTCAGTTTTTGATCCCTGTTTCAATTCAGTACAATACATTCTTTATTGTACTAAATTGAACTGTCAGCGTCTCACACAGTGAGACTCTGACAGTTGCCTAGGAGACCCAGCGCTCATACTGGATCTCCTGGGCTTCCGTTGGCTGACCATGGCAACCATCAACCCCCTGCCAGCGCAGCTTGGGGGCAAGGCGACGGAGTCAGAGTGAGCCCCCTCCCTCTGTATACCCCGCACGTGCCGCGGTCAGCGCTCACTGCCGCATGTACAAGGAGCCACATTCGCTAACTTACATGTATGTGATAATGCAATGTGATAATGCAGGAAGGGGTTAAGGTAAAAAAAAGGGGTTAAGCCCTATCTGCCCTGATAAGGGACAATTTTTGGAATGTTTCTAATATTAAAAAGCTTTAGCAAATGATGCAGTGTGTTTTCAAACACGCTGTTTATTAACACCCTCAACTATGAGTTTACCCATAGCTACATATGTCAGTGTCAGCCAACGCGTTTCAGAAACAGGGGGTTCCTTCATCAGGGATCAGAACCCGTTGGTTCTGAAATGCGTTGGAGGATTTTTGCGCTTTGGAAACATTTGTAGGACTGCTCCTTCATGCACGCGTCAGCTACCGGCCGGAGCAGCGCACGCATAGGAAGTTGAGCCAGAAGTGCTCCAGAAAAAACTTCCCCAACCCAGCAGAGAAGATCCGAAGACCAATCCCGCCAATCCCGCTGATCCTCTATCTTCTGGGCAGGTAGAATTATTGCTTTAATAATAACACAATTTTCACCTCTGTAGCCTATGTAGCCAGTGTATTCTAGACATGTCCTTCATCAATCTCTTGACCTGCGCGGGTATTCAAAGTACAATACTATTTATACATATGTTGAGTCAGTATTGAGTCAGGGCAGCGATTAAAAAAATAGATGCTAGTGGCAAGATATTGGCTCCAAAGACAGCTCCAAATGCTTTTTTCTTCTTGAACTTTGGGGTCCATTATGGATGGAACTGTTATGGGGGCAATTAAGTGCACTCAGGCTGTTTATTATATGCTTGTTATGGGAAGCACTGTCAAGTTTGGACTTTTATATATACTTACTATTCATAAAGATCCCTTGTACTGATTAGCTTGTAAGGAGCATACAGACGTAGAAAAGAAAAACGTTACACTTAGCCTGTTAAATATATAATTGCAGCAAATTGACTTTTTCAACGATTTTTGTTATGTTGTCAATTTAAAAGTTTACTGCAACAGTGTATTTAACGTGTTGTCAAGTTAATGATCGCTACATCTGTATGTTAATAAATGCAGTAGACCATGGTAGATAGTCCTATGTACTGAAGTGTGATTGTCTAGGACCTCATATTGTAGTAATTAAAACATACTGTAACTTTTATTTGTTTTACAGATAAATTGTAGTAAACAAAAGGTGCTAAAATAGTACGTAAAACTGAGGCTTGTTGTCAGGTGTGTTCCTGGCATTGTGTTACCATATGATCTCAGTGGGTTACAGGACTACCCTAGGTATTAAAGGGTTACTAAGTTCTGTCGGTCACAAGCAGAGTATACTGTAATTTCTACATGTACCAAAGACGTAAACAAACACTATCTGCTGCACAACATTTACGGTGGATTTAGACGGGCCAACTGAGTGGCTGATTATAGGGAAGGAAGCATTCCTTCCCTGCGTTGTGTTACCATATGATCTCAGTGGGTTACAGGACTACCCTAGGTATTAAAGGGTTACTAAGTTCTGTCGGTCACAAGCAGAGTATACTATAATTTCTACATGTACCAAGGACGTAAACAAACACTATCTGCTGCACAACATTTACGGTGGATTTAGACGGGCCAACTGAGTGGCTGATTATAGGGAAGGAAGCATTCCTTCCCTACAGCCAACTGCTTGTTCAGTGATGGAGACCTTCTTCTTCTTCACTGTATGAGGATGGGGGATCCCTCGTTCTCATACAGAATCAAGGCTTATGAGTAGCAGATCGCTGTTTAGACCACACGATCTGCTGCCCTGAAGCCATGATCAGTGGTGCCTGCATAACCGACAGGATCACCTGATGAATGACCGTTTAGCTCATTCATTGGGTGATCGGCACATTTAGATGGCCAGATGATTGGGAACGACCATTAGCAGGAACAGTCGTTCCAAATCATCTGGAACCGTAACCCTCTGATGCATTTCGCCAAAAGCATGCCTCTTCAGGGAACAGTGTGATGGGTCGAGTTCAGTATATTGGCAGTGGCCCTGAAGAGTCATGCTTTTGGCTAAATGCCTTGGAGAGTTAGGATAGATACCCAAAGAGAGGCATCAGCTAGTTCAGGCCTGAGGTTCCAGAGGCTGGGGGTCGCTCTTTTCAGAGTAAGTGCTCCAACTACAGCTACTCTAGGAATAATTCCCCCCCGCCCCACATATGCAAGCAATATCACCTTTTTGTTTACTACCTTTTATCTGCAAAACAAATAAAAGTTATGTTTCAATTACTACAATATTCTATTAAATATTCGTCTTATATTCGTAGAAATCGAATATTCGTCATTATTTTATTTATCGCGAATAATATGTGATTTAATTATTCGCGTATTGCGATTTTAACTGTATAAGGCAACTTTCCTATTTGTTGGCTATGGCTATAGCTAATATGTGTATTTTTCGAATATTCGCTATATTGCTATAACTTCGTTTTTTAGAATATTCGTAATATTCTAAAAAACAAAGTTATAGCAATATAGCGAATATTCGTAAAATACACATAGAGACTGTAATTTAGCTAATATAGTGCTATAATAATTTTTATAGTCAATTTTTTTTGTCTCTTCTGAACTTTAGTTTTGGAAAAAATTTACACTATAAAAAAAATACTATAGGACTATATTAGCAAAATTACAGTCTATATGTGTGATTTACAAACATTCGCTATATTGCTATAACTTAGTTTTTTAGAATGTGACGAATATTCTAAAAAACAAAGTTATAGCAAAATAGCCAATATATTCGTTATTTAGAATAGTCGTCTTTTTTTTTTCAATGTGTACTGTTATTCCACTTTGGCATACTGCTCCCCGACAAGCGTCCCCGTCACCATGGGAACGCCTGTGGGTTAGAATATACCATAGGATCTGAGTTTTCACGATCTCAGGGAAATCTCAGATCCGATGGTATTTTCTAACCAACAGGCATTCCCATGGTGACAGGAACGCTTGTCAGGAGGAGTATACGAACAACTGTACAGATTGTAAAAAAATGCGAATATTCTAAATAACGAATATATTCCCTATATTGCTTTATATTACTTTTTTTTAGAATATTATATATTTTTTTTCCATATAAACGATTCCTTCCTGCTTAAGTTGCTTGTGGGCCAATGACTCATTGACCCACAAGAAGAAGCAAGAAGGAATCATGTTTTCAGATGTAAAAAAACAAAAAATTAATATTTGCTATTCGAATATTTGTGCTCAACACTACTAGACAATCATACTTCAGTATATTCCTCTCTAGGAGCTGATAGGCTGTCAAAACACATACTCCAGATACCGCATGTAATAGTCCTATGTATCAATGATACCTATGGGTGTAGGTGTTTTTTTCACAACAGAAATGCATAAAAGACACAACCCCAGCAGGTTAACAGGCGCTTAATTTATTCATAAAATCCAACAATGTAAAATTATTGTAAATCTTTGTTTATCACAGTATTATATCACCCCCAAAATGGTACATTATCCTCAAATGTGCTTTTACAGCCATCCCATTAAAACTGAAGACTTCTTACATAGTTATTTCTTTTTTTTTTTTTTTTTTAAATAAAATAAAACTAGAAACAGAATAAAAGATTGAGCCTGAGACAAGGACTCAAGCCATCGGCACACAATACAATAGAATATATTCATTTCATACATATGCTCCCTTCTCTTTTTATTGGTTTTATTTACAAGAAAAGCATAGGCAGTTCAATAACCTCACAAAAATATTCCATGCCAAAGTTTATCAAGGTATGATTTCATGCAAAATGTAACTGGATCAAAACCACAAAATAAGAGGATACAAATTTGTTGTTCACTGAACTTGACAACAGACTGCGGTACATTCAGAGGATTCCTACATAGGAGTAAAGGAGTCAAGAACCTACAAGGACCAACTTAAATCCAGAAGAAATTGTAAACTTGCTGGCCCTAGTTCTAGCCCAAAATATCATCAAGGTGCAATTTAAAAGTCACGCTATACATTTATGCTGCTTTGTCTTAGAACTTTCTCTCATTTGGCAAACCAATGCACTTGGCTAAAGTACTAATTTATGCAATAACCAACATGCTAAACCATTATACATTTTTATTTTTTTTGCATGCAGGGCTTTTTAATATGATTGCGCTGGTTTTCTATGTGGTTTTACAGCTGTAAGACTTAAAATGACAATGGGTAAAGCTATATACTAGAACTGACTGAAACATTTAGAACAGTATATATATTGCCTTAATCTTACTCTCGATCCTTACTATTACATCCCAAAAATCCTTGGTCACCTTATAGTAGACGTTTAGAAAAAGCTATTCTGCTCTGCAGTACTCTGAAGAAACTGAATGAATATGAATATCAGGCTCAGTGAAAGGTGGCTATGTTTCCCAAAGTTGAGCCCTTTTTTAGTATTTACCTTGCATGCGATCTACAGATGCATACATATATTAGTATTGTGTGAAAATTATCTGTGCACTTTTACTTATGGAGACTCTACAGTGTAATAGAGTACCTGAAAAGTAGATGAGATTAAAAAAATATCTCATCTACACATATTGGAGGGAATATATCACATCCTGCACTCATTTGGTACATCATTTGGCGTACAGTAGGCCAACGTAGATGGCAGCAAAACAAAATTAAAATATTACCTTCATGATAAATTCCCCCTATGCATATTTCCCACATGTAAATTAACAGTAATTGGGTCAGTGATTTCCATCAGTTCTTTTGAACTAAAATTGGAAGTGGTTTTACATAGAGATAAATTATAATGGAAAGGTTTGTACGTGTTTTGTTCCTGTCCTTTTTGACCCACACCTGGTTTTGGCTCACAATCGCTGATGGAAATCACTGAGCAAACACTGAAGCGTGAACTAGGCCTAATACATGTGGATTTTGGTGTGGATGTGCCACAGGTCCTTGTGTAGGTACACTAAAGGAGGCAAGTCGTTGATGTGCTTTGAAATTAGCTCTTTGCGCTTAACTTTTTGGGTTGCTTTCTGTTCTTCTCTGATTTTATTGCCAAGCCACAAAGAAAGTCACACTCTTTTAATGGTATAACTTATTTGATGAACATGACGTCTACAGAGTTGTGCCACTTCCCATTTAAATGTACCTTGTTATCATAGTAAAACATGTTAGGGTGGGCTTACTATTGAGGCTGTGCACCATATATATATATTTTTTTTCCCTCGGCCAACAACTGCAGTTATTAGTATGCACAAGGGTTTGCAAAAAATGGCTACGGGCTAAAGTGTACTGTTTTAAACTTCATGAACACAAAAATACTGCATGCACGAAGCCTGGAGAGCATCACCTAGAGTCCTTTCTGTAAAGAGCCATAGGCACGCTGTGGTACACTATCTTTCCCAGATAGGGGAGAGAGTACCTCTTGAATATACAGTAGCGTGGAAAATGCCACAACAATTTTTTTTTCACAGATTCTATATGAATCCATGAGAAAAAAATTGAGTCTTCATATAAAATCGGAGCATACAGTATTAGCTCAAGTGGGTGCAGAATTATGGGTCTGAGCAACACGGATCTGTGAAATGACTGTGTACTTAAAGGGGTTATCAGGTAATTTATATTGATGACCTATCCTCTGGTTCGACACCCAGAACCCCCACCGATCAGCTGTTCAACAAGGCCAGCGTTCCGCGAGCATGGTGGCCATATGATGTCACATACATCAATGACATGCTCTAGTTGCAGCTCAGCTCATTGAACTGAATGGTGCTGAGACACAATACCAAACACAGCTGCTGTACAATGTGCTTGGAAAGCTGCCGGGAGAAGGCCGCTCTCACCAGAGCTCCGGTTAGTGTGGCGGCTCATCATAGGTCATCATCATATTTACCTGGATAACCCCTTTAAGGGTGAACTGTGAGAGTATTTAAAGAGGACCTATTGGCTCCCTTGACATCTCTATTTTGTATTCTTCGTGAATAAAAAATTCTGGAGTATCTTTTCTAAAATAACAAGTACATGTTACTAGTTGGAGGTCTGTCCTTACAAACTGTGACACTGTCTAATCATTGCTGATTCTTTAGGGACAGAATCTGTGAGGAATGACAATGCCCAATTGTCAATTTACGAAAAAATATTCAAATGGAATATTTGTACGTTGGCAAAATGCACAATCTCGGGAAAGGATGCTCCAGAATTGTTATTACATGGGGCATGCAATTAGCTACTAAAACAGACATGTCGGGGTAAGCGACAGGTAATGTTTAAGGGTAAAGCCACATGGTCAGATTTTCTGATGTGGTTTTGGAAGTCTGAATTAAAAAACGAGAAGTCGTATCTGTCCTTCACATTTTCTCTCATTTTATAATCCAATCCTGATTTTGGCTTCTAATATGACATCAGGAAACCTGACCATGTGGCCGTACCCTAAAAAGTTACATTGGCTGCACTTTTTGGTAGACTTTTTTCATTTGCTGTCATCTCACTCAGTCATGTTTTACTGCACTCAAGTTAAAAATTAGGAGACTCCTGATCTAATGGATAGTAAGTATAGTCCATTATCGAAATATCAAAAACTAACGGGACAAAACACCTACCGTAGCCTAATGCTGCAGACTGATTACTTACAACGCAAAAAACTATTGCTTGTTTTCTTCAATAAATCATTCTAAAACAACTTGAAGGTATTACCCACAAAAAATTTATAAAAATATTATTTTCTCCAAAAAACAATAATTATAATTTCTTTAGAATGAAAAGACAAAAAAAGGCCTTACAAGTATTGGACTTTAACATATGTACATATATGTACTACGGATGTAGAACACAAGCTGATAAAGGCATGATAGCAGCCTGCAAAAAGACGTTCAGTCTGGGCCTAATGGTGACTTGCAGCCACATCATTTGCAGTTTGTCAAAAATGCTAAGATAAGCTTTGAGTTAGAAATGTCTTATAATTCGTAAAACCACCTTTGGAATGATTTTGGAAATTTAAAGATTTTATGAAAAAGTTTGGTTAGGTGATTGTGTGTTTACTATCGACCTATCCTCAAGATAGGTTATCAATATCAGATTTGCGAGGGACCGGCACCCCACACACCCCAGCAATCAGCTGTTTGAAGAGAAAGCAGCATTTGTACAAGTGCGTCCCCATTCACTTCTATGGGATGGCTCCATAGAGGTGAATGGGGATGCAATAGTCGTAATTACACTGCTCACCACAGCAATTGCAGAGAGAACTGCTTTCTCTTCAAAAAGTGAATCAGCTGCCAGACCTCCACCGATCAGCTGTCAGACCTCCACCGATCTTATTTTGATGATTAGAGATGAGCGAAGTTTTAAAATATTTGATTCGCCCAATTTGCCGAAGTTCCCTACGAAATTTGATTAGTTACGAATTAATTACTTACAAATTGCTATAAATCAGGCATACCCAGGCCACTCTGCTTAATCATATTCTTGGTGGCCCAATCTCAGTGTGAAGGCTTGGAAGTTAACCCTTTCCCGACTACTAATTTACGTAGGCAGCCAAGCACTTAAAAATGGCGCCCGCTGTTGCATGCAGTGGGCACCATGGCTTTTAAAGAGCAGACACCTGGCACTAATGTCTGTGACTGGTGGCAATGCCAGCCACGGACTTTAAACCCTTCAGATGCAGTGGTCATCTGGGTTTGCTCCAGCTTCCCCGGCAGAGATCGGGGGAGCCAGAGCATGTATGCAGCAGCCCCTGTCCTCCTGTGTGATAGTACCAGAAATAGTACACAGCACTGAGGCAGGAAAACCTTCCTCAAATCAATAAAATTGAGGGATCCACAACATGGTGGATCAAACACTGCTGCTGGATTATTGTAGCAACACTGTCCCTAACGCATGAGCGCTTGCCACGTCTCTCCCTGTGCTCAACTCACAGGGCAATGGCAGAGACCATGCGGGATCAGGGTTTTATAGGCCTGTGACATCACAGCGATTGACTACTGGAGGATTGGCTGGTTTTCACTTTGTAACACATGCAGCTGCCATTTTCGGAAAAACGGATCCGTAACAAGAAGCGCAAGGAAATTCAAATTTGTGTCAAATTGAACTTTTCCTGAACTTCGCAGCGAATTCTGCTTTGGATGTTTCAATTATCTCAACACTATTGATGACCTATCCTGAGTTGTAGTCTCAGGTTGTTTTACACTTTAATGTTTGTTTAAAAAAAATAAAAAATTTTAGTTGGAGAAAATAACTAGCTTAGCTGAATCTAAGATTGCAATGAATTTCATTTTCTAGAATACATTGTCCGGGAGTTGTAAACTTCTACATAGTCTCTATAAAGACAAATATAAGTGAGTAAAGTAAATGATAATATTAAAAAGGTTTCATTAAACAAAAAGATAATCCATCCATTTGATCTACTTCAGTCTCTAGATGCTTACACAGTCGTACCCATTATTGTCACCAGCTGCCCTCTGCATAGTTCACCACAGCAAATAATACTACGTATAGCTTAGAAATCTGGAGCAACATGGTAGAAGAGCCTAAAATAGTGCAATATTAATATCATACATAAAAATTCAGCATGCTAAACCACAGCAAATACAAGATACACATAGCTCCATACACCTTACATTACAGGTCATTTTTATTACTACTGGAAAGAAAAGTAATTTTTTTTAGAACAATAGATCTGTTTTGGGGCACAATAAATTAAAGGGTTCCTATCACCTCATTTTGACCTTATTAGCTATCACACACTAGCGATCCGCTAGTGTCTGCTCTACCAAACAATCCTATTATAATACCTTTGTGTGCAGCCGTTTGCCTAAAAGAAGCCTAGAGGCTCGGTCTACTCACACAAAATGCCACCCAGCGCGTCCCTCCAGCCACCCATCTCCTCTGGAATGCGATCCTCCCTCTGAACCAGCGGATGAATTCTCACGTCTGCGCCGTGCGCGTCTGCATTCGGCACAGGCGCAGTGACTGTCTGAACGCTCCCTGTGCCGGCATCTCCACTGCGCCTGCGCCATCTGTTCCTCGGAGCACTCTGACATAATCGGTGCAGGCGCAGTGGAGATGTCTGTGTCTGTGCAGGGAGCTGTCAGACATTCACTGCACCTGCGCCGAATTCAGACGCGCACGGCGTAGGCACGAGAATTCGTCCTCTGGCTCAGAGGGAGGATCGCATTCCAGAGGGACGTGCTGGGCGGCATTTTGTGTGAGTAGACCGAGCCTCTGGTTGCTGAAAAGACGGCTCCATAGCACCTAGAGGCTCATTAGCATATCAATAAAAGTTAGTTTTTTAGGCAAACGGCTGCACACAAAGGTATTATAATAGCATTGTTTGGTAGAGCAGACAATAGCGGATCGCTAGTGTCTGATAGCTAATTATGTCAAAACGAGGTGATGGGAACCCTTTGAATGACAGATTGAAAAGAAGAATGGACAAAATTATCTATTGCTTTACAGCAGGTATCAAAAATCTAAGTGGAAAAGGATCAGTGGTTCTAGCTGCTATGAAAATAAAACCTTAAAGCTATGCCCTCAATGAACATATTAGTGAGCTACAGAATTTTAAAGGGACTCTTCCATCAAACTTTTTTTTTTAGCACATATTTAGAATCTATTTGTGAATATTCTGTATTTTTTTAAATAAAAAACGGGTGGATGGTTTTCTTGATATAATTTTTGTAGTATCTCTATGTATTCTTCTTCTAGTCCTGGGTCTGTAACTTCCTCTCTCTTTGGTCTTTTAGTACACCAAACAGCTTTGCTTAAAGGCCCCTTTACATGGGCCAATTTTGCAGGCAATTGGGAAGGAGGTGTTTATATGCAGCGATCTCTTCCATAGTATGGGAAGGAGCAATGGCTAATTCCATTTCTCGTCCCCTTACAGACTCTGTTTACTCAACACGATCTGCTGCCTGCAAACGATGATTTTTGTGAACGCATGAATGATGCGATTACCCGATGAACGAGCATTTTGCTAGTTCATTGGGTAATAGGCAGCACCCTTACATCGACAGATAATCGCTAAAAAGTGTTTCTATAAATGCTTGTTAACAATTATCTGGTGGATTCTTGTGTGTATTGAGCCCTTTATCTCTCAGTGATTTTGTAGTAAAAAGGTCACAGAGAGGCACGGAGCATTATCAATTATGTTAATGCTCCCTGTCTCTGCTGTCCAGAGCGGGGATCGGCACTCTTTCACGCAGCGGATTATCCACACGGTATCCGCTCGTGTGAAAGAGCCCCAACTCTCTCAGTCAATCACTGTGATCAGATACAGCCCCTCTGTAGTGACTCAATTAGAGCATCACACAAATCACTAATTGATGCAGTGCTCTTCTGTGGGCATCTTTATCGAAGCCTATCAATAAAAAACAGAGCTTTGATAATGTTATCCCATTTCTACACCTACTATTATCATGAGGTTAACCTTGCAGATATTACCTTTACCTAGCAGTAAACTGATAATGGATTACCAATCTATTTAGAAGGTCTTATCATTTGTACTGAAAATTCTAAAGCAAATTTGCTCCCTTCCAACTTCCTCAAGTTCCTTTCCAGAATTGTTCGAACAAATGCAATGCAATATTTCAGATATGAATGTAATAGTAATGTAATATAATAGTAGGAAGCATTTAGATATGCCCCCTACCAAAAAGCATTCACTTTACAGTGGTATGTTACAAACCTGATTATGAAAGAGATACTGGAGGTTAATCACAAGTTAAAGTAAACTATATGGTACCCTGTGTGGTGGAGCAATAATGTGCAGTCAAATTTCATTTGGGCTAGATCCAACACCAGTTTTAAGAAAGGGGAGCAGTTAAAACTATATAACGTATTTAATACATCTATAAATTGCAGATATTACCATTTCTTAAATGGTAAAATATGAGAAATTGAAATATGTTGCATCAATAAAGGTGCTGTAAGTAATTTATTTTTGTGTGTTATCCAATATCTTACAACAGCCCCCACATGTGCCGGGCCCCTCAGAGGGAATATACTCCCCGTGTCGCTCCTGGCCCCCGCACTGCCGCTTCTCACTGTACACGGGTTAAAACATTTGGTGTCGGGGGAGCAGCCAATGGCAGGCGGGGACGAGCCTCCCTAGCGTCACCCGCGATGCTAGGGAGGCTCGTCCTCGCCTGCCATTGGCTGCTCCTGCCCTGACATCGGATGTTTTCATCCATGTACAGTAAGAAGCAGTAGCGGCGGTACAGGGACCAGGAGCGGGAAAGGGAGCATGAAGCAGGGTAAGGCCTCTTACACACGGGCGAGTTTTCCGCACGGATTCAATGCGTGAGGTGAATGCATTGCACCCGCACTGAATCCGGACCCATTCATTTCTATGGGGCTGTGCACAATGGCATGTATATATATAAGTAAGGAGGTCACAATGATCAGGTAGTAAAAAATATATAACGCATAATATATATAATTTTATACATGTTATATATTTTTTTACTACCTGATCATTGTGACCTCCATATATATATATATATATATATATATATATATTTGCCGTTGTTGTGACTGGTTTTAAATTATCATGATGTCAAATTAAATAATTAAATTAAGATATTGTTACTCAGTATTTGTTTACATATTATTGTAGGGGATTTGTATCTTGGTTTGGTGTATTTGTTTGTATTTGACCCACACCATTACACCAGCGGTTATTGGTTGGTGGTTCATATATTTTTTGGGGGGACTATGTACGATTCTGGTACAGGAGTTCTCAAACATTCCTTTTGGGACCTCTTGCCAATTGCAGATGATCCTAGGAGTAAATGCCAACCACAAAGCCTCTTCTGAGGGACCATTACAAACCTGTCTAAGAATCCTTGTTGTCAATTACCCTTTCTTATGCTTGGCCACTGGTCAAGGGCATCCTTGCTCAATGAATACAGCTGTTTGCCTAAATAGTGGTGTCCAGTTTGAGGACTGCTATACTAGACAAAATTTTTTTAAATTAAGCAGTTATTAATAAATAGATAAATCCCAATATAAACTGTACTAAATGATGTCACCTATGATTAATTACTTGTAGAATCTCAGATAAATAAGCTATTGTGTTTAAGGGAAGCCACAATCAGGTTTAGAAAAGCCCTATGATCTACAGAACCCTGGTCTTATGTATTACTTCTGCTATGTATATTGCAAACAGTATCAGAATGTACTGCATAAAAATACATGATGCAGATAAAATGACATATATCTTGATTTTGGATTATAGTACAATAAATTCCTTGCTTTTAGGGTTAACTGAAATTTCACTATATTAATGCCTTCATTCTGTGCTTTTTGTTTTGTGCTGACATAGTCTATATGCTACAATGTGCTTTTAGAGTATTTCCTAGGTAAACACTTAATATAAAATGAAAATCTACATGTATCAGACAAAGCACTGAGACATTACACTGTCTACCAGCCCTGACGTTGGTAGATATTATAATTTTTCAGTTCTTCTGCTGGTACACAAAGGTCTGTCAGAATGCATTTGCTTGAGAACCGAGCTACTGTATACCTTGAAATATTTCAATTATTGTGACTATCTAAATATGCTAGCCTGTGTCACAATGAGTCATTAGATCATACAGCTATAGAAATAATAATGGGTTTAGCATATTAAAAATCTGTCTGGACTTGCCGTTATAAATGTCCATTCCTTTTACAAAATGCCGCAATTTCTGTATTCTGAAAATGGCTACAAAATTGAAAGTAGGCCACTTGTATCAAGAGGTAATTTACTAGAATCTGTAAGCCCAGAATTGTATTTCTGACATGCACAACACCATGAACTTACAGTCTAATGAAGAAAAAGGTTGTTCTTTGTCCGGAAGATAAAATGGTGTAGTGTCTATGAGCTTTCAATATATATTTCAAAAGGTTTTAAAGTGTAAATATGATAAGAAATTTAGCAAAATTCCAACAAATCTGTATAAAAAAACAGAAACATTTACCATCTTTTGAGACAACATGCTGTAATTATTTTTTGTTTCCATAAAAAGTCTTTAACAATACAGCTGCTATGCTGATCCAAGCCTCCAGCAACACATGCAAGAAAAAAATAGATTGGTAAGTTAAAAATCACTAAAACGTGCTATATATTGTTATTATGAGGATTAATATTATTATTTTGAGACACTGTATAAGTTCAAGGTCCTAGTGTCCTGGAAGACTCGTATTCAGATGAACATTTTGGTTTGATCCCTTTGCCATTGTAATAGTCCACAACTTGGTTTGGAACTTCAGCCAAAACACTTTTCGCAAGGGCAGCTGGAGAAGCCTATAGGGAAAAAATAAAGGAGAAAATAATTTAGTCTGTAATTTTTTCTAATAGTATTACCCATCCAGCCACTCAAACTGAATAAGGGGGAAGGGGGGGGGGGCATAGGAAACCAAAGCATAAACATAACACCCTACCCTAATATATATTTTATAGATTCATTGTAGAACATAGATGACGCAATCAAGTCGCACATCTGTGAGATCTTCACATTCACCTTGAATCCTCGCAAACAAACTGTAAGAGACTTCTGGAGGCAGCATATGAAACCACTGACTATAATGCGCCAACAATCTGGAATTAAGCAGAGCCAAGAGGATGGAAAGTGGAAAGGTGGTTTCCTAGCATCACTGTCACTTTGTTCTAGAGATCTTAGGGGGTCACAAAAGTTAGACCTCCACCCACTGTTCAGACAGTAACAGGATATGCCAACCCTGTAGGGTACAGCCACACAACTGCAGGTCAGTTCACCATATTAATAAGAATTCTCAAAATCTCTTCCACTTTGCTGAATCTGAAATCCGCAATTATATATACACAATACTGGATACATTTATACCAGTCTCGATGGTGTTGTCTGGTTTTAAGAAAAAAAAGCACACCTTCTGCATACGTAAAAGGAGCATTACTTACCTGACAGATGCCGCAACATTGTTCCGATTCTCAGTGTTAGGCTTGGTTTAACTGGCTGCAGCCACGTTGACAACACATAACCGCTTCAGACAATTACTGGCTTCAGCAATGTGCCAAAGAGGCCAGCGATTGGCTGCAGCAGTCACTTGTTGTCAAAATGTCACAACTGCAGCCAGGTAAATATATCCTGGCCAGGAGAACCAGAGCAGCATTGTGGGATCTGTCAGGTAAGTAATGCTCAGTTGTTTTTGGCAGAAGGATCCTCTGTATTGTCTGTTTTTTTTCCCCTCAAACCAAACAACCCATTTAATTTTCTCATTTCTATATATTACCCAGTGGCGCACTGTTTATACACATATATGTGGGAAAAGGGCAAAGTTTTTTATGCTATACTCTTGCCAGGAGGCATCTTGCTGTAACAGAAACCTTTGGCAGTGCTCTGTCTGCATTGGATACAAATAAAGCTAATATCTGCCGCCTTAGAGGGGTTTTCTAACCATTGCATCTGGATTGAAAATCAACACAAAGGGACGTGCTGTCTCCATCTATTTATTTTGTTTGGACTATCCTTAGGATAGGTCATCAATATCTGGTCGCTGGGGATCTGACACACGACACCCTAGCCTATCAGCTATTTGCTACGGAGGCGGCATGCCTTGCGAAAGTTGCGAGTGCTGCTTCCTTTTCATTACACTAAGCATTGTCTCCCGTGGAGCGATTGCATAGTATAATTACAAGTACTCACTCTTTAGCACTTTCAAGTGAGTGGAGCGAGTATTAGTAATTACACTCGCTTCCCGAGATGACAGTCAGCATTATGAAGGTCAAGTAGCGCTCGCAAGAAGTGCTGCCTCCTCTTCAAACAGCTGATTGGCAGTGGTGCTGGGTGTCCCATGCCGATCAGATTTTGATGATCTATCCAGAGAAGAGGTCATCCATATAAAATTCCTGCACAACCGCTTTAACAGCATTTAGAGACAGGCTTTACAGCAGTCACCATGGGCCGTCACTATGAATTAACACATGTGGAATTATATACATAACAAAAAAGTGTGAAACAACTGAAAATATGTCATATTCTAGGTTCTTCAAAGTAGCCACCTTTTGCTTTGATTACTGCTTTGCACACTCTTGGCATTCTCTTGATGAGCTTCAAGAGGTAGTCACCTGAAATGGTCTTCCAACAGTCTTGAAGGAGTTCCCAGAGATGCTTAGCACTTGTTGGCCCTTTTGCCTTCACTCTGCGATCCAGCTCACCCCAAACCATCTTGATTGGGTTCCGGTCCAGTGACTGTGGAGGCCAGGTCATCTGGCGCAGCACCCCATCACTCTCCTTCATGGTCAAATAGCCCTTACACAGCCTGGAGGTGTGTTTGGGGTCATTGTCCTGTTGAAAAATAAATGATGGTCCAACTAAACGCAAACCGGATGGAATAGCATGCCGCTGCAAGATGCTGTGGTAGCCAGGCTGGTTCAGTATGCCTTCAATTTTGAATAAATCCCCAAGTGTCACCAGCAAAGCACCCCCACACCATCATACCTCCTTCTCCATGCTTCACGTGGGAACCAGGCATGTAGAGTCCATTCGTTCACCTTTTCTGCGTCGCACAAAGACACGGTGGTTGGAACCAAAGATCTCAAAATTGGACTCATCAGACCAAAGCACAGATTTCCACTGGTCTAATGTCCATTCCTTGTGTTCTTTAACCCAAACAAGTTTCTTCTGCTTGTTGCCTGTCCATAGCAGTGGCTTCCTAGCAGATATTCTACCATGAAGGCCTGATTCACACAGTCTCCTCTTAACAGTTGTTCTCGAGATGTGTCTGCTGCTAGAACTCTGTGTGGCATTGACCTGGTCTCTAATCTGAGCTGCTGTTAACCTGTGATTTCTGAGGCTGGTGACTCAGATGAACTTATCCTCTGCAGCAGAGGTGACTCTTGGTCTTCCTTTCCTGGGGCAGTCCGCATGTGAGCCAGTTTCTTTGTAGCGCTTGATGGTTTTTGTGACTGCACTTGGGGACACTTTCAAAGTTTTCCCAATTTTTCAGACTGACTGACCTTCATTTGTTAAAGTAATGATGGCCACTCATTTTTCTTTACTTAGCTGCTTTTTTCTTGCCATAATACAAATTCTAACAATCTATTCAGTAGGACTATCAGCTGTGTATCCACCTGACTTCTCCACAACGCAACTGATGGTCCAAACCCCATTTATAAGGCAAGAAATCCCACTTATTAAACCTGACAGGGCACACCTGTGAAGTGAAAACCATTTCAGGTGACTACCTCTTGAAGCTCATCAAGAGAATGCCAAGAGTGTGCAAAGCAGTAATCAAAGCAAAAGGTGGCTACTTTGAAGAACCTAGAATATGACATATTTTCAGTTGTTTCACACTTTTTTGTTATCAATATAATTCCACATGTGTTAATTCATAGTTTTGATGCCTTCAGTGTGAATCTACAATTTTCATAGTCATGAAAATAAAGAAAACTCTTTGAAGGTGTGTCCAAACTTTTGGTCTGTACTGTATATAAATATGTGTGTATATATATATATATATATATATATATATACACACACACACATAATCTTCCATTCTAATTCTGCCTGTAATGATAAGAAGGTCACTTTACTGGAGTTATCTGTGCAAACCAAGAAGTGGCGACTATTATTAGACTTACTGGCCAGTGCGAAAATTATTAGCATACATAGGCATTATAAATATAGATATTGACATGGAAAATTAAAAATAACATCACCAAAAATTCTTTAACCCATCCTGACATGATGTAATGGTACATCACATGTCAGATCTTTAAAGATGACACCCACTCCGGAGCAGAGCGGGTGCCATAGCCTCAGGGTGTTTGCTGTGTGAAACAGCTAATGTCTGTGACCAGCAAAACCTGGAAATAATGCACTGCTAGGTCTGGAAATGCTCCCCTGGCGACAATCGAGGGAGCCACTCATTACCTGTGAAAGGCCAGGGCCTGCTGAGGCTCCAATTGCAGGTATATTCAAAGTAGACCAGCAGGTGGCAGCACTACATTGGAATATACCAGGGAACTCCTAGCATGCCTGGACAACCTACAGCTATTAGGGCATGCTGGGAGTTGTAGTTTTGCAACAGCTGGAGGGCCGCAGCTTGAGATTCCCTGGAATATACCATATTGTAATATATAAAATTCCATTACTTTATACAAATTGAAATCCAATGATTACATATTGTAGTCACGTAGGGTGACTTAAAAAAGTGGGGGGAAAGAAGTAAAAAAGTTTTTAAAAATTAAATAAATATAAAAGTTCAAATAACCCCACTTTACCCAAAATTAATATAGAAATATAATTAAAAAAATAAACATCATAGGCATAGCCCCATCCAAAAATGCTTGTACTATTAAAATATACAGTTAATGGTGTAGCAGAAAGAAAAAAATCTAAATTGCGGATTCACTGTTTTTTTTTTTTGCCTTCCTCTGGATCAACCTGCAGGATAACAGGCTGAACAGGATGGACAAATGTCTTTTTTTGGCCTTATATACTATGTCACTATGTTACTGTTTTTAAATTGTTTTATCTTCCCAAAAATTTTATAAGAAGTGATCAAAAAGTCATACACACCCCAAAATAGTGTCACTAAATAGTACAGCTCTCCCCACAAAAATGAGTCACCTCAAACCTTCCAAAAAATGTTATAAAAAGTGATCAAAAAGTCATACACACCCCAAAATAGTGTCACTAAATAGTACAGATCTCCCCACAAAAATGAGTCACCTCAATCCTCTGTAGATGTGACTATAAAAAAATATGTCTATCAGAATATGGGGATAAAAACTTTTTTTTTTTTTTACAACTTTTTATTTTTTTTCATTATTATACATATGTGGTATCGCTGTAATCGTACTGACCTGGAGAATGTCAGTTTTACCACTAGAGAACGCTGTGAAAACAAAACCCATTTTACTATTTTTAATTGTCAATGATTTCACAGGGGTTTTGTCCCCCCCCCCCCCCCCTTTGTCTCACCCGACCATGAAATTACAGTTAGTAAATAATGTTGGTCACAGTGAGGTAAAAAAAGTAAAAGGGGTTAAAATGAAATCACCTTTACTGATCCCTGCTGCTCCCATTGTAATGCTTAATGGCTTCCTGCTGGACTCTGCTTTCTGGTCCTCTCTTGACACTGAGGAAATGACTGTTGGTGCTCAGCCAATCATTGGGCACAGCAGTGACCTGCCTCTGCCTCTGATTGGCTGATCTGGCATCTTCAAGCATATCCCTTGTGTCAAGAGTGAAACAGTAAGCAGAGACCATCAGTGAGCCGATAACCTACGAAATGGGGACGTCAGGATATAGGTGAAAGTGAGAATCCCTTCTTTCAAATGTTTTATCCCACCCCACCCCACTCCTCCACTGCATGTACAACCCCTTTATACAGCCATAAAATATGGACACTAGAGCGCAGTGGTACCAAAAAATATAACTGAACAACATGGAATAATGAAATATCATATTAATATACACATAACCCCAAACAAAATTGAAATATAAAGAGGTTGTCCATTTTGAACAATTGAATTTTTGCAAGATGTGTCCCAGTGATCCCCCAGATCCCTCAGCTGTATTCTCCCTGCTTCGTAACCTCATGAATATCCTAATATTACACAGTTTACATTGAAATTATAGACTACATGGCCCCTCTTTACAACACATTATGTGACCTATCCTGCCTCTCTACCAAATAATAAAATAGATATAACTTACCAGAAGGGAAATAGCATGTACAGGTACCACCCTGCAACCCCCCCATCCACAGGCCACTACTGATTCAAGATGTGCACTGAAGGATGAGTTGCTAGAATTAGATGCCACTACTGGTAACAATGACTAATAGTGTTGAGCGAATTGAAGTTGGATCCAAATTTCAGGGAAATTCAGTTCGCCGCAAAGCCAAATTTCCTTGTGCTTTGTGGTAGTGAATCGATTTTCCCTCAATGGCAGTAAAAAAATAAATAAATCATACTTACTTCATCCATTTGCTCACGATGAGCTGGCTACCACCACCTTGATTGGAGATCTCACACAAAATCCCATGGCCCACAAGATTTCGGACTAGATCTTCAATCAAGGTGGCGGCCGACTCATCGGTAACAAATGGATAAGTTAAGTAATTTTTTTATTTTATACTGTGTTATTACTGTCAGATGCCACGATCAGCTATAAACGCAGCATCTGAAGAGAAGATTGACGAGGAGAGGCGCAATCTCCGCTCCCTGTCATTGCACCCACTACTTACAATGAAATGCGCTTCGTAACAAAGTAATTTGTCACAAAGCAAATTTTTTTGTAAAATTTGGTGAAGCAGCCAAATCGAATTTTTGAATACTTTCCTCATCTCTAATGACTACTATCAAACTAGGTGGAGATAGTACATATTTCAGCAATGGCCTCAACCACCTTCGACTTGTTCGGTGGTGAGCCTCAGTATTCATATGCTTTGTATAAAAGTACTGTAAGTACAATTGAATTAAGCAACTTGGTATCTCGAGACCTGATGGAATAAATAATTCCCATCTTTCTGTCAATGTTTATATTGTATGAGAATACTTTTGTGTAAATTGTATTTGCGTGCGTGAAGGATAATATCCGATATTTGAATAAAAACATTTTCGTTCCATTAACCGATCTAAACTACACGGCTTTTAGATAGATAAAGTACAAATGCTGATTTTATGGCATATTAAATGCAAACATCTTGCTTGTGAATAAAATGAGGTTCTTCATGACTAAACAGTAATCATCATGGATGTGAAAGATAAACACAAAGTTAAATTGAAGATCTGGAGACCATTTTTAATTAAAGTACTTGAAGGAGAACTGGATGAAGCGGCCTTATTCAGTCACATAGTCAATGGGACTGGTACAGCAGTGGCATTTTCATGATATTAATAAAAGATTAATTAAATTCGATATGCTTTGTTTTATTGAAGAATGACCAATTTAATTATGTTATGGCCTTGGATGAAAACTTGCAATGGGAAGAAAAGTATTGTCTGAGTATTTCAATCAAGCTAAGAACACTGTGACATCTCTGGCATTTAAAATGGAATTGGGTGCAATTTTCCAATGAGAAGATTGAAATCTATCATGGTCAAGTTCAGGTGATTTTGACTTTCATGCTTCACATTTTGTACCCACTTTTATAAAAAAAATTATAAAAAATAATGAAATGTTCTAGCAGAAATAATCAGATCATTGTACTCCCAGGCATCGCATAAAGTGATCTTGTCTGAGTACATATTTGATTCTCCTAGTGACAAAAAGGTAATGTGTAAAGTTGACCGAAAAGTTTGATTTGCCACGAAGCTGAATTTCCTTGTACTGTGTGGTAACAAATGAATTTTTCCTGAAATAGCGGAGAGGCCATTGCGGCCATCTTGATTGCAGAAACTGTGCAAAATCTTGCACGCAATGACGTGTGACTTCATCAAGTCAGCACGCTGGCCAGGCGTGGTGATGTCACCAGTGATGACATTACCAGGCTCGGCCAGTGGGATGACCTGGTGACATCATCACATCAGCGCACACAAGAATTTGCCCGGTTTCTTCAATTAAGATGACCGTGACGGCCTCTCCGCTAGAAAATGTATAAGAGGAGTATGTTTTTTCTTTTTCACCCCTGAATTACCCCTGAAAGGCCTCAATATTACTGTCAGATGCTGCAATCAGCGTTGAACGTGACATCTGGGGGGTTTAATGAAGGAAGGGGAACAATCCCTGTTCCCTATCACTGCCCCCACTACATACAATGGAATAGGATTCCTGATGAAGTAATTCGTAACAAATCAAATTTCTTTGTGAAATTCGGAAAAGCAGCAGAATCAAATTTTTTATAACTTTGGTCTTCTTTAAATGATGCACGTTACTAAAGATGAACAATCAGGCTGAGGCAGCTACAGCGAATCAATTGTAAACTAATCAGATTCTGATGCATCTTAATTTTTGGTGATTTGATTGAGCTGAATGAAGGTGGGAAATCCAGAAAAAAAGAGACCTCCATGTCATACACACATTTTCAAGCCAAATTTCATTCAGGTAGAGTCGTTTTGGACTTGAATGGAATCTGTTGACTGATTTGGCCAAATAGAATTTTCAGCAATTTGCTCATCTCTAGAAGCAGCTTACTTTATTCATGAGTAGAGTTTGTCATATGGCTTGTATGTTATCGTGCATGTAGTCTGCAAATAACCTTAGAGGGTTAATTGTAACGGTGATGCAAATAAAATACCGAACTCCGCTATCTAACATCAGTATTTCCCATTGTGAATGATGCTCATACATCAGTGTAGAACCAGGCACTTATTGTATGTCAATACTGAATGACTGATGACCTGAGGGTTATATTAGTGATTTATTTCTGAAATATTATAGTTATTAATATATGGACGTTTGGGAACTTTTATTTTTTCCAGAAAGGAAAGCCGCTGGACAGTATTGTGTATCAGTATTTATAAGCCCAAACCAGTTGTGGTTCTAAAACACAGAAGAGGTTCAAATCTTTCCATTATACTCTTTGTAGGTTCCACTTCTGCTTTTGGCTTATAAATATAGATAAAAAATCGGCGATCTCTGTAAGACGGGAACCTAACACTAAATAATACCTGTTATGTGCCATAATGGCCACCATAAAATTCAGGGAGTGCAAGTTCCGCATGCATGCTGGGTCCACTCTGCCTTGTACCATTGTTGGTGCCATAATGGCCTCCATTACATCCAGGGAATGCAGGTACCAGCATGCACGCTAAGCCCACTCTATACCTCTCCTGGTGCCAGATGGATTCCAATGAATGCAATGGGAGTCCACTCTATACCTCTCCTGGTGCCAAAAGGCTTCCAATGAATGCAGTGAGAACAGGCTACGGCTTTATACTTGCACTAATTAAAATCAGCCTATGGGGCAGACAGGCTGGTCAGGTGGCCATTATAGCACATAACAGGTAGCATTTAATGTAGCAAATAATGTTGTACAAAATGTGTTTGCCAAGAATCTCATTTACAAAATAAGCGTAACATTAGCACCAGAATGTTTTCTATAACTATGGCATTATTGTGCTTTATTTGGTTTGTAGAGTGCTGTTGCATTGTGTTTTTTTCTTTGTGTTTCAGACCAAGAAGTAGCATCTATTAGGCCAGTGCAAAAACTGCAGGAGTTTCTGGCTTTTGTTTAAATATAGATATTGACATGAAAAATTAAAGCAAAAATCACTTAAATTAAACAATAAAGTTTAACATAAGAATGTAATTTAAACAATAGTTCATTTTCTGGTGACACATTCAATTTAATTGCTGTCATGAAGGGGATGCAAGTACTGAAACTCAGCCCTATTCACTTGATTGTGTCAAAACAATGTGAACACAGTTTAAAAGGGTAATGGCATATTTGTACTACTTGACTTCACATGCTGACTAGTAGTAGCTCGACCGGATAAGAATAGAGACTATTTGTTGGACCGGAATGTGCAGAACTGTCCATAAAACTGCAAGTGAATGGAGCAGCTTTGTAGTACCTACATGGTGCCAGGATTTCTACATTCAAACAATCAGTGGGGATACCACTTGTAACGCCCTTGGCTTGTACTAGCCATATACCCAGTGGTCCCTCAAGTTACAATATTAATTGGTTCCAGGACGACCATTGTATGTTGAAACCATTGTAACTTAAGTAATCGTTTCCAAAGCCCCAAAATGTCATCCAAGATAAGAGAAAATTATGATTTAAGAAGAATAAGCAGATAACTAAAACAGATAAAACAAGTCCTTACATATAACAGCCAGTAATAGCTGCTAACTAGCAACTAATACAGCTATTTTACCAGAGAAGTGGCCTTGAGTGGTTGGATCTGAGTCTGAGGCATTGTATGTTGAGTCTGGTTTCAACTTATGTTGGGCCAGAGAAGACCATTGTACTGTATGTTGAAAATATTGTATCCTGTATAGTAACTTCTTACCACCATAATACCATTTAGTTTACACAAAAAACAGACCTACCTATAAGTATTTTATATAAAGTCTGGGAGAAAAAGTCAGCAATTTCAACTTCATTAGCTTGACAAAAATATCCTACAGTACGGGGGCGGAGCCTGGCTGCTGGCGTGGATGGCTGTGTGAGAGAACTGCTCCTCCACGTCCTAACATCTACAGCTTAATAAGTAGTGGTGACCGGACCAAAAATGGTCAAATATGGCAGAGATAGGGGACTAGACCCCCAGACACACCTCGATCCCACAAAGGGCAGCAAGACATGCAGAAATTCTTGAAAAAGAGAAGTTCTCACTCGCCGGGACCTGGCGCCAAGATGGCGTCGGCGCACATGAAGGAGACGGAAGTAGAGGACTCCGGAGAAGAGAGTGAACGTGGCGGCACAGCAGAGGAACAAGATCCGACACCAGTGTCTAAATCCTGCCTCGCCAAAGTGCTCAGCCAAGCGCTGGATAAAGCGTTAAGACCGGTCCTAACGGAACCAGCCGATATTAAAACCGAAATTTCCCAAGTTGGATACAGGGTCGAGGCCCTAGAGCAAGCGACACAAGAGATCAGATCGCACGCAAACGGAGTGACAGAGTGCCTTAATGGTCATGCCGAGGAACTCAACAGAGCCTTCTTGCTGCTAGAAGACCAAGAGAACAGAAGCAGACGGCGAAATATTTGCATAAAAGGTCTTCCCGAAACGTGGGCGACTGAATCTTTGCGTACGGTGGCTATGGAGATATTCGCGAGCATCTTAGACTCCGACTCTGCTACATCAATAGTCATCGAGCTGTCACAACCAGACAGCTGAGAAGCTCTGACAGAGGCCTTTCAGAACCTCCTCCTTGACTTTCTTTGTTGTGGTATTCAGTTTCTCATCTCGTTAGCCTCTCTCAGCTGTCATGTGTTGGACTAATTGATTCCCTTTAAATTCCTTCCCAGAATGCTTTTCTGGGCGGCTTATACTTCTTCCTGGAGTGTGTGTGCATGCTGGTCTTGTTCTCCTGTCTGCTACAAAAGCTAAGTGTTGAACATTTATCTGTTATTTTCTGTTTGCTGGATCCCAGGTGACCCTGACTCCCTCCGTATCTTGTGTAGGGAGCCGGTGGTCGTGTCCCCTCACTATTGTAGGGTGCTCAGGGGTTATATAGTCAAGGTACGTGGATATACAAACCTCCACCATTCGGATCTTTGCATAGGCTGAGCAGCCAGGGAAAGTGCCAGGTCTTCTGCAGGGGTCTCCCCTTGGTTCCTTAGTTTTTGGATCCAGCAAGTCATTTATGCATGTTGCTTTGCCTTGTTTCCTGTACACCGTCCGTGACATTATAAGCCGCCAAAACCGTCTCAAACATGGATCCGGTTTCACTTTTGGCTGAACGCTTCCAGGGTCTTTCATTCGAGGTAGCTGATCTCCGTAAGACTTTTTCTCAGCTTCAAGTGACCGGTTCAGCTTGCGTTCATGGAGCTTGTTCTGAGCCTAAGATCTCGCTCCCGGATACGTTCTCCGGGGGTAGTGAGAATTTTGTGCGTTTTAGAGAGGCTTGCAAACTCCATTTTCGCCTTCTTCCCCTTTCCTCTGGAGATGAGGAACGGAGGGTGGGGATCATTATATCGCTGCTCAGAGGTAACGCTCAGTCCTGGGCCTTTTCGCTGCCGGAGGGGGCACGGCCTCTCCGTTCAGTGGATGAATTCTTTTTAGCCCTGGGTCAGATATATGATGATCCGGATCGTATTGCTCTGGCTGAGTCTAGACTACGTCTATTATGCCAGGGTAAACAATCCGCAGAAATATACTGCTCAGAATTTCGGAGATGGGCAGTTGATACTGGTTGGAATGATGCTGCACTCCGAAGTCAATTTTGCCATGGTCTTTCAGAGGGATTGAAAGATGCATTTGCCTTTCATGAGAGGCCTATTTCTTTGGACTCTGCTATGTCTCAGGCCGTTCGTATTGACAGGCGTCTTAGAGAGAGAGGAGAGATGTCCCCTTCCTGTCATACGCAGTCCCAGGACAGTGCAGCGGTCCCATTCTGTGCGCAGGGGTCTCAGTCGCCGTCAGCCCCTTCTGAGCAGGAGCCCATGCAGCTGGGGTTGATTGCTTCTGACAATAGAAGATTCAGCTCGCATGGGAGAGTTTGTTTTTGTTGTGGAGGTATAAATCATTTGGCAAATATTTGTCCCTCTAGGAGATTCAGGCAGTTTTCTGGGAGTAATAAAGAAACAAACAGGAAAAAATCTTTTAAAAATGTTCCGTCTGTTACTATTGGCAGGGTTGAGGCGGAAATTTAAGGTTTTCCATTTGCTTGTAGTTCCCGTTTTGTCCTGCCTGGGTGGCGCTAGAGAGCAAGAACATTTTTTGTGAGATTTTTGTGGATAGTGGAGCAGCGGTCAATCTCATTGATAATCAATTTGCGATAACTCATGGTTTCCAGGTGCGCACTTTGGGAAAGGATATTCCTGTTTTTGCTATCGATTCCGCTCCACTTTCTCAGAAATCATTAAAGGGCATAGTTCACGATATCCGTTTAATTGTGAGTGATGCTCATGTTGAGGATGTGTCATGTTTCGTCCTTAGCGGTTTGCCTGGTGTTGGGGCTGCCCTGGCTCACTAAGCATAACCCCACCATTGATTGGCAAGCGAGGCAAATAAATGGTTGGAGTGACTTTTGCAGAGAGAATTGCCTCACGACATCTGTTTCTGAGGTTGCTACTAAGACTGTACCATCTTTTCTCTCTGAATTTTCGGATGTCTTCTCTGAGAGTGGAGTTCAGGATTTGCCCCCGCACAGGGAGTACGATTGCCCTATTAATCTCATCCCAGACGCCAAGCTGCCTAAATCTCGTTTATACAATCTTTCCCAACCTGAGAGGATCGCTATGCGTGCTTATATCTCTGAGAGTCTGAGAAAAAGACACATACGACCCTCTAAGTCACCTGTTGCCGCTGGTTTTTTCTTTGTTAAGAAAAAAGATGGTTCTTTAAGACCTTGTCTGGATTTCAGGGAGCTGAACAGTATCACAATTCGTGACCCTTATCCGCTTCCTCTGATCCCAGATCTGTTTAACCAGGTTGTTGGGGCTAAAGTCTTTTCCAAATTAGATCTAAGAGGGGCATACAACCTGGTCAGGGTCAGAGAAGGGGACGAATGGAAGACGGCCTTCAATACCCCTGAGGGCCATTTTGAAAATTTGGTTATGCCTTTTGGTTTGATGAATGCCCCAGCTGTTTTTCAGCATTTTGTGAACAGCATTTTTTATCATTTGATGGGAAAATTTGTATTGGTGTATTTGGGTGACATTTTGATTTTTTCTCCCGATTTCAAAACTCATAAGGAACATTTACGTCAGGTCTTGCTCATCCTGCGGGAGAATAAATTATATGCGAAACTGGAAAAATGTGTGTTTGCGGTTCCAGAAATTCAATTTCTGGGGTTTCTTCTCTCCGCTTCTGGTTTTCGCATGGACCCCGAGAAGGTCCGCGCTGTGCTTGAGTTGGAGCTTCCTGAGAATCAGAAGGCGCTGATGCGTTTTTTGGGCTTGGCCAATTATTACAGGAAGTTCATTTTGAATTATTCTTCTATTGTTAAACCACTCACTGATATGACCAGAAAGGGGGTAGATTTTTCTTCTTGGTCAGTAGAGGCGCGTAAGGCTTTTTCTGATATCAAGGAGAGTTTTGCTTCCGCTCCCATCTTGGTGCAACCTGATGTTTCTTTACCCTTCATAGTTGAGGTTGATGCTTCTGAGGTGGGCGTGGGGGCGGTCTTGTCTCAGGGTTCCTCTCCTGCCAATTGGCGACCGTGTGCCTTTTTCTCAAGAAAACTCTCCTCCGCAGAGAGAAATTACGATGTGGGAGATAGGGAATTGTTGGCCATCAAGTTGGCTTTTGAGGAATGGCACCATTAGCTAGAGGGAGCAAGACACCCTATTACCGTATTTACTGACCATAAAAATCTGGCCTACTTGGAGTCAGCCAAGCGTCTGAACCCGAGACAGGCCAGATGGTCTTTGTTCTTTTCTAGGTTTAATTTTGTTGTCACGTTCCGCCCTGGAGTTAAGAATGTGAAGGCAGATGCCCTGTCACGTTGTTTTCCGGGAGGCGGGAATTTTGAAGACCCGGGTCCCATTTTGGCTGAAGGTGTGGTGGTCTCTGCTCTTTTTCCTGAATTGGAGGCAGAGGTGCAGGCAGCCCAGTCAGAGGCTCCTGATCTTTGTCCTCCTGGGAGGTTGTTTGTGCCTCTCGCTTTAAGACACAAGATTTTTAAAGAACACCACGATACAGTCCTTGCTGGGCACCCGGGGGTAAGAGCCACACTGGATCTCATCGCTCGGAGATTCTGGTGGCCTGCGCTTCGTAAGACGGTTGAGGGTTTTGTGGCAGCCTGCGAGACTTGCGCTCGTGCCAAAGTCCCTCATTCACGGCCATCAGGTCCTCTCCTTCCCTTACCCATTCCTTCCCGTCCTTGGACACATCTGTCCATGGACTTCATAACGGACCTGCCTCGTTCCTCGGGGAAGACTGTGATTCTGGTGGTGGTGGACCGTTTTAGCAAAATGGTGCATTTCATCCCTTTTCCTGGTTTGCCCAATGCTAAGACGCTGGCGCAGGCATTTATTGATCACATTGTCAAATTGCACGGTATTCCTTCAGACATAGTCTCTGATAGGGGCACACAGTTTGTTTCCAGATTCTGGAAGGCTTTCTGTTCTCGCTTGGGGGTTCGGTTGTCATTCTCTTCTGCTTTCCACCCGCAGTCGAATGGCCAGACAGAGCGCGTCAATCAGAATCTGGAGACATATCTGCGCTGTTTTGTGGCGGAGAATCAAGAGGATTGGTGTTCTTTTTTGTCCCTTGCTGAGTTTGCTTTAAATAACCGTCAGGAGTCCTCTGATAAGTCACCATTTTTTGGTGCATATGGGTTTCATCCGCAGTTTGGGACTTTCTCGGGAAAGAGGGGTCTTCTGGTTTACCTGATGAGGACAGATTCTCCTCGTCTTTCTCATCTATTTGGCAAAGGATTCAGGATAATCTAAAGAGCATGAGTGAGAGATATAAGCGTGTGGCAGATAAGAGACGTGTGCTTGGTCCGGACCTGAATGTTGGTGATCTGGTGTGGTTGTCTACCAAGAATATCAAATTGAAGGTTCCCTCCTGAAGTTGGGTCCTAGGTTTATTGGGCCTTACAAAATCCTGTCTGTCATCAATCCTGTTGCATACCGTCTTGATCTTCCTCAGACTTGGAAGATCCATAATGTTTTTCATAAGTCCTTATTGAAAACTTATGTTCAACCCATTGTACCCTCGCCTTTGCCTCCTCCTCCGATTATGGTTGATGGGAATCTTGAATTTCAGGTCTCTAGGATTGTGGATTCTCGTCTTGTCCGCGGTTCTCTTCAGTACCTTGTTCATTGGGAGGGGTATGGTCCTGAGGAGAGGATGTGGGTCCCAGTGACGGACATTAAGGCCTCTCGTCTCATCAGGGCTTTCCATAGGTCCCATCCTGAGAAGGTGGCTTCTGAGTGTCCGGAGTCCACTCGTAGAGGGAGGGGTACTGTCACAACCAGACAGCTGAGAAGCTCTGACAGAGGCCTTTCAGAACCTCCTCCTTGACTTTCTTTGTTGTGGTATTCAGTTTCTCATCTCGTTAGCCTCTCTCAGCTGTCATGTGTTGCACTAATTGCTTCCCTTT
Source organism: Bufo gargarizans (assembly GCF_014858855.1). NCBI lineage: Eukaryota > Metazoa > Chordata > Amphibia > Anura > Bufonidae > Bufo > Bufo gargarizans. The sequence continues at coordinate 202,078,067 of NC_058084.1, read as the reverse complement.
AAATTCCTTCCCAGAATGCTTTTCTGGGTGGCTTATACTTCTTCCTGGAGTGTGTGTGCATGCTGGTCTTGTTCTCCTGTCTGCTACAAAAGCTAAGTGTTGAACATTTATCTGTTATTTTCTGTTTGCTGGATCCCAGGTGACCCTGACTCCCTCCTTATCTTGTGTAGGGTGCCGGTGGTCGTGTCCCCTCACTATTGTAGGGTGCTCAGGGGTTATATAGTCAAGGTACGTGGATATGCAAACCTCCACCATTCGGATCTTTGCATAGGCTGAGCAGCCAGGGAAAGTGCCAGGTCTTCTGCAGGGGTCTCCCCTTGGTTCCTTAGTTTTTTGATCCAGCAAGTCATTTATGCATGTTGCTTTGCCTTGTTTCCTGTACACCGTCCGTGACACGAGCGCATCCACAGGGCGCTGAGACCTCAGTCGAGACCCAACGAAAGACCAAGAGATGTGGTCTGTGGTCTGCTGTCCTTTGTGGACACGGCGCGCATCATGGAAGCAGCTCGCGCTAAAGGACAGATCACATATGGGGACTCAGACATCGCTCTATATCAAGACATTGCGCCCTCGACACTTGCAAAAAGGCGCATACTTAAACCGTTACTTGATTCGCTCCGAAAGAAAAAGATCCCATATAGCTGGATGTACCTGTTTTGGACTTTGCATAAACAAGAATGGAAAACGCATCGTAGTCCACACACCCGAAGACTTGGATAAAGCATGGGAACATATTGAAATACAGCCCATGGACATACCAACATGGCTGCCGGTGAGCTATCCGACGTCGCTGCAGAAACTGCCGCAACTGGAGCCTTGGAGAAAAGTCCACCGTCCCAAGCCTGGGAAACTGGCCAAGCATCTGTCGGGATCCGCTGAACTCCCAACTTGAGGACTTCCATGCTGATCGCGGGTCCAGTATGTTTTTTCGGGACACAAGATGATTCTTGATTATCCCGAGCTTGTTCAGTTATGTTCTCATGCGCACTTACCATAGCCTGCATTATATGTATAGTGGAATATTCCTCTTCTCTACAGTAATAGGCTAGGACATTTAGTCGCAACACTTATCATGGGCTCATGATAATCATTATTTTATTTCAATGTCTCGGTACCCTTGTACCTCGTTTAACTATAACTTTCAGTTTAAAGTTTTGATGCGAATATCTATCTATTTTATCCTTATTACGTGTTGTCCTGAAAAGTCGCAGGTATGTAGCCTAGGACGCGTTTGCGAATTAATAATCCCTTTTGCTGATCACGGGTGAACTGGGTCAGGTTGCGTAGCGTGCCTGGGCTCCATGTTTCCGACTCACTTATAGTAATTACAGACTTCACTATACTCACCTGATTCATGAGGTCTGCATAACGGAAATAAAGTGCAAGATGGGTCGTTAATAGATCTTAATGCCAATCTTATACCTTCACTTGCGAAAAAGACCTAGATCATTGGTAGTGAGCGTCTATTTAGTACCTTTTCGACGAGATTATTGAGAGGCCCAGAGAATTGTGGATAGCAGCGTGCATGTAAGATACTCAATATGCGATTAACTTTTATTGATGCGACTAACTGTTATTTAATTTGATCTCTCCCTACTTAGTGCGCTAAACACTCTTGCACAGATTAGAAACAAGTCCCCCCCCCCCCTCCACTTTACGCCATTGCTCAGTTTAATTGCCCGCATATGCGAATATACTCACCTTCTGGGCAGTAGTCCATATCTATGGCTGACTATAGAAAGATTTGAAACCCCCCCTTCTCCCCTCCCTTTCTCCCCCATCGCTATTACTCTGCTTACATGGTCTAGTAGTTAGGTAAAAGCTATAGGTCACCAATTGTAGAGTTATCTTCTCTGGTTGTGATGTTTAGGTAACTCATCCAGGCTAGAAATATATTTGTGTTCTACCACCCCCTGCTGTTCATATATACAACTGTTACTTTTACTGTGATAACCCATTTACTGGATTTAATTCAGTAACTGTTTAATTCACTGACTGTTGTTTTTCTTACTTTTCCTTTTTTTTTTTCTATTTCTCATACTTTTTCCTTTTATTCTCTTTTCTCTTCCTCTTTTCTTTCGTGCTCTTCTCCCCCCCTTTTTTCTTCTCTCCCCCGCCCTACTGATAACCCTCCTAGATTTGTTGAAACCTTACCAGTCGAGAACCTAGGCCCTAGTCCTACCTGAGCGGTAAACTACCCAGTTGCTGAGATGGCTGATATGAAGGTTTCGACATTCAATGTAAAGGGATTAAATACACCACAGAAGCGAGGACAAGTTATGATGGCACTTAGGAAAATGGGGTCTCAGATAGTGTTCCTGCAGGAAACCCATCTACGTCAGAGGAAAATGCCTAGGCTACCGAAGCGTCCATTTGCCCACTGGTTTCATAGTGTGCAACCTGCATCAGCTTCCAAAGGAGTAGCCATAGCAGTTCACCAATCCATTTCATTCACTCTGCTGCAGCAACACTCAGATGCGGAGGGTCGCCTCTTGCTAGTCAAAGGTTTAATAGCAACCCACAAATTCACTTTAGCAAATCTATATGTACCGAATAAATCTCACTGGCTTTTGAAAGCCTTAGACACACTAAAAGTCTTTGCTGAGGGGCAGATAATCTTAGGGGCCGACTTGAACTTGGTAATGGACCCTGTCATCGACTCATCTTCGGCCAAATCCCGTGTATCACAAAAACTTCTTAGCAAACTACACAAGAAACTGCACGAATTACATTTGGTAGATGTATGGCGTAGCCTTCACCCCACGACCAAGGACTTCTCTTTCTATTCAGTTCCGCACGGAACGTATCAGCGACTTGATCATATATTGATGTCTGCATCTCTTCTTCCCTCTTTTAGGTCAGCAGAGATAGGAACCATTACTTTATCTGACCACACTCCTTGCTCGACGACTTTCACCCTAGCCTCTCTACCAAAAAGAAACTGGAGTTGGAAGCTAAATGAATCCCTCTTGAATAATCAGCTGCATCTGAATCAGGTCAGGACTCAGTTGATGGAGTACTTCGCGCTTAACTCACCCACACACAGCTCTCAACCTATTGTCTGGGAAGCCCACAAGGCCTTTATTAGGGGTTGCTTCATTTCCCTAGGTACCAGAGTCAAAAGAGAACAGCAACGAGCAGTGGATACACTGTTAGCTGACATAGCGACAATTGAGAGAAAGCATAAGGCCACACAGCGTAATGAGCATCAAATAGCATTGACAGAGCTCAGACTCAAACTACGGGACCTACTTAGCCACAGAGTAGCGAAGCAATTGATGAATTTTCAGCATAAGGTCTATGCACATGGAGATAAGGGGGGGAAACTGATGTCATCCTTGCTTAAGAAAACTAAAAACATTACTCATATCTCCTCTATAAAACAGCTAAATGGCAATGTGACCAGCGACACCCCAGAAATAGCTAGGGCCTTTAAAGAGTTCTACTCGGAACTATATAACTTGCGCCAGATAGGTTCCCCAGAGAAAGAGCTTCAAAGGGAGAGCCATATTAGGGACTTCTTGAAATCTCTGCATCTCCCAAAGCTGACACCAGAAAACTCAAATAGCCTTATTAAGCCGATATCGCCTGAAGAAGCGCTTAACATCCTCAACACATTCCCACCTGGGAAAAGCCCAGGCCCCGATGGCTTGCCGTTATTATACTATAAAAAACTGCAAGACATTCTAGTTCCCAGGTTCACAGAAGTCTGTAACGCACTTATGCAAGGAGGCTCTATGCCCAAACAAACTCTCGAATCCCACGTCACCTTGATCCCTAAAGAAGGGAAGGACCCCTTGAGCTGTGGAAGCTACCGTCCGATTTCCCTCTTGAACTTGGACCTAAAATGGTGGGCTAAAATTTTAGCATGCAGATTGGGCAAGCTCCTGCCAGGCTTGATAGGGCATGAACAATCAGGATTTGTCCAAGGTCGAGAGGGAAAAGACAATTCCCACAGGATATTTCACACTATAAACATAGCTCACAGGAAAAAGATACCCCTGGCTCTATTAAGTATAGACGCTGAAAAGGCGTTTGACAGAGTCAACTGGTTATTCATGAAGTTGACTCTGCAACGCTTTGCCTTCCCAGACATTTTCACAAAAGCGATATTTACCCTTTACCAGAATCCGTATGCTAGATTAAAAATTAACGGTACACTGTCACAATCTTCGCTATTACAAACGGAACCAGACAGGGATGCCATTTGTCCCCCTCACTTATTATCTTAGTGATAGAGATGCTACTTCAGCTAGTTAGGCAATCCCCTGATATACCTGGAGTTCAATACGAAGGAAAGGAATTAAAGTGTACTGCATTTGCACCTATTTTTGGTGGCTAACCCGGAGAGAGGGCTAGACCCACTAGTGAAAAGCATTGACCGCTATAGTTCTCTATCGGACTTTAAAGTCAACCATACCAAATCTGAGATACTGAACATCTCTATTCCAAAACCCAAAATCGCCCCCTTGCAAGCACGATTCCCTTTCAATTGGGCCAAAGGACACATTAAATATCTGGGAATATTGATTCCTAGCGACACCAATGATCTGTACCAACATAACTACACCCCCCTTTTGGGAGAATTACAACGCATACTTCAAACTTACAATCTCCCCTACTTGTCTTGGATGGGACGTAAAAATATTTTGAAGGCCTATGTGATGCCAAAAGTTCTATATGTGATGCAACTAGTCCCGATATGGCTCCCTAAATCATTTTTCAGGAGTGTGCAGAGTATGTTCTTTAAATACTTATGGAACGGCAGAAAACCCAGGATATCCCATGAAACCCTGATAAGACACAAAGAGAAGGGAGGTTTAGGCTTACCAGATGCAACTCGATACTATAAGGCAATCCAGCTTAACAGGTGGTTGGAAATGGTGAACCCAATCAGGCGCCCGGACGTACAGGCCATTTGTCGCCACAGCTTGGGAACACACTTTCAGAAACACCTATGGCTACCTGGCAGACATAATCAGAAAGAAGTAACTATAGACCCACTGGCACGCGGTATAGGAGAGGTATAGAGGGAAGCAAGGAAAACATTAGCACCTGATCCATCCCCCCTAATGCCGGTTAGCCTACTGCCTGATCTCCTAGACTGTGATACTAGTACCAATCAACACATATGGAATTCTCTAAACAATGTAAAATTAGGGGAAACCACCCCTAATATAGAGTCCTATATCTTAGAGGCACTTTCATCCTCAATTACGGAAACACCAGGGTTCTTCCTTATAAAACCACATATTAGAGCTGTGTGTGGGGAGATGAAGAAGCGGTACCCTCTCCAGAGGCCCTTGACTGATTTTGAGAAACTAATACAATCACCACTTATCGCTACTAGAAAAGTCTCAAAACTCTACCAGGTGATGGGAGGCGAGGGTGAACTTCGGAGGCCAATTTATATCAGAGAATGGGAGAAAGAAGTAGATAGGACTATAACTGACACCGAATCGAGGCAAATATTGAGATGCTCTCATGGTTTTTCTCGCTGCATTCGTCTGCAGGAGAATCATTATAAGCTCCTGACGAGGTGGTACAAAACTCCAGATTTCCTCTACAAGAGAGGACTGACACCCATAAGGGAATGCTGGAGATGCGGAACGGATGTGGGTTCTTTATCACACATCTGGTGGCACTGCCCTAAGATCAAATCCTACTGGAAGGAGATTGAAGCGTTAATCCAACAACTAACAACTACGAACTTCAAGCTCACTCTAGAAACTGTGGTTCTGGCACTGCCAACACCCCAGTATTCACCCTCAAAAAAGAATCTTATCTCGCACATCATAGCTTCGGCCAAAGCATTAATCTCCCTGCATTGGCTAGATGTCCACCCCCCAACTGTACAGGAGATGAAAGCAAAGATGACTCAAATTTGCAGGTTTGAAGAAATGACCAGTTGGATAGACAGAACGCATGACCAATTCATTAAGGTCTGGAGCCCTTGGAGAGATCTGACATAGATGGATCCTAGCCGAACAGTGACGATGTCGCTTATACTCATGAAGTAGCTGCCTAGTAACACCCCACCTCCCCCTCTACCCCCCCTCCTCTACTTTTCTCTTTTTTCTATCTTCTTCTTTTATTTATTTCCCTTACCTCTCTTTCTCTTTCTTCTTCTATTAAGTATTACAGTGATACAGTAAAGCATTTAAGACAGTCTAGAGAAGGCTAGAGGTAACTCTATTTCGCACTCACTTAGTGTTGACTAGCACTATTTGTACTAGAATGCTGATATTTCCATGTATTGTTACCTTTCGCTCTCATTTATGTATCATCCTAATGCTTCTTTGTTATGTGATTATACAAAGAAAATGGATAAATAAAGAATATTTAAAAAAATAAAAAATATCCTACAGTACTAAAAGATTACAGCATGACAACCATTTTCTACAAGCAAGGCCATCATCATGCTGGCTGAAAATGCCTCAGGGAGATATACTGTGCATACAAACAGGCAGATGTTCGATTATATGGATAACATACAACATCAATTTTATACTGTTTGTTTCTTAAACTCAGAGGGTTTCACAATGTAATATGTTTAGATAAAATATTACGAGGGGAAAGTCTACAGGACTCATTAAAAAGACCAGTTAATTTATGTAATTTGTGAAAACCTCTGACACATTTACAATGCAGCTACTAGTCCCTGTCATCTGGGAATATACTATATGACATAAGCTCGATCCACCTAACTGGCTTTAAAGAGCTGTTTGTTTCTGGATGTAAATGTAATCATGTATACACAGCTGTTCACATGGGGGGTGCGAAAGATGTATCTTGCCAAGCGGAGTATGAGGGGTTTATTTCTCAAGTCACAGTATCTTAAAGAATTTGGATATATGTTGTACGTAGGTGGTAATTATATGTGGTTACTCATTTCAAGACAGATTTTTTTATGTAGTGATTTTTTTTTTTTAATTGGTATTTTATTGAGATTTTAAATTAAAAATAAAATAAAAAATAAATAAATAAATAAATATATATATATATATATATATATATATATTACATGTAGAAACAAGAACACCCACACATAAGAAAAAGCATATCAAGTGCAGTAGATTGATTGCCAAAGCATAAAATAATACACCTGGAATAAAAAGAAATGCCTGGAGAGTAAGGGGCAACCCCTAAAATGTTAAATTATGGAGGATAAGGACCAGGATGTCACTGATACAACTAAAAGTTGTAGTTAAAGGAGGTTTAATAGTGAAATGTAGAAGAGAGAAGGAACAGCATAGAAGAATGAAAAGAGGCAGAAGGAAATCAGTGACTATCCCATAAAATTGATCATTTAGTTGAGCCATCAATAGCCCAAAAAGATGCAGTTCAGACCCCAAATGGGGTAAGTAGGGCCATACTATAGTGTTTCTTTAGAATGTGCTAGTTCATACCCAATAAACTGTTATACTTGGATGGAATTAGCACGCCACCATTTGTCTCTTGGTAGCGGAGGGTGGCTGAACGTTGATGGTGGTCTAGGATGAATTATGAATTAATATATTATCCCTGATTAGCTGTGAATGAAAAGTAGTAAAACTGTGGTGTTTTGTAGAAGTGAAGCGGTTAATATTGGCATCTCTGATGTTCTGAGGTAGTGATGGAATTAATTATAAACTCTGTGGTGGTCTACTGTACTTGGAACTCTTGTGAATGATGGGGCCTCCAGGAATCATATATTTGCACAATAAATATTATTAGTTGTTTAGTAGAAAAATCTTTTTAAGGTGGATTTAGACGCACCAATAATCGTTAAGATTATCGAGAAAGACCATTCCTGCAAACGGTCATTCCCAATCATCTGGCCGTCTAAATGTGCCGCTGATCACCTGATGAAAGAGCGAAACTGTCATTTATGCAGGCATCACCGATCATGGCTTCTGAGCAGCAGATCGTGTGGTCTAAACAGTGATCTGCTGCTCAGAAGCCATGAGTCTGTATGAGGACATGGGATCGCTAAAGTGATTCCCCGTCCTCATACAGTGAAGGAGATTGCTACATGTGTCCTTCACTGAATCCATCTAAATCCACCTTTAGTGCTGGCACACCTACAAGTATAGCCTAGTAAAATATGAATGTCAACATGGCTGGGGGTTAGAACAGTGGAAGGATATTACATCCCTGCTTGTCTAGGGCATTGAAAGCGGTTTATGTAATTATGGTGTTAATTAATACCCGGTATCTAGTGTCATACTCACTTCCAGGCTCCAGTGTTGTCCCTACGGTTTGTGGCATGAAGCTGAACATGACTGGCTAATCATGTTCAGGTTATTAACTGTTCATAGGGTTGATGTAGGTAGGGGGCAGAGATGACAATGTGAATATGATCTAACGATGGTTTAACCAACTATCTCTCACGTCCCTCCCCATACACATGCACGTTTGGTGTGGCTGGAGAGAAACTAGCCACTGTCAGGCACCTTCAGCAGAGGCTTATCTCCCCAAGAACAAAAAGATCAACTGTCTGATCCTATTCTTCTCTCAGATCTATCTTCAGAGAAGAGTCAGGAGGCCCCCATGCATATTATTTGGTTGGCCTGTACCATCGAATTCAGCGGGTTTGGCCAACATTAATCAAATGTGTATTGCCAGCTTTACAGCTACAGAGGGCAGAATGCTTTATCTGTATGATGGTCAATCACCAGTGGATAGCTGACTGACATTTTGGGATGAAATTGTAACCATGAACTGGATGAGTTTGTTAACTTTTAGATTGTTAATTGGTAAAGTATATCACATTCACATGTAACTCATCAATCATATATTAAATAATACATGTCTGTTCTTGAAACTAACAATGATAAATGTCATGCTCTGTCTGTCACACTCAGATGATCAGGCTTTGGAGGGATACATACGTGTTTGAAATTCCTGAATGGCACAAACTGAACAATATCCCGCAGTACAGGCTCTCCCTTCGGTGACCTCAGTATGCCATCATCTCCATCCAACATCTGCATGTCACTAAAATCAGCATTTCCAACACCGACGATGATGACTGACATAGGAAGATGAGAAGCGTGAACTATGGCTTCCCTGGTGTCAGCCATGTCTGTAATAACCCCATCCGTTAAGATGAGTAGAATGAAGTATTGCTGCAAACAAATACAACATTATATTAATTATTGCAGATATTGTGTAACATTAGAAGAAAATGATACTAGAACAAGAAAAGTATCCTTTAGATATGCTGGTCCACTAACAAGACTGCTGCTTCAGCTTGTCCACCCAAGCCACCATAGGTCATCAAAGCAGAGCTACATATTAACAATCTTCTACAACCTACTAAATCATCCAAAGGACGAGCTTAATGTGTGCCAAAATATTATAACAAAACCAATTAGACAGGACACACACATGTACAAATATAACACATTTTATTGGGTATTGTCTGTGGGCTCTCTTGAGGTTCTGTATATTCAGTCCTCTTGTTGGCCCATAATATTGTGCAGTTACTAGATGTTTAGTTTTTATTGGGGGGGGGGAGTTTTTACATTTATTGGGAGCACTTTCAATATTGTCTGCTATCAGCGGCACATGCCATTATATGAATTTCCCCTCTTATTTGGATTTATTATACCCTGGGTCTGGTGGACGAGCTGCTTATCGCAGCGCTTGCCTGCACTGCTGCTACTCATTTTATATTTGTCTATGGTTTGTTGCAATATTTATTACCCAATAAAATTTGTTATATTTGTACATGTGTGTCTCCTGTCTAATTGGTTATATTAACAAGCTTCTGTAGCCACATTGCTTCCACAGTGTTAGACATAAGTGACACAGTGCTTTGGCTATGACCATGAGTGATAATATTGACTTTCACTGTGCCATTTAGATCTAGGATTGCTTATAGCTCCATACTAAGCAAAGAGGTGTTGCATCATCTGGACAACTAGTTCTTAGAAGACATTCTAAAAATTGCCTTATGTTCAGATTATGTAACCCTACAACTTAATTCCCTAGGATCAGCTTCCCTGAGGCCAGTGGTGAATCTAACAGAGTCCTTTTTACTAAATGCAATGTAGAACCGGAAATACATACAGTAGCAGCAGGCTAGGAAGCAAGGATATTGAAGCAGGTTGCTTGGTGGCAATTTAGCACTTAGATGATGCTGGCCTAGTGGTTGTTTGGTAAAGGGTGGCTTAGTTGTATTATCTCACTTCACAGCAGTGTCTGTAGAAGCTGAATTTAGCAGTTCACTCTGCTGTATTTATCTTCTTAAGGCTTTGCTTGAGGCAACAAAGTAATGGTTCTCTCTGGAGAATTCTCTATAGGAGAAGGAGCACTACAGTCTGCATCCTCTCTACTGAACTCTCCCTCCTAGCAGGAAGCAGGACCAGTCCACTCCTACCAAAAGGGGAGGAACAGGGTGTTTAACCCTGTTCCTGCCAATCTTTGCCATATCTTCCTTGCTGGTAGTGATACCCAGGAAACAAACAGCGAAATGCAATGCATAACAATAAATAATTTGTAGTACCCCAGGCCTGGGTTACTACACATGTGGCCATTCAAGTAGTTATTTAAATGAATGGAGAACCATGAGAGTTCATGGTCACATTAACTCCTTCAGAATGGGAGTGACTCTATTCAGAGGTTGTCTGCTCATGCTTATAGAGGGGGTCACGAACAAAGGACCTCATTCTAAAATAATGATATGTCATAATGGGCATTATGGAGAGACACAGGCACGCCTGACAGCATTGTCCTGAAATTTTAACATTAGGAGCACTCACGCCTTGAAGCAGCCATTATGGGCACCCCCAACCATCTGGTCATAGACATGCTTGTCTGTGTCTGATATCTGCTCACGTGTATTTTCCATGTCGGAAAGAGGAGAAGTGAAGTGTAATGTGGGAGCAGGGACAAGTACGTAATAGGTGGGACTTCTGGAAGTGGAATCCTGTGCATATCAGACATTTATGGCATATACCGTACTTTCAATATGTCTTAGGTAAGGAGACCCCTTTAAATTTTGTTATGGTCCTTAGAAATGGTTCAGTCTGACAATGCCTTAAAGACAGACTAAATTTATTGTACTAGACTTAAATATGATTCAATCACAGCGGCTGATATCAGAAAATAAATATGTACAGTAAACCACAGGAACAACTCTCTGTTCTATGGATTCTCTGAAGGTAATAAGTAAGAAAGGCTATTATATAGCTATGGGTTAAAAATATCAGACATTTTATATTAGCACATCATGGCTGACAGATTGCTGTTCCAGAGAGTACTAGCTTCAGATGAGATGACTGCTTGACGGCTTGTTATGATCCCATGAGTTCCAACAGTGTCACAAGAGCAACGTCTGTTACTTGCAATATTGTTAATACTGGCATCCAATTTCTAAAAGTCACACTATGAAGGCTTATGAGGTATTTCTATGACAAATATACAAAATGGCAAGATTTCAGAAATAACTTACAAGGTACATTTAAAATTCAGGTTTAAGGTTAATGTAACAGTATTTAGGCTGAGCTGAGGAACCGTGCCAATATACGACAATAGAGTGTAGAGTTATTTCTGTGGGGTTACACGACATTTCATGTCCTCAACTTTGATATCACAGTTGCAAAAAATTAAATAATACTGAATTAGGTGATATGGTAAGGGATATGTATACACTGTTTACAAGGGTTTGGTCTAGGGGCTGGATTTATATAGGACACCTGCTCTGAATTGCTGAATTACTTTTGGGGTCTGATGACCAAATTAATTCTGAGATTTGGTGTAGAGTCTGAAATAAATTTGGGGCCTGGTCTGGATTTTGAATTCATTTTTGTGTCTGGTCTTAGGTCTGTAGTAAATTAGGAGAGCTAGTTTGGGTCTGTATTTATTTAGGACTTTGTTTATTGGTTTGGTCTGAGTCAGAATAATTTTTGGGGTGTGGTCTTGAGTCTGAATTAATTTTGAGGTCTAGTTTTTAGTTTATGATATAGCTCAATTGTTTATATCATGAATTAGATCAGATTCCACTTTGATTTAGTGGTTCTGACCCTTCTTAGTCCTCTTTCTCTTTTCTCATATACTCTTTTTTGATCACTGCTTTGCTCTGGATATGGATGCCTTGTGTATAGTTTACAGGGTTGCTTGGTTACCCTGTCAGCTGTTGTAGCGCATCGCCGTGGTGCGCTTCGTGCCGGGTGACGTGGGGACGCCGCTACGTCCCCTTGGGAGGCGGGCTGGAACGCATGGCGTGCGTTCCACACCTCCGTCTGACGGGTATGTTTTGATCGTGGCACGCATCAGGTGGGGATGCGCTCAATAGTATGCAGCAGGTACATTATGGTTATTGTATTTACGCCCTGATCCAATTTTTTTGTTTATTGAGGCCTGTTTCGGTTTTGTCGTTTTTAGTTGGTCTGAAAACCACATTTATTTTTGTGCCTAATATTTTGTGCCTAGTGCCTATTTTGCCGCATCCTGTGTAATACCATGCTTGTTTTATCCCTGAATTATCCACTGGGAACAGAACATCACAGCAGAAGGGCAGAACCCGGGGAGGAGAGGAAAATGCCAGTGCAGACTGTGCAGACTGTGGTACATAAAGAGAGAGAGAGACAGCCTAACAAGAGTGTCTCTCCTTCTCAGGCTCCACATCCTATTAGATAAGATGAGCATAAACCGTGGCTACCAGTGTTGAGTTGGACAGAATGAGAATGGGAATCTACTGACTGCTGGAGAAGCATGGTAGCAGCAGGCAGATCTCTGATTCACCCACTACCCTATTTAAAAATTTCTGGGGTTAAACCAGGTTGGCTACAGCAACTAAAAATGTTCTTCCTTTGTGCCAGTTTTAATTGATGTTCCTATTATACTGAAGAAGCTTTTATGGCATTCAAACCTCTGGGACAGTCACTAATCTAGAAAACTATCTATCTATCTAGTTTTTATCAGTTTCTCCTTTTGTGTATTAATATTTCTGTGCCTCACCGTGGAATCCAAAGTGTGTGTCTCCTCTGAAGCCGACTTTGCCACTTTTTGAATAATGGGAGCAATGTTGGTGGGCCCATACAGCTGTAACTTAGGCAGGCAGTTCTGATAGGCTTCTACCACTCCTTGTATACCTACAAAGAAAAAATACAATATCAAATATGGGTATTTATAAAGGAAGCAATATGGCAAGCACCTGCATGAGGATGTGTAAATTGGCAAAATGCAAAGTAGATTGTGACACCACATTACAGAAATAGTCAGTTACTTATAATATGGTAATCTTAGTCTAATTTCACCCTTGCGTTTTTAATTCTGGTATTGAGAGCTGGTATTGAGAGTTGTTAATTAAACAGATCCGTTTTGATTTTCTGCAGGCAATTTAGGATTAATTAAGGTGAGTTAATGGGTCCTGCTGGGTCCCTGAAAACCTCTTTAAGGCTACTTTCACACTTGCGTTCAGAGCGGATCCGTCTGGGGTCTGCACAGATGGATCCGCTTATATAATGCAGACGATGGGATCCGTTCAGAACGGATCCGTCTGCATTAGATTTTCGAAAAAATTCTAAGTGTGAAAGTAGCTCAGACGGATCCGTCCAGACTTTACATTGAAAGTCAATGGGGGACGGATCCGTTTGAAAATTGAGCCATATTGTGTCAACTTCAAACTGATCTGTCCCCATTGACTTACATTGTAAGTCTGGATGGATCCGTTTGCCCCGCACGGCCAGGCGGACACCCGAACGCTGCAAGCAGCGTTCAGGTGTCCGCCTGCTGAGCGGAGCGGAGGCCAAACGGTGCCAGACTGATGCATTCTGAGCGGATCCGCATCCACTCAGAATGCATTAGGGCAGTACGGATGCGTTCGGGGCCGCTTGTGAGAGCCTTTAAACGGAACTCACAAGCGGAGCCCCGAACACTAATGTGAAAGTAGCCTAAGGGTACGGCCAAAGAGCACAGTCATGATCCGGTCGGGTTACGACCGTGCTGTGGTCAAGAACCACACTGGCAATTAGCCCTCAACTCTTTTTCTTTTTTATTCGTGAAGACTGCACTGCTTAGTTGGTCTTCATTGTTAATGGCTGCACGGTAGTGAAGTTGCCGCACAGCCATTAACTAATGAAGATTGACTATATAGTGTGGTCTTAAATGAAAGCCAGCTGTGGGCTAATTGCCCGTGTGGTTCTTGACCGCAGCGCGGCCACATCCAACTGGATCACAACCGTGTTGTGTGGTGTATCCTAAAGGGGTTGTGTAAATCAGGAATCAAGCCAGCACTACCCATATAGCCTCTCGTGCAAAGACCTGCTCCAGTCCGTAAACACCCAGCACCCCCAGCTGGTTGAAGGGAAGGCCGCGTGTATTGGAATGAGCCGTCCAATTAAATTTATGGGATGGCTTGCAGTTACACCTGCTCACTGCTGCACTGCCGACGGCGAGGGAGTGCTGCGCTGGCTTCAAGCATTTTTTCCTTATAGAGAAGGGTATTTAAAAACTCCTGGAAAAAAACACCATTACTGCACCATTTAAAAAAAATTATGTTGACACAAAAAATAAATAAAAAAAATGCAAATTCCCATAGACTTTCTGCTAACTTCTAGAGTTAGCATTTATAAACAGACATTTTCAAAAGCGTCAAATAAGGCAAATTTGGAAAAAATTCCATCAAAAGATTATGTGAACCCAGTCTTGCATGGGTATCATTAATGGCATCCAACACAATGATACAGCAGCTTCCTACAAGTCTTCGTTTGCATGGCAACCTGTAATGTTATGCAAATTTGCCATATTTTTCACGTTTTAATATGCAATTTTTTTCACCCAAAAGTTTTTCCCCAAAAATGTCAGTGCTTCTTATAAAGTGAATACTAGGAGGTGCGGGGAGAGGTGAGTGTAACGGTGGTTGTACTTACCACCCCCTGTTTTCCTCCGGGGGCTGCACTGCACAGTCCTGACTGTGTATAATATCTGGACATAGTGCATGCACTATGACCTGATGGTGTGCAATGTCAGGTCACAGGGCAGGCCCGGAGAAGAACAGGGGTGGTGAGTGCAGGAAGAGCGGCTGAATGTGCAGAGTGGTGGCACCCCCCAAAACATTAGAGTTGAGTTAATTTAGTTATTTTTGGTCTGATCAGACATTTGAAATGGGGTTCTGATATTGTGCCTTATATGGGGGTTTGATCTTGGGGTCTAATCTGAGGCCTGATATGGGGGTCTGGGTTGAGGTCTGATAAAGGTTGAGTATCTGATGTAAAATATATTTTTTCTGATTTTCCTCCTCTAAAACATAGTTGCGTCTTATAATGTGATGCGTTTTATAAAGTGAAAAATACGTTATAGTCTCTCTCCCACTGCTTTGTCTCTCAATCTTTATTGTAGTTAGTGTATTCTATCCATGGACCAGGAAGATTTGGATGAACAGGGCTATAGCTCTCAAGCAGTTAGCAAATACTTTGAAATATCACAACAGTGCAAGGAACTGCACATGGATGAATACAGAGCATCCACTATTGTGCATCAATATGAACAGAATGTGCAATTTAGTAATGAAAGGCTCATTAGAACTAAGGAAGTCTTTCCAGTATCTTAATAATGGCATCAGGTTGCTGTGGGGAATTTACAATAGATTGAATAACCTTGCATAGGGAAGTAAGCAGGAATATGGGCTTCAGAATGCATTCATCTAGTGTCTTGTATGTATATATTATAGGGCACATTATTTACAAAATTACTTGCGGCTGTGCAACAGATGGGACCCGGCAATGCTGCATCAGCTGCTGTTGGTAAAGATTATAAACTCATGCATCTTTTCTCTGCACATACCATCCAAATATCTTGAATGTTATTTTACATTCGATACAGAAGAACAGGGGATGGTGCTGATTGTACCTACAGAAAGGTTTGCTATTTTTTATTTTTTTACCAAAATGTGATGATATGATACAATGTAACATATATAAGGCTTTGTTCACACCTCAGTTTTGTAATATGCAAAATGCATCCATAAGGTTCTATTTCCAGATTCCAATGTTTGGGAGAGTGTAGTCAGTTAATAGGTCACTAAAGATGCCATATTGCTTTAGAGGTATATCTTGGGAGTAGAGATAAGCAAATCGTTCAGAATTCGATTCAGGGTATGACACTCTAGGACTTATATTTTTCTCTGTAATCTCTCACTTTTTTATTTATTTTTTAATTATTTTTCTCTTTCCCCAAAAAAGTATTCACCCATATCAAATAGAAAATTTGAGTAGAATCAGATTAGTTTAGAATTGATTCACTCATCTCTAGGTGGGAGATAAGCCCCTTTCAGAGGAGCGAGTTCCACGCTAAGGATCGCAGCCTGAGTATGCAACAGCTCCCATCCTGACCTCCCAGCACTGATGGGGTCTCATAGCATTATATTGATGTGTAATACAATGAAATCCTTAGAGGTCTGGAATGTATTGGATAACACTGACATACTGCTGTCAGTGTTATCCAATAAATTCCAGAACTGTAATTCTATGCGACCCGGTCAGGATGGGAGCTGATGCATACTGATGCTGCAAGTCCAGAGTGTGAAACTCACTCGTCTAAAAGGGGCCATCACTAACCAAACACCGACTGCGTGAAAGCAGCCTAAATCATCAGGATATCCATACCTCCCAACTTTTAAAAAACACATAGAGGGACAATATCTGTGACCTGTGTAGCACAGCATGGCAATGTTTTCACACTAGGCCACCCATCTAACTCCATCCAAAACATCATTATGCAAACTCAGTCCCCTTAATGCCCCCACATAGTAATTATTCTCCCTTTGTGCCAGCACACAATAGTAATGCCCACACTGTGCCCCCGTCACAGTAGTAATTCCCACATTGTGCCCCCTTCACATTAGTAATGCCCACACAGTGCCCCCTTTAATTTAGTAATGTCCACACTATGCTCCCTGACTCTAGTTATGCCCACATTGTCCCCCTTCATAGTAATTATGGCCAGATTTGCCCCCTTTACAGTAGCTATGGCCAGCTATGAGCCACCACACAGTAGTTATGGCCAGATATGTGCCCCCTCATAGTAATTATGCCCAGATTTGTGCCCCCTCACAGTAGTTATGCCCAGATATGTGTCCCCTCACAGTGGTTACACCAGATATGTGCACTTTTCAGAGGGTAGTGGACATGTATGTGGACACGTATGTGCACTGCTGCTTCATTCTCATGGGGCAGTTTGGCAGCACTTGTGGACCCACATTCTCTTGATCACTTGGGGTTCCAGTGTTCAATCCCAAGTTATCAAGCATTGTTTCCTTTATCCCTTGTATAGGGTATACGTCTTACTAGTGCAAAACCCCTTTAATATTTTTATCATTGCTATATTAAGATATGTCCCACAACAGACTCTTTTTAATAGAAGTGCTGATGTGACCCAATGTGGATAAATAGTAAATTGTAAAGAAAGCAATAAATGACAAAAAGAAAGCATTTAAATTACTAAAGGAGGGTAGTGAGGAAAAAAAACTGAATATGTAAATGACAAATAAAAGCAGCCAAACTAGACACCGAGAAATTAATTGCCAAAGAGAGCAAAACTAACCCTAAAATGTTTTTCAATTATATAAATGGTAAAAAGTATAAATCTGAAGGTGTCGGCCCTTTAAAAAGTAATGAGGGGGGAGTTGCAGAGAGCGATGAGGAAAGAGCAAAGCTATTAAATATTTATTTCTCTACTGTATTCACTGAAGAAAATAAACTGTCAGATGAAATGCAGAAAGTAAAAGTAAATTCCCCATTAAAAGTGCTATGTCTGACCCAGGAAGAAGTACAGCGGTGTCTTAAAAAGATTAAAATAGACAAATCGCCAGGACCAGATGGCATACACCCCCATATCCTAAGAGTATTAAGTAATGTCATAGCCAGACCCTTATTTCTGATATTTAAGGACTCTATTCTGACAGGGAGTGTTCCACAGGATTGGTGCATAGCAAATGTGGTGCCAATATTCAAAAAGGGTCCAAAAACAGAGCCTGGAAGTTATAGGTCAGTAAGTTTAACATCTGTCGCGGGTAAACTGTTTGAAGGTTTTCTAAGAGATGCTATCTTGGAGTACCTCAATGAAAATAAGCAAATAACGCCATATCAGCATGGCTTCATGAGGGATCGGTCATGTCAAACTAATTTAATCAGTTTCTATGAGGAGGTAAGTTCTAGACTTGACGGCGGCAAACCAATGGATGTTGTATATCTGGACTTCTCCAAAGCATTTGACACTGTACGACATGAAAGGTTAGTATATAAAATGAGAATGCATGGACTGGGGAAAAAGGTTTTTATGTGAGTAAGTAACTGGCTCAGTGATAGAAAACAGAGGGTGGTTATTAACGGTACACACTCAGATTGGGTCACTGTCACTAGTGGGGTACCACAGGGGTCAGTATTGGGCCCTATTCTCTTCAATATATTTATTAATGATCTTGTAGAAGGCTTGCACAGTAAAATATAAATTTTTGCAGATGACACTAAACTGTGTAAAGTAATTTACACAAAAGAGGACACTATACCGCTACAGATGGATCTGGATAGATTAGAGGCTTGGGCAGAGAAGTGGCAGATGAGGTTTAACACTGACAAATGGTTATGCACATGGGAAGGAATAATGCAAGTCAACAGTACATACTAAATGGTAAAACACTGGGTAACACTGACATTGAAAAGGACCTAGGAAATTTAGTGAACCGCAAACTAAGCTGTAGAAACCAGTGTCAGGCAGCTGCTGCCAAGGCCAATAAGATAATGGATTGCATCAAAAGGGGCATAGATGCCTGTGATGAGAACATAGTCCTGCCATTTTACAAATCACTAGTCAGACCACACATGGAGTACTGTGTACAGTTTTGGGCTCCTGTGAACAAGGCAGACATAGCAGAGCTCGAGAGGGTTCAAATGAGGGCAACTAAAGTAATAACTGGAATGGGTACCGTACCCTGAAAGATTATCAACATTTGGGTTATTCACGTTAGAAAAAAGACGACTGAGGGGAGATCTCATAACTATGTATAAATATATTAGGGGTCAGTACAGAGCTCTATCCCATCATCTATTTATCCTCAGGACTGTGACTGTGACGAGGGGACATCCTCTGCGTCTGGAGGAAAGAAGTTTTGTACACAAACATAGAAGAGGATTCTTTACGGTAACAGCAGTGAGACTATGGAACTCTCTGCCTGAGGAGGTGGTGATGGTGAGTACAATAAAGGAATTCAAGGGGGGCCTGGATGTATTTCTGGAGCATAATAATATTACAGGATATAGCTAATAGAGATGGGTTGTTGATCCAGGGAGTTATTCTGATTGGAGTCAGGAAGGAATTTTCCCCCTAAAGTGAGGAAAATTGGCTTCTACCTCACAAGTTTCTTTTTGCCTTCCTCTGGATCAACTTGCAGGATAACAGGCCGAATTGGATGGACAAATGTCATTTTTTTTAGCCCTATAAACTATGTTACTATGTTACTAACAATTATATATACTCTATCAGTAATATATGTAACATGTCTACAACCCTTCGCACTTATGATGACTATTGGGTAATTATTTCACCAACCACTACCTATAATTGACCAACCACACTGCATCCAAAAAATGAGCCATAAACTACATGTGACTGTGAAACACATTATTGATATTAATGGTCATATCAGTATGGATGGAGTTTTTGACAATTGCAGAAAACCACTCACGGTATCCAGAGCTCTCCCTCTGCTATAAAATGACTCTTTCTTTTTCATTTAAAGATTATGGGAGAGATTTATCAAACTGGTGTAAAGTAGAACTGGCTTTGTTGCCCATAGCAACCAATCAGATCCAAATGAGCTCTGAAAAATGAAAGGTGGAGTCTGATTGATTGTTATGGGCAACTAAACCAATCCTATATAGCTTCATAGTATGTATATATTATAGATATTATTTTCACAGCCCAGCCCAGATCTTTGTTTATGATCCATCAATGATTTGGGCTGATGAAGACACATAGAAAACTGTACTGTGTGAGCAACTTAAATTAATATACGTAACCTTTCTTTTACTATTTTCTCTGTGTTATCTCTGTGTACAATATAAAACAACCATTCCAACATTCACCACAGAAATGTAATGTTACCTGCACATTCTGGGTTGTCTTCATTAAAATTTATTGCAAAGTCATGGGAAACCTTAACAAAAGAAAAAGAACAAGTAGATAAACCTTTACAGATAATTATATAGGTCAATACAGTATTGAAAGTCACATACAGGACTGGAAATCTATGATTGCACTTTATCTGAAAGCTAAAAAATGCCTAATTCAAAATGTCATAAAAAGCACATGCATCGGTTACAGATGTAGCCAAGCTCAAATTGACTCTGTTAACTCTGATAACACACGTCACAAACACAATGTTATCTCGTGCCATCTTGTGACAAAAGCCATTGAAATACATTGAAAGAGTTAACCTTTGTGTGCCATATTTCACTTAACGTGTTAACCATCAAGTTTAGCTCGGCTGCATCTGTATATCGGACAAAACCACCATAACCAGTGTCCTATACAGTGGTTGCACAATGGCCTCAGGCTACAACATTTTAACATATAATTGTGTTTCCTGGGCCATTATAAAGAAAGTATTTTCAACATACAATGTCACAGACCATCAGCATCTGTGGCATGTGTGATTGGCTGGAGGATCCAACCAATCAGCAGAGGCATTTCATGGGTATTACTGAAATGCCTGCACTGATTAGCAGTCTAATACCTCCTTTCTACAGTACAGGGCAGTACAACGTGTCCTATACTGCTCTTTACTTGTACCAGGATGAGCTGATCCTCTGGAACCATAATATTCTATTTAATCTACGTTTTGTTTTATTTTGGGCTGACATTTTGGGGGCTTCAAAAAGTATGGCCTCAATGAATTCAACTTACAATGGATGTCTATAGTCGATGAAAATTATAAGCAAGTCTACTTTTATACATGCGGTACAGCCAGTGGCATACATAGAGAGGTAAGGGCCCCATAGCAAGGATCAAACCACTAGCAAGGATCAAACCTCTTTCAAGGACCCTTGGCTTGGCCCATTTTTTCCACTGCCTCATTTGCTAAAAGTTGTTTCTTTAGAGAGTCCTGACCAGGTTTTCACCCCCAGTAGAAGAGTAGATGATACCAACTGGGCCCCCTCTTGCCGTGGCCCCCATAGTAGTTGCAAGGTCTGCCTCTATGGTAGTTACGCCCCTGGGTACAGCTATTCATCAGGCTGTCCTAGCAGAGTTCTCTGGATCCGGCATAGCCAGATAGTGACGCTTACCCGCTGGACCCCATTGACTATAATGAGAACTGGCAGGGATCTAGCTGCTCTCTGGCATAAATGCTGGGATTCAACCAGACAAAAACCCTTGTGCGCAGCAATGCTTGACCGGCTGAATCCTGGCAGTTATGCCGGGGAGGAGCTGGATCCCCAACAGTTCACATTACAGTCTGTGGGGTCTGGCAGACACGTATGGGTGGTCACTAAAGGGGTTAATAGACTACTGTATTTTAACAGGAAAGAATTCCTTTATAGAAGATAAAATTAAAAGTGATGATGTAACATATCAGTTAGTGCATGATCAGTTTGGAGTTTGTGTCCTGACCACTCCATGTAAGTATATGTCAGTCAGGTGAAAGGGGAGTGCAGACCAGGCTTACCAGCTGAGCCTGCTCCATATGCGGCAAGTTTCAGCTGACTAATACATCTGACACCAGCTAGTAATGACTGGCATTGGAGATAACTCCGATAGTCAGAGGAAGGGGGCTCCCTCTGACTTCTGATCGGTAACCTGCAGTGAAATCAGGGGGTGCCAATTGGTTGCTATGACAGCCTGAAGCCTTGGTAAGGCTCACAGGCCTGCCATATTAACTGCTTAATGGGAAGCCAGCATAAGTCCCCCCCAAAAGAATAAATAAAAGTAAATTGAATGATACTAGATAAGATACAACTTGTCCACAAAAAACAAAAAAACAAGCTCTCATATGACTATATGAACGGAAATATAAAAAAAAGTTATGGCTCTTGGAAGACCGGAATGAAAAAAAAATGAAAAAATAAATAAAATGGTGGGGTTCTGAAGGTCTTAAAGGATTAATAATTTAATCTTACTTATGAGAGTCTGATTGGTGAGTGTCTAACCAGTGATGGCCAGTTCGCAATGTTCGCCAGCGAACACCTGCGGGCTGCCATCTTGACTCACAAGTCCGGAGACGCACAGGTAAGCCCTTACCTGTGCCTGTGCCGGGAGCTGGTCTGAAACAAATGCGGTCACCGGGAGCAGGCAGTTCCGAGAACAGTCCGATGAAGGCCCCCGACGGCTGTTCTCGGAATTGCCTGCTCCCGGTGACCGCATTTGATTTCAGACCGGCTCGCGGCACAGGTAAAGGCTTACCTGTGCATCGCCGGACTTGTGAGTCAAGATGGCAGCCCGCATGTGTTCGTTTGCGAACACTGCGAACTAGCCATTACTGGGTCTAACTGCCAGGACTTCCACTAATCACGAATGGAGAGGCAGTCACGCATGTGCACTGCACTCCATTCATCTCCATGGACTGCTGGAGATAGCTGAACGCTGTACTTGGCTATATCTGTCAGTCCCAAAGAAAACACAGGACACCCGCTGTAATGTTCGGTGGGGGTCCCAGTGGTCGGATTCCCACTGATCCTTTGGGTAGGGGATACATTTAAATCTTGGGACAGCCTCTTTAATGAATAGTTTGGTGGTTGATCACTTGGGTGCAGAAAGATGGAGCAGAAATACAGTTGTAATCGTGTTCTTTGATGTGTTTGTTTTCTTGCACTATATAAAGCTTTGTGTGCGGTGCATGAACAACACATGGTTCCCCTGTGATCACAATCACCCTGAGGAGAGCATTACATTCAGTTTGCTCTTTGGTCTGTTTTGACAGCTTGCACTGGGATGCACAGCAGTCAGGCTGTAAAATATAGAGGGCTCTGGCCCTAGAGAGCATTGACTCTGCTGTCTAAATTTACCAGTCACCAACAAAACAAGATGCTGCCAACCACAGTTATTAGCTACATGGTACGCAGCCCACGTACACACACTTGGCAGTATTGGCAACTGTTCAGAAATTTCTGGACAGTCCATAAAAATAGATGTCTGTGATTTTTTGGGAGGCTGATGGTACTTGACTAGATTTTGGTGGTAATTATCACCATTTCACAGCTCACAGTAAATGCTGGTAATGAGCTCCTATCAGTATGTTGAGCTATAGACCTGTATTAGTTATAATCTTTATCATTCATTATGGTTTTCCAGTTTGTCTGTAAAAAATGTTGGCTGTCTGTGAATTTGGAATAAGTTGTCAAGAAAAAAGAAAAATTCTGGTTGTCAGCCCTGGCACTGGGTCTGTCACTTTCCATCAAAATACTCTCACATTGACTACTGTTGGCTTCAATTTTACTCTAATTCTTCATATATCATAAAATATAGTCATTGGGAAAACCTTTAATTACTTTGAAGTCAGAGGCTGGCACATCTAGCAGTGTTTATCTCCAGGAATAGACACCGCCAGTGAACATCAAGTATGACCTATAGAGCTTTCCCCTGAACACAGTGCTTGGCAGCCTCCATATATCTTGTGCTTTGATGTCAATATTTCTTTGACACCAGGGATTTTTCCACCATAGATTTTGATGGAATATTGATTGGATATTTCATCAATGTTTGATGTGTGTGCTGCCCCAACCACTGGCACCAGGCTGTGCCACAGGGAGAAGAGAAAAAAGCAGAGAAGACAGTTTGTCTTCTCCCGGCACTACAGCCCCTTCATTCTAGATGTCAGAGGTGGTCATGAAAGTCAGAACTCTACAATTCCAGAGGGTAGGGGCAGCAAATGAGACCTGACAAATCTGCTTGAACGCATTCCCAATCCTTTGGTTTTCACATACAGTACTACTTATAAAAAAAAACTAAATAAAAGGAGTACAGATCAAAGTATTCTGTGAACAGTTCAATACATTACCTTAAATTCTGGGGGTATTCTGGCACCAAAACCAAAGGCAGGAAACATTTTGTCACTATGGGAAAAAAATACATGCCAGTCACATTATTGTTTTACACGCGCATTTCAGTCCTAAGAAGGCACTCTGCTACCAAACTGCAACATGAATATCTGGCAATAAAATCATAAAAAGGAACAAGATTCACAATAGAAAACAATATAATACACAGGCCAACATTTGCTAATTTGAGTGCACCTAGATTTTGGTATTAATTGTGCCAAAAAGTGGCACAATTCGCCGTATCTAGGTTTAGAGGAGGTTTGTGTGCCTAGTCCAAAAAGGGCCAGGGCTCCACAGGAAAGGCATGGCCTAAGATGCAACATTTTGTGACAACGTTTCGTCACAATTCTGGCGTAAAATTATGTCTCAAAGTAAGTCAACCAATAGTTGGCATAGAGTTCGACTAAAGTGTCTATACCTGCACCACATTTATCATCCAGCCTGAGCCCCCTTCGATAAATCTGGTGGAGGTCTAGACAGCTTTTCTAAGCTCACACCATCTTTAGGATACATAAATCTGCCTCATTATATTTCAAGTATATTCTCAGCAACACAGTGTAACATGACTTCATTCCTGAATACTAATAATGCAGTAACCTAGTGCTTTCTGCCTTTTATCCTACTGTATGTTAATTTTTCTATCACAAGTAGACCAGAAGTTCCTCCTCCTCTCAAGTCTCCTTGGGAGCCAGCCACAGCAAAGCAAACTTTTCCCCTTCTTTTCATCATATTCTTGATTAACTCTATGTGTGCAGAGTGTAACATGACCTGGCAACCTATCAATCTGTAAGGTGGGATGCTGTGAAGTGTAGCTCAGTGGTGGTTTCACTCAGACATGGCTTAAAGAACACTTGTCAGCAGGATCAGCCCCATAAAACCAGGTATACTGCTTGATAGGATTGATCCTGCTGAATAAAATGGTACCTGTCCTATGAAAATCGGTTGTGAGGTTCCTGAGAAAAAATACTTTAATTCTTTATGCAAGTGAGGGTTTCAGTGCACTTAGCACTCAGTGTAATCTGCAGGATCAACCCTACCAGACAGTATAGCTGCTGACAGGTTCTCTTTGTTCCGAGGCTCTGCTCCTGAGTTATAGTACTTTTTCCTAATATGTAAATTTGGACTTTGGTGCAATGAGGGCATCACCATTGCTCTTGTTGGGCACAAGCTCTGCTCCTTTCTGTGACCAGCCCCTCCCTCACTGCCTTGATTGACAGGTCCAGGCAGAGACAAAGCAGCCAGAGAGGGGCTGGACACGGAAATAAGTGGAACTTGGGTGCAACAACAACAATGGTGATCAGTGATGACCAGTTCGCCGCGTTCGTCCGCGAACACATGCGAGCTGCCATCTTAAATCACAAGTCCGGTGAGCAGGCCGGTCTGAAACAAATGCGGTCACCGGGATCAGGCAGTTCCGAGAACAGCCCGATGAAGGCCCACGGCGACTGTTCTCGGAAATGCCTGCTCCCGGTGACCGCATTTGTTTCAGACCGGCTGACGAACAGGCAAAGGTAAGGACTTACCTGTGCCTCGCCGGACTTGTGATTTAAGATGGCAGCTCGCATGTGTTCGCGGGCGAACACTGCGAACTGGCCATCACTGATGGTGATGCCCTCATTGCACCAAAGGACTAATTTACATATTACGAAAAAGCTCATAACTCGGGAACAGAGCTTTGGATCAACAAAAAGAAAACTGTGTTTTAATCAGGAGAACCACAGCTATTTGTCTATACAAATATTTGGAAAGGGAGGTCACTGGTGACAGATTTATTTAGATTTTCTAAGTGTCTACCTGCCAAAGGTTTTAATATAGATCAATATAACTGACAGTTTGGGACATTGACTGTGAAATTAGTCCGGTTTAAGTAAGGGTTAAAGGCTATTGACACCTTGAAGGGCATTTTTTTTATGATTTAATTTCACTCATTTTTGGCTAAAATTATTTTTTTCAATTGGCCTTTATTAAAAAAGTTCATCCATTTCTGAGATACAACGGTTCAAAATCACTCTGTTTTCCAGCTGTCACAGTCTATTTTCTTTTAATCCTGTCATCTGATGGCTCATGTGTAGCTCTTATCTCTGATCTCATAAACACTCATTATAGCTCAATTCTTATCAAACTGATAACAATATGACTTAAGTGTTTGAGGCCAGAAGATCATAGATAAGACTGTAAAGAATAAATCAAGGCAACTGGACGTACTGTAGATTTCTTGAAAACGTTTCACTCGTTCTTCCAGCTTTCTCATTTCTGAGTGACTGCACAAAAATTCTGGGAATAAATAGGTAACTGAATCAACATCTGGTAATTATACCCAGCATTGGGTCAAAGGTGTTGATTCCATTATCCTAATTGGAGTCAGTAGGTGATAAAGACTTCCCAGCATTGGTTACAGTAGGTGATAAAGACTTACCCAGCATTGGTTACAATGCTGGGTATAATTACCAGATGTTGATTCAGTTACATATTTATTCCCAGAATTTTTGTACAGTCACTCAGAATTGAGAAAGCTCGTTGGAAGAACGAGTGAAACGTTTTCAAGAAATCTACAGTACGTCCAGTTGCCTTGATTTATTCTTTACAGATATACCATGACCTGGATAAATGAGAACCTTCACAGACATCATAGAAAAGAGATACACATGAGCCGTCAGAAGATGGGGTTCAAAGAAAACAGAGTAAAGCGCAATCTTAAAAAAAAAATGAATTCCTTGTAAAAGTTTTCTAGCTGCAAAATGCTAAATTATTGTAGCTGGTTACGGTATGTGGTTACATCCATAAGAACATTTTAAGCAAATTGTTAAAAAAATATAGCGTTTAACATAATGCTTATCTCGACATTGATTTGGTGGTTTAAAAAGCTGTCCAGCTAGCGCATGGGGATTAAAAACATGCTGACTATATTACATTTATGCAATTAGCTTTCTAACCTAGTAAGAACCATGCCATCATCAAAAGGGAACTGGGATGGAATAGCGATCTGCAGGAATTTGCAAACCTTCTTTGTGATTTTCGAGGAGTCTAACAGAATGCACGAAAGCTTCTTCAGATGTACTGAATGCAATTATCTTTTTCTGCTAGCACCTAGAGTGTATTATTTGCTTTTCTTTACATTGGTTACACAAACTGAAGTTCACTTTTATTAAAAAGGGATGTGCTAGGCTATTCATGTATAATAAAGCAGTTAATATAAATACCAACTCTATGGCCTCGGATGGCTCCAGGATCAGCAGGTCTTGGAAGGTCAACAGTACTTCAATGGATGACGTTATTAGAAACTTTCCTCTTTCAAGACAACTGATCGCCGAGTGGAGTAAGAGACAGCTATGGCTGCAACAATAAGTAGCTGACTCTTAAATTACCATCTTTATGGAGACCACATTGGAGTTATCAATTCTTGAGCACTGTAGACAGTTGCTAAGAAACAGCCATGGAGATGTCAATCAACCACTGTGTTACTATTTAGCACTGTGCAGTCGTCTACCAGCCTCCTAAGGTACCTCCAGTCCTTTCCTGCACGTCAATACGGTACCAGGAAGTAGAGATTGATGATAATCAGAACAGGATTGGCGGCAGGGGGGGGGGGGGGGGGGGAATCGATGAGGTTGCATATCCTTCTTCTGTTCTAAAGAACACCCCCACCCAAACCCCTTTAAACCATGTTTTTCTATGGCTTAATGCTAAAATATTTTTGTAAGTATATTTTTAAGTTGAGTATGTCTTTAGTGAAGGTTTGAGTGAACACTTAAAGAGGTAAAACGTTATCCATAAGCATTCATGTAGGCACTGGTCAGCATAAAAGGGGAACTCTGTGCCCCCTTCTCTTAGCCAAGGAGAAGTTGTTTGCTAGAAAGAGCCTTTCCCAACCGGGAAGACTTAGGCTACATGCACACCACAGTGAAAAAAAAGTCTGTTAAAAACGGACATTTTTAACGAACGTTTTTTTCACTGATGCCTTTTTGAGAAACAGCCGTTAAAAATCCACCCATTCAATTGTATGGGGGAAGTCTGTCAGTGAAAAACGGACAAGATAGAGCATGCTATTTTTTTACATCCGTTTTTCACTGGCAGTCCAAAAAAATGCCATGTGAATAACCCCATAGACTACCATTGGTCTTAAAACGGATGTGTGATGGCCGTTAAAAAAAATGTACATCGCATGTCCGTTTTTCACTGTCGGGTGCATGTAGCCTTAGCATGGCCATACCTTATAGTATTATTTTTTATTTGAAAGTGCCATTAATTCCATGGCACTGTTCATCCAGGCGGGGTTAAACAACTATAAAAATACATTGAACAATAAAGTATTAACAGACTGGTACCGAGGCTTAGAGGACCATGCCCGCGAGAGCTTACAATCTATAAGGGAAGAGGACAACACAGTAGGTGAGGGTATAGACTGCTCATGTGGCTCTGTGGTGGCAGCATGCTATTTCAAGTGGTAGGATTTCCTGAAGAGGTGGGTTTTCAGGGTACTCTCGAAGGTTTGGATGTTGGGGTAGTGAGTTCCAGAGTAGGGGAGAGGCCACTGAGAAATCTTGTAGTCAATTGTGTGAAGAACAGATGAGAGGAGAACAGAGGAGGAGGTCTATGTAATAAAATATACCGTATACAGTTCCACTGTATAATATCCATTATATGCAAATAAATGTTTTCATCGTTTTTGCGTTTGTCATAAAGAAAGGATGACCGATACACAGAATTGCCATAACCTGCCCTAGTGTTTCACAGGGATCAATGCAGAGAAGATAAATTGGATTCTTTGGGGCAGATAGGGATCCATTTTAGGATTAAATTACATCCCAGGGAATTGTTACCTTCTCCATGAATTTCTCTGTTTCAGCATGGATCTGCTCTATTGCATCTTTGGTAATCATTACCTTAGCTCCTCTGGAGTCCCATATTGTAATACAGACATAATGGCGCAAATTCTTACCTTTCTATTTTAAGCTGAAGGAGTTATATATAAGATTTGTCTAAAGAAATGTGAACTGTCGTATAACAGCTTGACAAAGCATTCTGACTGACGTCTCTACTTCTATAAATTCTCCGGCAGCCGGTGCTGCTCACTACAACATGTCATCTCTGATTTAGCACAGCGTACTGCTAAGCAGGTGTGATGTCTGCGGGTGGTTTGCTACCTAGGCAGATCACAATCACCGCTTTCTACGGTGCAAAAGCTGTCAATCAGCCCAGGTCTTGTAAGTACGTTATAGAAACCAATATTACATTTTCAGAAAATTGAATAATTTTGCTTTTGTCAAGTCCTTTCCAGCCAATCAATAGCAGAACTTTGAAGTTCGGGATCAATCTTGTTAGATTGACACAGAATATGAACCAAATATGACTGAAAGTGAGGATTTTATACATTGACCTTGATATACCCTGCAGCTAGAGGAAGTCATTCTGCTTAATCAATACCTTCTGCACTGCTCTGTTAATATGATCCTATGGCAGAAGGCCAAAGTATGACAGATGACAGGACGATGAGAGAAATAAGGGGAGAATATTGTCCGTTTGTAAGAACTGATGCAGCTGGGCAGTTGTGGGGTTAATAGAAAATTGTATTTGAATGAATGCCCTTACATATACTACAAGTAATATAAATGAGAGAAATAAATATAAAACATAGACAATATCGCACAAAATGATTAGTATTTTTTCTTCAATAGGTATGTATGATAATTGTTTATGCATATAAATATTTCTTTATGTTAGCATGTAAGATCTTTAACCCCTTAGGGACCCATGACGTACCGGTACGGCATTGATCCCGAGTCCTTAAGGACCCATGACGTACCCATCGGCGATCGCAGCAAACCGCAGGTCAATTCAGACCTGCGGTTTGTTGCGATTTCTGCAGTTTCTGATCGCCGCGGTCCCTAACCGCGGCGATCAGAAACTTTAGTGTGGTGAAAATATATATTTATCACCCCCCTGCACCACTGAATGATTTTAGCCCGGTGGGAGGTGCAGGGGGGGTGTTGCGGGCGGTGCGGGAGGCGGGCAGTGTGGCAGGCGGGATCGCAATCCCCCGCCCGCCTCCCGCCGAATAATCGTTGGTGTACAGTGGCTATACCAGGGTGTCAGCACATTGCGGACACCCTGGTATAAACGGCTGACATCTGTGAATGGACAGCCGTACGGACCGCTGTATGGAAAGAGTTAACAGTAAGATGCGGCTCCCTCCCTCTCCCATCGGGGGGCTGCTGTGCCTTTGCAGCCCCCCGACAGGATGGGGTGACAGAGGGAGGGAGCCCCAGTCCTTACCCTTCCCCGTCTGCAAAGTTGTGGCCACAATTTCGCAGACGGGGAAGGTTCCCGTGGCAACAGGACGCCTTCTCAGGCGTCCTGCTGTCCATGGTGCTGAACAGATCTGTGCTAAAGGCATAGATCTGTTCAGACAAAGTGTAAGTAAAATACAGTACAGTACAATATATATTGTACTGTACTGTATTATACAGACATTAGACCCACTGGATCTTCAAGAACCAAGTGGGTCTGGGCAAAAAAAAAGTAACAAAAAGTGAAAAAAAAACTAAAAATCAAAAAACACATTTATCACTGATTAAAAATGAAAAAAAAAATAATTCCCTACACATGTTTGGTATCGCCGCGTCAGTAACGACCTGATGTATAAAACGGTCATGTTACTTTCCCCGCACGGTGTATGCCATAAAAATAAAAATAAAAAAACTATGAGAAAATTGAAATTTTGCCCACCTTACTTCCCAAAAAAGGTAATAAAAGTGATCAACTAAGTCGCATGTATGCCAAAATAGTGCCAATAAAACCGTCATCTCATCCCGCAAAAAATGAGACCCTACCCAAGATAATCACCCAAAAACGGAAAAAACTATGGCTCTTAGACTATGGAAACACTAAAACATGATTTTTTTTGTTTAAAAAATGAAATCATTGTGTAAAACTTACATAAATAAAAAAAAAGTATACATATTAGGTATCGCCGTGTCCGTATCGACCGGCTCTATAAAAATATCACATGAGGTAACCCCTCAGGTGACCACCGTAAAAAAAATAAAAAATAAAAACGGTTTAAAAAAAGCTATTTCTTGTCATCTTACGTCACAAAAAGTACAATAGCAAGCGATTAAAAAGTTATATGCACCCCAAAATAGTGCCAATAAAACAGCCATCTCATCCCGCAAAAAATGAGACCATACTTAAGATAATCGCCCAAAAACTGAAAAAAACTATGGCTCTTAGGCTATAGAGACGCTAAAACTTTTTTGGTTTTAATAATGAAATCTTTGTGTAAAACTTACATTAAAAAAAAATTGTATACATATTAGGTATCGCCGCATCCGTGACAACCTGCTCTTTTCACATGATCTAACCTTTCAGATGAATGTTGTAAATAGCAAAAAAAAAACGATGCCAAAAAAGCTATTTCTTGTTACCTTGCCGCACAAAAAGTGTAATATAGAGCAACCAAAAAACATATGTACCCTAAACTAGTACCAACAAAACTGCCACCCTATCCCGTAGTTTTTGAAATGGGGTCATTTTTTAGGAGTTTCTACTCTAGGGGGGCATCAGGGGGGCTTCAAATGGGACATGGTGTCAAAAAAACCAGTCCAGCAAAATCTGCCTTCTAAAAAACGTATGGCATTCTTTTCCTTCTGCGCCCTGCTGTGTGCCCGTACAGCAGTTTACGACCACATATGGGGTGTTTCTGTAAACTACAGCATCAGGAACATAAATATTGAGTTTTGTTTGGCTGTTAACCCTTGCTTTGTTACTTGAAAAAAAATATTAAAATGGAAAATCTGCCAAAAAAGTGAAATTTTGAATTGTATCTCTATTTACCATTAAATCTTGTGCAACACCTAAAGGGTTTAACATTAAATCTTGTGCAACACCTAAAGGGTTAACAAAGTTTGTAAAATCAGTTTTGAATACCTTGAGGGGTGTAGTTTCTTATATGGGGTCACTTTTAGGGAGTTTCTACTCTAGGGGTGCATCAGGGGGCTTCAAATGGGACATGGTGTAAATAAACCAGTCCAGCAAAATCTGCCTTCCAAAAACCAAATGGCGCACCTTTCACTCTACGCCCCGTTGTGTGGCCGTACAGTAGTTTACGGCCACATATGGGGTGTTTCTGTAAACGGCAGACTCAGGGCAATAAAGATACAGTCTTGTTTGGCTGTTAACCCTTGCTTTGTTAGTGGAAAAAATGGGTTAAAATGGAAAATTAGGCAAATAAATTAAATTCTCAAATTTCATCCCCATTTGCCAATAACTCTTGTGCAACACCTAAAGGGTTAACAAAGTTTGTAAAATCAGTTTTGAATACCTTGAGGGGTATAGTTTATAGAATGGGGTCATTTTTGGGTGGTTTCTATTATGTAAGCCTTGCAAAGTGACTTCAGAGCTGTAGTGGTCCCTAAAAATTGGGTTTTTGTAAATTTCTGAAAAATTTCAATATTTGCTTCTAAAGTTCTAAACCTTGTAACATCCCCAAAAAATAAAATATCATTCCCAAAATAATTCAAACATGAAGTAGACATATGGGGAATGTAAAGTCATCACAATTTTTGGGGGTATTACTATGTATTACAGAAGTAGAGAAACTGAAACTTTGAAATTTGCAAATTTTTCAAAATTTTGGGTAAATTAGGTATTTTTTTATGCAAAAAAAATAATTTTTTTGACTTCATTTTACCAGTGTCATGAAGTACAATATGTGACGAAAAAACATTCTCAGAATGGCCTGGATAAGTCAAAGCGTTTTAAAGTTATCACTACTTAAAGTGACACTGGTCAGTATTGCAAAAAGTGGCCAAGTCCTTAAGGTGAAATAGGGCTGAGTCCTTAAGGGGTTAATACATATTTACTGTTTTCCCTTATTTTTCCCTCTTATAGTGATGATGACAGCCCCTATTATGGTTTATGGACGTGGCTCCAGCATAAGGGCTAATGCACACAATCGCGATCAGCCCAGGAAACAAGGTTGGTGTTTCTGCTTGATCTACCAGGACTGAACGTGGCATCTCTGAACTAACTGTATCATAGTGTTTTATCATATAGTGTATTTTTCGCCATATAAGACACACTGGCCCATAAGACGCACCTAAGTTTTAGAGCAGGATAATACAAAAAAAATATTTTTCATTAGACCTGAAGTCAGACCCCCAATGTTAATCAGACCTCAGCTGACAGCCCCAATCAGACCCCCAATGTTAATAAGGCCCCAATAAGACCTCAGATCAAAACCCCAACCAGACCTCAGCTTAGACCCCAATCAGACCTCAGATAAATAAATAAGACCCCCCCTTCAGACCTCAGATTAGTCCCTATATGCCTCTCATCAGCCCCTATATGCCTCTCATTAGCTCCCATATGCCTTTTTTCAGCCCCATGCCTCATATCACATAAAATTAAAAAAAACACTTACCTCTACTGCTCTGGACACCACTGCAGCTCACCTCCAGTGATATTTTTCCTCCTGCCATTGGCTGTGCTGTTACCCGACGCACACAGTGTGAGGTCCCAGAGTGCCCTCACTCTGTGCGCAGCCACAGCACAGCAGACAGCCAAGGTCCAGGAAGAGGTGAATACAGAGCCTTCACCGCTTGCCTGTCCTCCGGTACTAATGAGGGCTTCCATAATGGAAGAGTTCATTAGTATTCGCCCCATAAGACACTTGGACATTTTACCGCCACTTTGGGGGGAAAAAATGCATCTTATGGGGCGAAAAATATGGTATTCAGTTTATATCTGATCGGGGATCTCTGGTACTGAACAAATTCAGTACAAGAGATCCATGATCAGATATGAACTAACTGTATCATAAAACACTATGATACAGACAGTTCAGGGGACCTGCAGTCGGCCTGGGGTATCCTGGGCTGATCAAGGTTGTGTGCATGAGCCCTAATCAGCGTGTTCGAAGCAGACAAGCAAGCTAACCCTTCCAAATGCCATTTTCACATCGTCAGTATTTGGTCAGCATTTTTCATCAGTTCTTGTAAGTCAAAAACAGGAGTGGAACCTACAAAGAAGTTTTGCCTCACAAATACTGATGAAAAATATTGAACATATACTGACCACGTGAAAGTGGCCATAGTATGAGAAACACAGGTTCAACATCTAGCACAGGAATTTTTCATTGGTATCTGTAAGTGAAAAAAGGTGTGGGTCCAAAACGCAGAAGATACACAAATCTTTCCATTATTAATGTTTCTCTGCAGGCTTTACTTCTGGTTTTGACTAAGTGGCCTTAAGCTATGGCTACACAACAACATGTAGGCTGCTATGGTAAAACCCACTTAACATTAGTAAATGTTGTGTTGTGACCTGCAATGTCCCACAACCACAGTTGAAAAGTCATCATAAATCCAATCTGCTGGATTATTATACATAAATCTAGATTATTATTAACTGCCCGTCCAAACGTTGCTATGTAGCCCAAGCTTAAAAAGTACCTGTCAGTAGGATCAACCATATTAAACCAGCGATACTTCCTTCTAGAGTTGATTAACATCATACCTGTCTTGTGAAAATTGGTTGCAGTGTTCCAGAGGAAAAAAAATATTTTTATTTCTTAAGCAAATGAAGGTTTTAGTACCCTGAGGGGTGGGTCTAGTCCCTTCATGCACCTCAGCAACTCAGCTTTCCAGTACTGGACATGCCCTCCTGGACACCGAAGCCCTAGTTTTCCGGGTACGATGCAACCTATTTTCTCAAGATAGGCATAATTTCAATCAGCAGGATCAATCCTGGCAGGCATTATGTCTGATTTAATCAGGTTTATCCTGCTGACAGGGGCTCTTTAGAAAAAAACATAAAAGCTCAGCAAAAAACTGAAAAGGTAAAAGACCATCAGAGGGTAGGTTAAAACAGCTGCATTTTAACACAGATCTCGACATGTACTTTGAAATTTGGGTCATGTATTCTACACCAAAATCCATGTAAAATCTGCTTCCAAACCACACTCCATTGTTTGCAATGGGAATTTGGATTGCCATTCCTATGGCTGCAATTTTTTTCACCCAGAATTTCAATCCAAATCAGGAAGTAACATATCACTTCTTGAAGTGCTTTACATGCGGAAACTACATTGGGTCAGCACCGCACAAATTTGCTGCCACGGCTCCTAATGAAAACCTGATTTCTCTTGAGAATTTCATCACTGACATTTTTTAAGAAAGAAACTGCTCAGTGTGCACAAGTCAGTAAAGGGGTTGTCCAGTACTTGGCAGGATAGATCATCAGGTGGGGGGGTCTGACACCCCCCGCCGATCAGCTGTTTGAGAAGGCACTGGTGATCCATTTTCGCAGCTTACCAAGCACGCGCCATACATTGTATAGTGACTGTGCATAGTTTCATGCCCAGTCCCACTTCTATGGGGCTAAGCTGCTCCTAGACCATGGGACCAATGAACGTGTCGTCACTAGCCTAGGAAAAGCTGAGAGAAGGCAGCAATGCTACTGCGAGCGCTGGTGTCTTCTCAAACAGTGTCGGACTCCACCGATCAGATACTAATGCCCTATCCTGAGGACCAACAGACTCCTGCAGCATGTTTTACCTGTTAAAAAAACTAATACTCACCTTCTTCACCCCACTCTGTTGTGGCTCCCTGGTTCCACTCAGCGATGTTACAGTCTCCATCTTTTAAACTTCCGGATGGAAGGGGTCATGGACCCCACTGTAGCCAATGAATGGTCTCAGTAGCGATGTGTTCCTAAGCAGCATGTGATTCAACAGTTACATGCCGCTTGGGGACCATCCATTCAGAAGTTTAGAAGAAACAGACCAGAAGACTGCTAAAGTGAGCCAGGGAGGCAGAATGGTGTGGCTGTGACAACAGGAGCAACACGCTGCAGGGGTCGCATAGCTGGACAACCCCTTTAATCACTCTCCTTGTAATTCTGATTCATGTCTCTATGGGACTACAACTCTGCATGTATTTTGAGGGAGAAGGAACTGCATTTTGAGGGAGAAGGAACTCCTGGCAGGAGACAATAACATACAATGCCAACTACAATCAAGCTGCTCTGTGCCCTTTGCAGTAGTAAAGCCCCCTTATATTGTGCTGTGAGTCTCCAAACTAGTAGCAGTTTTGTTGGCCTCCCACCGTGGGTAATGAGATTCACGATGGAATAAAACATTTCAAGACAACAGCTTTCTCAACCAAATCTATATACCTGGCTAGAAATATAAAATGCTTACTACTATCAAACTTCTCTTCCCTTTGCTCACGTTGCCTGTCACACATGGTGGGGCACTGTCGATTGCCAGGGTAGGATAAGAGCGTCTCAATAGATAGGAAAAGAAACATCACTACAACTACTTCTGTTGAATTTTAGATTTTCACTGCACTTTTGAAGACGTGGTAGCAGGCAATGTTCTCTACAGCAGGTGGTGAGGTTTTCTGCATTTAGCATTCCTCCAGCCGAGGGCCATGATTTTGTTGACAAGCTGGGATGCTTTGAATATATTTTTTTGCAGTTTGCTATATGCTTTACCCTTCTGAGCACTGGTATGTATTCGTTTGAAGTGTCCACTTCCGCCAATATAGACCACTATAGAATCTGCCATGTCAGTAAGCTTACTAGATCAGGTCTGAATAATTGGGATGGGACTCTTTCTTGTCATTGCCTTGTTTTAGTCAGATTTTGTGTTACTCTTCTCTTTGTACTTGACCCTACTTGGGAGGCTTGTGGTATCTCTGTGTGAGTCTTGCCTGTTGATACACTACTACCTTGTATTATTTCTGATGAATACATTTATAGTGTATCTATGTATGTATTTTGAAAGCTATTTCTCAGTAGTTTTTGCTATGCCATGAAAATATTTCATGTTACAACTGCATATCTTTGTTGGATATCATTGATTTCTACTGTAAACTGGTATAAGCATTGCTCAACATGGTAATTTTCAAATGACTGTATAGCTATATATGGGGTCATTTATTAAGACCCGTGTTTTAGATGCTGGTCTTAATAACCCTGCGCTGGCGCCGGCCTCTACATACCTTCCACCACCAGCCTAAATCTATACCAACTCCCTTGTCGGTGTAGATTTAGATAATTGTCTATGCCTAAAACATGCCACACTCCCTTTTTTAGGAATTGGCGTACATGGCATGGATAGGGAAGAAGTTGCAGATTTGGTCGCAAACACCCTTTGCGACTGACTCTGCAACAGATGCACCGAAAATTGGCGTATATCTATTCATAAATGACCCTCATAATTGCCTTTAAAATGGCGTTGAATGCCCCAAATGAGCCATTACCTTTGCCATATGTCTGTATGACTGTCAGGGTGAAAGTGTAAAGCAATTATTAATCTCAGTCAATCCTACTGTGATGAGCTGTAATCTGTGGGGAAGTGTAGTAAGTGTTCAATATCTCTGCAGCACCACTGCAGATGAAATTAGGCATTACACAGTACCCATTCAAATGAATGGGTTGCCTGTCTAATGCAAAAAAGGTAAAGTCCTCCAGATGAAAGAACACTCTTTGTAAGCACTCTTCTCTCTGGCCAAGAAATGAAAATCCAGAATTGTTATAGTTAATTGGAAGCCCTTTACTCTTGTTTTAGTCTTTCTACTCATTTTCTAATCACTAACTGTTTTTGCAGCAGCAGGCAAGGATAGACTGGTCGTAGACCCTACAGGGAAATTTCTCAAGGGGCCAACCAAGCCCGCCTCATGACTGCTGGCTGGATACATAATGATCTGATGCTCTCGGCATTAATTATCGCTATGTGCCTCAGGTTCTTATGCACCTGGCACGCGGCCACAAGTGCCATCCTGAACTCACTGGCGGATCCAGGGGGGGCAACAGGTCAATTGCCCCTCCCCCGAGAATATAGCAAGAGAGTGGGCGCCGCTCCGTTCACCCGCTGTGGCCCCATTACCTTCTCCCACGTTGTATTACCTTCTCACAGCCTGGAATACTGCAGCAAGGGTAGCAGTATTTTGTGCTGCACTGTAATATTTGTTTTTTCTGGGGCAGTATTTTGTGCTGTACTACGGTATTGCTGTCCCTGCCTACTTATGTTTCCCGCCTTCTGTCAATTTGGAGCTATCTACAACATGGGGCCTCTTTTAGGCAGTCTGCCTCTGACAACAGGAACCACAGCTAGCAGTTATCTACATTGGATTTTCATGTTTTTGTGGCGAACAGCATAGTCACAATATTTTTTTTTACAAATGCATATGTATTAACACTATACTGAAATTGATTTATTTCTGCTATTTAGGAGGACCCAAAAGGTATGGGTCAGTAGGAGATCATTTTTTAGGAAGGAACTTTTATTTAAGCATTTAGACCTTGGGTACTAAGCATAGCCACTTTTGCCTTACATGGCTTTACTCTATTCTATTCTGGTATCAGGTAGTTTATTTTCCACTGCGAGTATGGTACCCCATAATGTGGCTGGTAGCAGTGTAGTGATAATTTATTCAGACCAATCACTAATCAGCAGTATGGTCACATGACCTTCATGGTACTAGCTTGGCTTGCTTGGAACCTCCTCAGATGTGGTAAAAAAAAAAATATCAGGTACTAGCTGCATGTTTGGCGTAGTGATAAAATGGAAAAACAGGGTAAAGTTGGGTAGAGTCAAGCTGGTTCCAGGCAGTGGAAAATGAGCTGTAATTAACAGATTAGCCATTATTGGGACCACCATAAATAGGGACAACCACCAAAATAGAATGAGCCTTACAGGGCAAAAGAATAAGAGTCAGCAGTTAATAAAATCCAAAGCAATGAGAGATCAATCGTACCCTTTCCATTTCTTAAACACTTCTGATGGTGGCCATCAAGAAATGCCAACCCATTTCATATTATTTTTATTGGGCCCCCTAGAGAGTTGTTACATTTTCGAGTAATACTTGAGAATGTTATTCTGAGCTGAATATCAGAACATTTTCATAGCAATCAATAGTTAAACTCATAAAGTGTGATGAGAAACCAATAGTTATTAGTAGAGGATCCTCTTTCTGAAATATTAGTATTGTCATCTAGCGTTAAGACACTTAGATATTTCCTTTACTAAGCCACTCTCCACACTGCTGGTCAAAAGTATTGAGTGCAGCAAAACTGCAAATATACAACCTTATCATATAAATGTTTATGTCCTGCTTGTAATTGTATTGTACCAAGGACAACTAATAAGCGCGCAGTGTACTACAAAGTGGATTCTGTCACCTTCTGTCTCTGTTACATATTGTAGTTTGCTTTGGAGCATGCTTATTATCAACTATAAATGGCACCTGAAGCAAGACTTTAGAGAATACCTGTACATGGGCCACCGTGGATAAACATCTTCTTGCATCAAGAGTTAACAATAATTATAATGCTACAGACAAGCCAGTTATTTGGACATGGTAAAGAATTACAAAGGGACACATAATAAGTTCTCTTGAGAAGACCAACGCTACAAATCATATGTTACCTGTCATAGTCTTGGCAAATTTCCCCAACAGCAACCAGTGCTTTCAGATACTCATTGGGCTGGTAAGGATGGATATAGTGCAGGGAGCAACTGTTCCGTGGGTCACCGTTTGATGCTGTGAAATCAATTGCTACCTGGAAGTGAATGGAAGATGTCAAACAATATCTACAAAAAAAGGACAAACTTACCATGTATTGTATGGTATGTCATAATAATACCATCAAAATATTATTTAAAAAACAGGAGTCAATTTTGATAATGTAAAATGTAGACAATAATGACTACTGAATTTGAGGCGGCTGATCTGGTAACAGATGTGTCCTGTTGCAATCTCTATAATTATATTTTTTGGGGTATGATGCCTCATGTATGATATGCAGCAATGTTACATAGTTACAGTTAGTTATGATAACATACTGGATAGGGGAATTTGTGAATAGCTTTATGCCACTATGTTGTCAGCATGTTGTCCTGCGTGTGTGAGACACACCCCCGAGGAAGCAACTTGGGTTGGGGGCATGACAGGAGACCAGCAATTTTAACTTTTTTGATATGTTTGTCCTTTTATTTATTTATTCACAAATTTTGCCCCCCATCTCTGTTTAAAATACAGTGGAAGCAGGAACAGAGTCTTGGGTAAAAACGCCTTTGTGTGTAGCAGTGATTGACTACACTGTGAGGAAGACCTAGAGTTGTATGTGATATCTATCCTGGGATAGCTTGCTCCGACTGATTGCAGCCTGATTTTATTTATCAGAAATGTTCCTGGTGTGAATAGATCTCACTTCACCTGCAACGCTCAAAGTAGGATACACAATTAGTTTTTTCTTTGATTTCGACTTTAATCTTCTGAATAGCCTAAGCATAATGTAAAAGTGTCTCATTGTACACAATATGCTCTTATAATAGGAATTATTTGCTACAGCCACATTACACACACTCCAGTTTTGTACTTTACGGGTTACATAGTTAATACGGTTGAAAAAAAGACTTAAGTCCATCAAGTTCAACCAAGGGATAGGTTGGGACGCGAATCCCAGAAGGAATTGAGACTCAGATTTCTACACGTTTTCATAAGCATTAATGCTGTTTACTTTTAAGAATTCATCTAAACCCTTTTTAAAACTGTCCACTGTTCCTGCTGTGACCACGTCCTGAGGAAGTCGATTCCACAGATTCACTATTCATACAGTAAAAAAGCTTTGACGCTTCCGGAGACTGAACTTTTTCCCCTCCAATCGGAAGCAGTGCCCCTTGTCTTTTGAGTGTATTTTACATGGAACAGTTTTTCACCGTATTTTTTTTTATGGCCCATTTATATATTTGTATAGGTTAATCATGTCCCCCCTTAGACATCTCTTCTCAAGACTAAATAAATTCAATTCTTTTAATCTTTCTTCATAACTTAGACCGTCCATGCCCCTTATCATTTTAGTCGCTCTCCTATGTACTCTTTCCAGCTGCAGTGTGTCCTTTCTATGGACTGGTGCCCAGAACTGGACTGCGTATTGCAGATGAGGCTGCACCAACGCTTTGTAAATTGTAGTATTCTATCCCTGCCCCGCAAGTCCATGCCTCGTTTAATACATGACAGTATCCTGGTGGCCTTAGAAGCAGTTGATTCACATTGTATGCTGTAATTTAATCTACCATCCACAAGGACACACAAATCTTTCTCTATAAATGACTCTCCCAGTGTTACATCACCTAGGACATATGAAACACAGAGATTATTACTACCAAGATGCATAACTTTACATTTGTCCACATTGAACCTCATTTGCCAAGTTGATGCCCAATAACTCAGAGTGTTCAAGTCAGCTTGTAGTATATGAATATCTTCCATAGACTGTACAGTTCTAGATAGCTTAGTATCATCTGCAAAAATAGAAATGGTTCTATTAATCTCATCCTCGATATCATTAGTAAATAAATTAAATAATAAAGGGCCCAGCACTGAACGTTGGGGTACACCACTTATAACCCGGGATCATTCTGAATAGAAGACATTGACCACAACTCTCTGGACACGGTCCTTCAGCCAGTTTTCAATCCAATTACAGACTGCACTTTCCAAGCCTATAGACCAGTGATGGTGAGTACCCAAACTGCAACCCTACAACCCACTTATTTATCGCAAAGTGCCAACACGACAATTTACCCTGAATACCAATATAGTATATCTTCCATTTACTTTACCATTTAGCTATATTAGCCTGCCTACATTCAGTGCACTGCCTGTGCCGTTCATAGTGCGCCCTGCGCTGTTGAATGGCAGGAAAAGTGTATGGCATATTGGTACACCCTAGACTTTTTCCAGGCCGCGGGTGCCAACAGAGAGGGCTCTGAGTGCCATAGGTTTGCCACCACTGCTATAGACCTTACTTTACCTATTAAACGTCTATGAGGGACAGTATCAAAAGCCTTTGCAAAATCCAGAAACATTACATCCACAGCCGCCCCTCTGTCCGGGTTACTACTCACCTCCTCATAAAAACAAATCAGGTTAGTCTGACAACTTCTGTCCTTGGCAAACCCATGTTGGTTATCACTTATAATATTATTTACAGTTACATACTCCTGTATATAGTCCCTTAACCTCTTAAGGACATAGGGCGTACAGGTACGCCCTTGTGCCCTGGTACTTAAGGACACAGGGCGTACATGTACGCCCTGTGCATTTTCGATCACCGCCGCACGGCGGGCGGTGATCGGAACCCCGTGCCTGCTCAAATCATTGAGCAGGCACTTGGAGCAAATGCGCCGGGGGGTCCGGTGACCCCCCCATGTATGCGATCGCAGAAAACCGCAGGTCAATTCAGACCTGCGGTTTTCTGCGTTTCCGGGTTATTCGGGTCTCTGAAGTCCCGATAACCCGGAACAGGATGGTGATGGTGGTGTGATTTCACTCCACCAATCACCATCCAGCGATCCTGAGTGGTGATGGTGACATCACCACTCAGGATCGCTTTCTGATTGGTCTGTGGGCGGTCCGGCGGCAGATTCAAAAGAGGCAGGCGCTCCTCTCCTCCTCCTTTTGTGTTCCGGAGCCGGAGGAGAGAGGAGCTGCCTGCACGTGTCTGCTGCACCCGATCTGTGCCCCCCAGGACCCGATCTGTGCCCCCCAGGACCCGATCTGTGCCCCCCAGGACCCCATCAGGTACATAGGGACAGCTAGGGAAAGTTTGGTTTAGGCAGGGAAAAAAAAAGGGAAAGTTAGTTTTTGAACTTTGATTGCATCACCCTAGTTAGGGTGTCTGGGGTCCACAGCACAGCTGTGTGACCCTAGACCCCCCAGGGGTGCTGCCACTTGCCCCCCCACCCCCTGCCCCCCCCCCCCACCTTTTTTGGGGTGCATTTTTTTTTTTTTCGTGTACGCTGACTGTGGCCGGCACTTAGTGTCCGCATCGCACACCCCACCGCTGATCAACTTCGGACGGTTGATCAGCGGTTTTGAATTTTTTTCCCCACATTTTTTGCCCTTTTTTTAGTTAGTTTATTTTATTTTTTTTCTGTTAGTTTTAGGGTGAGTTCGTGAACACCCGTGCCCCCACACACACGCACACAAAATAAAGAGTTACACACACGCACATATACACGCAGACACACACTCCCCTATGGCCCGCCGGACGTTCTCGGCCGAGGAGGCATACGCCCAGATTGCCTCTGACTCCGAGAGTCCCAGTGAGGATGAGGATGACCCCACATTCCTGTTGTCATCCGCATCCTCCTCATCATCTAGCGATGATGATGAGCCCCCAAGGCGGCGGAGACGCCGCCAGGCGGAGCAAGGGGACCGCCATGTTAGGGACCCTGTGGCCCACACTAGTACGAGCAGCTCTGGGGCTCGTACTGGTTTCCCGGCCCACCAGTTAAATCCACCGGAGCCCCCTGCCGGTGAACTTGTCTGGTGTAGCCCAGAGCGATACGAGCCTGTGATTCCTGATTTTGTAGGCCAATCAGGAATCCAGATTTCCACAGTGGGCTACACTGAATATGACTTTTTTTGTCATTTTTTCAGTGACCCACTGGTAAATCTGATGGTGGAGCAGACGAATCTGTACGCCCAACAGTTCGTCGCTCAACACCCGGGCTCCTTTTTGGCCAGGCCCGGTGGCTGGACGCCGGTCAGTGCAGCCGAAATGAGGACATTTTGGGGCCTCGTGCTGCATATGGGCCTGGTCAAAAAACCCAGTGTCAGGCTGTACTGGAGTGGGGACGTCCTATACCAGGCCCCACTTTACAGTACAGCCATGACACGCTCCCGGTTTGAGGCCATCCGGAAATGTCTGCATTATTCCGATAATGCAGCATGTCCCCCCCGAGGTGATCCTGCCCATGACCGTCTGTACAAGATACGGCCGGTCATCGATCACTTTGGG
Organism: Bufo gargarizans; assembly: GCF_014858855.1. Classification (NCBI taxonomy): domain Eukaryota; kingdom Metazoa; phylum Chordata; class Amphibia; order Anura; family Bufonidae; genus Bufo; species Bufo gargarizans. The sequence goes on along the minus strand of NC_058084.1, from coordinate 202,034,232 downwards.
GCCAAATTCATGGAGGCCTATGTACCTGGAAGAGAGGTCGCGGTTGATGAGTCTCTCATTGCGTTCAAGGGGAGACTCATTTTCCGCCAGTTTGTGCCCTCCAAGCGGGCGAGGTATGGCGTGAAGCTATACAAAATTTGTGAGAGTACCTCAGGGTACACTTACAAATTTCGTGTATACGAGGGGCGAGATTCCCGGATTCAACCCCCAGAATGTCCCCCCACTCTGGGTGTTACCGGGAAACTTGTGTGGGACCTTATGTACCCACTGCTGGATAAGGGTTACCACCTTTACGTGGATAACTTTTATACCAGTATCCCCTTGTTCCAGTCCCTTGCCGCCAGATCCACGTCCGCTTGTGGGACCGTGCGGAAAAATCAACGCGGCCTCCCTGCCCACCCCCTCCAGGTACCTATCCCCAGGGGTGAGACCCGTGCCCTTACCACTGGAAACCTGTTGCTGGTCAGGTATAAGGACAAGAGGGATGTCCTTATGCTGTCCACAATTCATGGTAACGGCATCACCCCTGTCCCTGTGCGAGGTACCGCGGCAACGGTCCTCAAGCCCGATTGTATCGTCGCTTACAATCGGTATATGGGAGGAGTTGATCTCTCTGATCAAGTCCTCAAGCCATATAACGCCATGCGCAAAACCCGGGCATGGTACAAAAAAGTTGCGGTCTACTTGGTGCAGGTTGCCATGTACAACTCTTTTGTACTATCCCGAAGCGCTGGCAGCACAGGGACATTCCTCCAGTTCTATGAGGCAGTCCTCAAGGCCCTGATCTTTTCGGACCGGGAAAGAGCAGGCCGGAGTACCTCGGGAACTGTAGGTGCCCGGATCGTCCCTGGCCAACACTTTCCAGGTGTGGTCCCCCATACTGGAAAGAAGGGACGAACCCAAAAAAAGTGCAGAGTGTGTCGCAGGAGGGGGATACGGAAGGACACGACTACTCAGTGCGACACTTGCCCCGATCATCCGGGCCTCTGCATTGACGGTTGCTTCAGGGAGTATCACACTTCCATGGAGTACTAAATTTATATCCCAATTTAGCACTGACATCGGATAAAAAAAAATGGTTCTCAGACTTGAGACACCCAAAAAAACTAAAATAATTTATTAAAAGTAGACATAGGTATTGCCGCGTCGGTAATAATCTCCTCTATAAAAATGCCCCATTACCTAACCCCCCAGATTAACACGGTCCAGAAAAAAAAAAAAAAGGTGCAAAAAAAGTTTTTTTTTGTCACCTTACATAATAAAAAGTTTAATAGCAAGCGATCAAAAAGTCATATAGCCCCCAAATTAGTGCCAATAAAACCGTCATCTCATCCCGCAAAAAATGAGCCCCCACATAAGATAATCAGATAAAAAAAAAAATAGAAAATGACTCTTAGACTTTAGAGATACAAAATTTTTTTTAGGGTATCAAAAAGGATAATATAGTCTAAAACCTAAATAATTGTAAAAAAAGTTGACTTATTAGGTATCGCCGCGTCCGTAAGAATCTCCTCTATAAAAATACCCCATGACCCAACCCCCCAGATTAACACAGTAAAAAAAAAAAAAAAAAAAATAGGTGCAAAAAAATATTTTTTTTGTCACCTTACATAACAAAAAGTTTAATAGAAAGCGATCAAAAAGTCATATAGCCCCCAAAATAGTGCCAATAAAACCGTCCGCTCATCCCGCAAAAAATGAGCCCCCACATAAGATAATTGGCTAAAAGAAAATAAAAAAAATGACACTTAGACTTTAGAGATACCCAAAAAAAAATGTTGTATCAAAAAAGATAATATAGTCAAAAACCTAAATTATTGTAAAAAAAAAGTAGACTTATTAGATATTGCCGCGTCCGTAAGAATCTCCTCTATAACAATATCCCATGACCTAACTACCCAGATTAACACGGTTAAAAAAAAAAAAAAAAAACGGTGCCAAAACCGCTATTTTTGGCACTTTTCCATTTCAGTCCGTTTTTTCCGGTAACAAAACAAGGGTTAACAACCAAACAAAAGTTAAAATTTATTACCCTGATACTGCAGTTTACAGAAACGCCACATTTGTGGTCGTAAACTGCTGTATCCGTAAAAGGGAGGCCGCAAAAGGAAAGGACCGACATGGTTTCTGGAAGGCCGATTTTGATGGCCTTTTTTATTGACACCATATCCCTTTTGAAGCCCCCCTGATGCCCCCCTAGAGTAAAAACTCCCTAAAATTGACCCCATCTAAGAAACTACACCCCTCAAGGTATTCAAAAATGATTATACAAACTTTATTAACCCTTTAGGTGTTCCTCAACAGTTAATGGCAAATGGAGATGAAATATCAGAATTTCTATTTTTGGTAACCTTGCCTCACAAAAATGTAATATAGAGCAACCAAAAATTATATTTGCCCTAAAAATACTCCCCCAAAAAATGCCACCTTATCCCGTAGTTTCCAAAATGGGGTCACTTTTAGGGAGTTTCGACTCATGGGGTGCATCAGGGGGTTTGAAACAGGACACGGTGTAAATAAACCGGTCCATAAAAATCAGCCCTCCAAAAACCAAACGGCGCACCTTTCACTCTACGGCCACATATTGGGTGTTTCTGTAAACGGCAGAGTCAGGGTAATAAAGATACAGTCTTGTTTGGCTGTTAACCCTTGCTTTGTTAGTAGAAAACATGGGTTAAAATGGAAAATAAGGCAAAAAAATGAAATTTTCCAATTTCATCCCCATTTGCCAATAACTCTTGTGCAACACCTAAAGGGTTAACGACGTATGTAAAACCAGTTTTGAATACCTTGAGGGGTGTAGTTTCTTAGATGGGGTCACTTTTAGGGAGTTTCGACTCCAGGGGTGCATCAGGGGGGTTGAAACAGGACACGGTGTAAATAAACCGGTCCATAAAAATCAGCCCTCCAAAAACCAAACGGAGCACCTTTCACTCTACGCCCCGCTGTGTGGCCGTACAGTAGTGTACGGCCACATATTGGGTGTTTCTGTAAACGGCAGAGTCAGGGTAATAAAGATACAGTCTTGTTTGGCTGTTAACCCTTGCTTTGTTAGTGGAAAACATGGGTTAAAATGGAAAATAAGGCAAAAAAATGGAATTTTCAAATTTCATCCCCATTTGCCAATAACTCTTGTGCAACATCTAAAGGGTTAACGACGTATGTAAAACCAGTTTTGAATACCTTGAGGGGTGTAGTTTCTTAGATGGGGTCACTTTTAGGGAGTTTCTACTCCAGGGGTGCATCAGGGGGCTTCAAATGGGACATGGTGTAAATAAACCAGTCCATAAAAATCAGCCCTCCAAAAACCACACGGCGCACCTTTCACTCTACGCCCCGCTGTGTGGCCGTACAGTAGTTTGCGGCCACATATTGGGTGTTTCTGTAAACGGCAGAGTCAGGGCAATAAAGATACAGTCTTGTTTGGCTGTTAACCCTTGATTTGTTAGTGGAAAACATGGGTTAAAATGGAAAATAAGGCAAAAAAAGAAATTTTCAAATTTCATCCCCATTTGCCAATAACTCTTGTGCAACACCTAAAGGGTTAACGACGTATGTAAAACCAGTTTTGAATACCTTGAGGGGTGTAGTTTCTTAGATGGGGTCACTTTTAGGGAGTTTCTACTCCAGGGGTGCATCAGGGGGCTTCAAATGGGACATGGTGTAAATAAACCAGTCCATAAAAATCAGCCCTCCAAAAACCATACGGCGCACCTTTCACTCTACGCCCCGCTGTGTGGCCGTACAGTAGTTTGCGGCCACATATTGGGTGTTTCTGTAAACGGCAGAGTCAGGGCAATAAAGATACAGTCTTGTTTGGCTGTTAACCCTTGATTTGTTAGTGGAAAACATGGGTTAAAATGGAAAATAAGGCAAAAAAAGAAATTTTCTAATTTCATCCCCATTTGCCAATAACTCTTGTGCAACACCTAAAGGGTTAACGACGTATGTAAAACCAGTTTTGAATACCTTGAGGGGTGTAGTTTCTTAGATAGGGTCACTTTTAGGGAGTTTCTACTCTAGGGGTGCATCAGGGGGCTTCAAATGGGACATGGTGTAAATAAACCAGTCCATAAAAATCAACCTTACAAAAACCATACGGCGCACCTTTCACTCTACGCCCCGCTGTGTGGCCGTACAGTAGTTTACGGCCACATATTGGGTGTTTCCGTAAACTGCAGAGTCAGGGCAATAAAGATACAGTCTTGTTTGGCTGTTAACCCTTGCTTTGTTAGTGGAAAAAATGGGTAAAAATGAAATATTAGACAGAAAAATGAAATTCTCAAATTTCATCCCCATTTGCCAATAACTCTTGTGCAACACCTAAAGGGTTAACAACATATGTAAAATCACTTTTGAATACCTTGAGGGGTGTAGTTTCTTAGATGGGGTCATTTTTGGGTGGTTTCTATTATGTAAGCCTCGCAAAGCGACTTCAGACCTGAAATGGTCCCTAAAAATTTAGTTTTTGTATATTTCAGAAAAATTTCAAGATTTGCTCCTAAACTTCTAAGCCTTATAACATCCCCAAAAAATAAAATATCATTCCCAAAATAATTCACACATGAAGTAGACATATGGGGAATGTAAAGTCATCACAATTTTTGGGGGTATTACTATGTATTACAGAAGTAGAGAAACTGAAACTTTGAAATTTGCTAATTTTTCAAAATTTTTGATAAATTTGGTATTTTTTGGTGCAAAAAAAATATTTTTTTGACTTAATTTTACTAGTGTCATGAAGTACAATATGTGACGAAAAAACAATGTCAGAACGGCCTGGATAAGTCAAAGCGTTTTAAAGTTATCAGCACTTAAAGTGACACTGGTCAGATTTGCAAAAAATGGCCTGGTCCTAAGGTGTAAAAAGGCTGTGTCCTTAAGGGGTTAAGAGTCGTTCAAACATTTCCCCACAACAGAAGTTAAACTAACTGGTCTATAATTACTTGTGAAGGACCTTGATCCTTTTTTGAATATGGGCACCACGTTTGCCTTGTGCTACTCACTTGGCACTGTACCAGTACCTAGAGAAGCTTTAAAAATTATAAACAGGGGCACAGCAATGACTGAACAGAGCTCTTTAAGCACTCTTGGGTGTAATCCATCTGGACTCGGAGCCTTGTTCACATTCACCCTATTTAACTTGTCTTTAACCATATCTGCAATTAGCCAAGTGAGTACATTACTGGATGTACTAACAGCACCAGCACCACAGTTTTCAGCTCCTTCAATGTTCTGTGATGGGATTGAGGCTCTGAAAGCATTCTGAAAAAAGCTGCTATTGATCCCCATGGCTGTGAGCCTGTAAGTCTCAAGGGAACCCAGTAATCCATGACATTACTTGGGTACTATATTTAATCAAGACTGGCGTACCCATGTGCCAGTCTTGATCTCACTGCTCTGGTGTGAGATGAGTCTAATTTATTAAGAGGCTGATGCCTCTTAATACATAAGGTGCATCTCTGCCCTGCTATGAGCCAGAAACTGAAGGGGCTGGTGCAGACTTTAGCTATAACTTATGCCAGCTCCTGGCATAAGTTATAGTATGTCTGGTGGGTAGCACAAAACCCCACCCTTCCACTAATCCCCACCTCTTTTTCTTGCCACTTCACCGCCCTAACAACACCCAGCTACGTAGTTTATAGCTCCTGTGCAGGGGCTACATAAAAAAAAACTAGGACTATTGGTGGATGTAACAGGTCCTATTTAATAATATTTAGGGCATTTTTTTAATGAATGCAGCAATGTGTAATATAAAATAGATGGTATGTGGACTTGTTGGATGCTTGGCACTATTATATGGTTACTGATGTTGAGTTTATGAACACTGTATAGCACTATTATTTGGGAACTGTATCATTTCTACATCTATGTGTTTGTGCAGCAATTAGAATCAGAGGATATGGATGTACAACTATCAGCAAATTTTGCAAATAAAAGGGGGGAAATCATGTTTTTCCATTAAAAAGTACTATACACAGCTTGAGCTCCTGCACTTGGATAAAAAACATCCATTAAAGGCTAGGATGTGGAATGCGGACTGAGCCACTAATATTGATCTCATTCTTTTAACATTAGAGCTTTGGGAAGACTTTTGAAACCAAACAGATACATTACTAGCATGTGTAAGAGTCTATTATTATGACTAGCAACTGTACAGGAACAATAGAGGAACAGCGTGATGCCAAGGAAGTTCTCATTAATGCTGTCAATTAGTAAGTATGTCTTTGTAGTCGCCTCTGAAACCTTTGCTTATCACCATAGCTATTCTTCCCATCAAACGCCCTATTCTACACAGCTGCCGCTTCTCTAGTCGCCGCACAACTGTGTTTTAGTTTGAAAACATGTATAGTAATTGAAAGAAATAAGATCTGATCTGAAATGCATGTCAAGCATTTTGTGGAGGCCAACCCAAGAGAAAAGCTTACACAGTGAAGAAACAACACGGATCAATGATCCCAAGACTTCTGGGGTCAAACTAATGAGCACGTGCAGAAGTCTGCAATCTTCCCACCTGACATGAACGGGACAAGAGTGTGTGGCCACGTAAATATCAAATTATAGTTACAAATGAAACATTTTCTCTAGAGTACATCTCCAGCTATGAATATTATTTTGTTTTTGGGCTCAACAGTTCTGAGGATTCATTTTATTTAATCTTTATGTCGGTCAGAGTTTTTTTTTTTAACACAAAGCACCAAATCTCCTACTTCTTGTCACACAGTCACAGAAATCCTACCATGCTGACTGTCTGAAGTATCCTCCAGTGGGAGCACATAATAGAAGTTCTTTAGAATTTTGCCCACCAGAGCAGTGGACCTGTATGCGGTATATAATGATGCTTCCAATCAGGGCGGTTTATTAAGATCACAGAGCAATTTTAAGTTTGAATCAGAGAAGCAGGTAATGGGGGGGATATCAAAGCAGGGGGAAGATGCTGTTTAAGAAGCATTGTTGTATGCTAACCTGATGAACTCCTTCCCCTGATCCCTGATTCCTTGGCTTACCCGATGAAATCCTCCCAGCAGCAAAATGAGTATATATAGAGACTGTATAGGAAACAATCTGCCCATATCCTACATGCCTGTATGTGCAGGCATAGATTCATGTATGTAGTGCATACCTTTATGTAGTAACTGTACATTTGTGTGTGTGTATATATATATATATATATATATATATAGAGCGTTCAAATGCATGTTTATTCTTGTTGCATGTTCCAGCGTGTACAGCATGTGAGCATGCCTATAAGGCTACTTTCACTTCTGCGCTTTCCCTTTCCGCTATTGAGATCCATCATAGGATCTCAATAGCGGCGGAAAACACTTCCGTTTTGTCCCCCATTCATTGTCTGTGGGGACAAAACTGAACTGAACTAAACGGAATGCACCGTCATGACTCACAATGTAAGTCAATGGTGGCGGATCCGTTTTCTCTGACACAAAAGAAAACAGATCCGTCCCCCATTGACTTACAATGGTTTTAGAGACAGATCCATCATGGCTATTGAGATAATACAACCAGATCCATTCAGAACGGATGCAGACGGTTGTATTATTATGATGGAAGTGTTTTTCCTGATCCATGGCGGATCCAGCAAAAACGCTGGTGTGAAAGTAGCCTAAATAGTAAGTGTATGTATAGTATGTGCATATTATTAGTGAGTGTGTATGTGTGTGTGCAGATCTGTATAGGATACGCACAGTGGACATAAAAAGTCTACACACTCCTGTTAAAATGTCAGGTTTCTGTGCTGTAAAAAAACGAGACAAAGATAAATCATTTCAGAACTTTTCCCACCTTTAATGTGACCTATAAACCGTACCACTCAATTGAAAAACAAACAAAAAAAAAAACTAAAATAATGTGGTTGCATAAGTGTGCACACCCTCTTATAACTGGGGATGTAGCGGTGTTCAGAAATAAGTAATCGCATTCAAAATCATGTTAAATAGGAGTCAGGATACACCTGCCATCATTTAAAGTGCCTCTGATTAACCCCAAATAAAGTTCAGCTGCTCTAGTTGGTATTTCCTGAAATGTTCTTAGTCGCATCGCACAGCAAAAGTCATGGTCCACAGAGAGCTTCCAAAGCATCAGAGGGATCTCATTGTTAAAAGGTACCAGTCAGGAGAAGGGTACAAAAGAATTTCCAAGACATTAGATATACCATGAAACACAGTGAAGACAGTCATCATCAAGTGGAGAAAATATGGCACAAGAGTGACATTACCAAGAACTGGACGTCCCTCCAAAATTGCTGAAAAGACAAGAAGAAAACTGGTCTGTGAAGCTTCCAAGAGGCCTACAGCAACATTAAAGGAGCTGCAGGAATAACTGGCAAGTACTGGCTGTGTGGTACATGTGACAACAATCTCCCGTATTCTTCATATGTCTGGGCTATGAGTGGCAAGACAAAAGCCTTTTCTTACGAAGAAAAACATCCAAGCCAGGCTACATTTTGCAAAAACACATCTGAAGTCTCCTAAAAGCATGTGGGAAAAGGTGTTATGGTCTGATGAAACCAAGGTTGAACTTTTTGGTGCAAAAAAAAACACTGCACATCACCAAAAGAACCCAATACCCACAGTGAAGCATGGTGGCGGCAGCATCATGCTTTGGGGCTGTTTTTCTTTAGCCTTAACTCGGGCTTTAGTTAAGCTAGAGGGAATTATGAACAGTTCCAAATACCAGTCAATATTGGCACAAAACCTTCAGGCTTCTGTTAGAAAGCTGAACATGAAGAGGAACTTCATCTTTCAGCATGACAACATGCCAGAGCCCAGACCTGAATCCGATTGTAAATCTGTGGGCTGATCTGAAGAGGGCTGTGCACAGGAGATGCCCTCGCAATCTGACAGATTTGGAGTGTTTTAGGGTGTGTAGACTTTTTATATCCACTGTAATTGCATTTATGCGTGTAATGAGTTTACATGCTTGCTTGTCAGAAGAGGGCACATTCCTATGTGTAGTGAGAATGACTATTTGTTTAGCGATGAATGTCATTTTATATAACTGGAAGGCCGTGCTCCTTTCCTGACAAGAAAAATTATGTCCATGCTGTTAACTAGAGATGAGCGAAGTATTGAAAAATTCTATTCAGCTACTTCGCCGAATAAAAAAAAAAATTGTAAGTAGAGGGTGCAATGACAGGGAAAAGCATCATTGTACCTCCTGAGATGTTGCGTTCAAAGCTGATTGTGGCATCTGACAGCAATATTACAGTGTAAAATTAAAAACAAAATTAATAAAATCATACTTAGCTTCATCCATTTGATCGCAAAGAGCCGGCCGCTGCCGTCTTGATTGAAGATACAGCGCAAAATATTGCGCGGCCAGTGATGACATCACGTCAGCAGGTGTGATAATGTCATACGTCAACGCCCATGGCATTTTGAGCAGGATCTTCAATCAAGATGGCAGTGGTCGGCTCAGGAAAAATTGATTTGTTACCACGAAGTACAAGGAAATTCAGCCTTCGTTAGGTTCAATTCGCTCAACACTACTGTTAACCATGGTAGGAGACCATAAAGTGTTCATGATAACTAAAGAGTTTTCACACTAACCACATGTATGCCCTATTCACAGTATACCGGTTAAGGGTCTGATTGCTGGTGGTCCATCAGCTGGGACCCCCAGTGATCACAAAAATAGAGTTCCTAGAGTCCCTTTTAGAATGGAGTAGTAGGGTGTATGCGTGACAACCACTTTATTTACTTTTATGATTGCTGAGTATAGGGCTCAGCTCCAGTGAATTGTCATAAGTGTGGTAGTGGTAAAACACCTTTAAAGGAATTGTCCAGCTTTTTATAATTTTTTTTTTTTATTCTCCGCCCTCCGCACTGGACCTGTGAAGTCAAGCATATTTACTTGCTCCTGTCACTCACTTGTGGTTCCTTTAGTCCACTGCTCTCTCCGACAGACTCTACATGTAAATTTCCAACATGGACAGGGATCAGTGACATGCTGCTTGGGGGACTAGAGTGTGGTGAAGATCGCAGTTTACCAAAAGAACCAGAACCAAACCGCGGTGAGCAGGTAAGAATTGCTTTACTCCATAGGAAGGGAGCAGAATTTAAAAACTTATATAAAGCTGGACAACCCCGTTAATGTTTCAAAGATAGCAGACAAACATATCTGGCTTAGGTTAGATCCCCTATGGAGCGGTAAAAGAACTCACCTAAGCATGATGTAATATGGCACATGCCAAGGGTTGTGCAAGAAAACTTATTTATGTAGCCACTAGTGTTGATCGAGCATGCTCGGCCGAACACCATTTTGACTCCAGGATCGATCAGAGGCTATTTCTGCACCCTCCTCTCTTCAGAGCAGGGGGTGCCTGGTTTAATGCTTGGGTTCTCCCATTGACTTCCATTGTCCTCGGGGGCTCTACTCGTGCATCAGAGCACCCAAGCATTTTGGTGCTCAATCAACACTAGTTGCCATGCATCCATTTTCTATATGTATGGATAAGTATATACAGTATTTACGGTCATTATATAGATGTTATTGTTCAACGTTGTTTTGTGATGCATTTTACCTACCAAAATGTGTATGTGCTTGTTTCGTAGTGTATAGGAATTTGTGGGATGTAAACAGCCTATGATCTGTTCCCCTGGGGACATTCAGTATATATAGTGTCATTATTAAAGGGGTCATTCCACAAAACATTTTCATTGCAAAAGTACAGAAATGGTGTTAAATCCACTGATCAGAGTCTCTTTCCCCCTCTGGCAGCTGATAATATAGTCTCTTTTTAATTTTTCTGTAGATAGGTATTGTAAGATCCAGAGTAGTGAAGGTGGAAGTTGTGGAATCTACTCTGTGTAATCCCCTAAAAACCAAGCAGGGAAGAAGAGGAGAAAGGTGCAGTATTTCTGTTGGCAGCTCTGCTAGCAGTCTGCAGTAAGGTTACAAAGGGGTGGTAACTAGGGATGAGCGAACTCGAACTGTATAGTTCGGGTTCGTACCGAATTTTGGGGTGTCCGTGACACGGACCCGAACCCGGACATTTTCGTAAAAGTCCGGGTTCGGGTTCGGTGTTCGTCGCTTTCTTCGCGCTTTTGTGACGCTTTCTTGGCGCTTTTTGAAAGGCTGCAAAGCAGCCAATCAACAAGCGTCATACTACTTGCCCCAAGAGGCCATCACAGCCATGCCTACTATTGGCATGGCTGTGATTGGCCAGAGCACCATGTGACCCAGCCTCTATTTAAGCTGGAGTCACATAGCGCCGCCCGTCACTCTGCTCTGATTAGCGTAGGGAGAGGTTGCGGCTGCGACAGTAGGGCGAGATTAGGCAGATTAACTCCTCCAAAGGACTTGATTAACTGATCGATCTGCAGCTGTGGATCATTGAGCTGCTGATCCTCAATTGCTCACTGTTTTTAGGCTGCACAGACCGTTTGTCAGTCACATTTTTCTGGGGTGATCGGCGGCCATTTTGTGTCTTGTGGTGCGCCAGCACAAGCTGCGACCAAGTGCATTTAACCCTCAATGGTGTGGTTGTTTTTTGGCTAAAGCCTACATCAGGGTGAAGCTGTCACACCAAGTGCATTTAACCAGCAATAGTCTGTTCATTTTTTGGCCATATACAAAATCAGGGGCAAGCTGCGCCTGTCACCAAGTGCATTTAACCCTCAATGGTGTGGTTGTTTTTTGGCTAAAGCCTACATCAGGGTGAAGCTGTCACACCAAGTGCATTTAACCAGCAATAGTCTGTTCATTTTTTGGCCATATACTAAATCAGGGGCAAGCTGCGCCTGTCACCAAGTGCATTTAACCCTCAATGGTGTGGTTGTTTTTTGGCTAAAGCCTACATCAGGGTGAAGCTGTCACACCAAGTGCATTTAACCAGCAATAGTCTGTTCATTTTTTGGCCATATACTAAATCAGGGGCAAGCTGCGCCTGTCACCAAGTGCATTTAACCCTCAATGGTGTGGTTGTTTTTTGGCTAAAGCCTACATCAGGGTGAAGCTGTCACACCAAGTGCATTTAACCAGCAATAGTCTGTTCATTTTTTGGCCATATACTAAATCAGGGGCAAGCTGCGCCTGTCACCAAGTGCATTTAACCCTCAATGGTGTGGTTGTTTTTTGGCTAAAGCCTACATCAGGGTGAAGCTGTCACACCAAGTGCATTTAACCAGCAATAGTCTGTTTATTTTTTGGCCATATCCCAGTCTAATTCTGTCACTAAATCCATACCGGTCACCCAGCGCCTAAATACTAGGCCTCAAATTTATATCCAGCTAAATCTGTCCCTAGTGCTGTAGCTGGGCGAGTTATTTAGTGTCCGTTCAAGCACATTTCTTGTTCTGGGTTGAAATACAATTCCCAATTTAGCAATTTCATAATTTAGTGGTTTCTGCTATATCAGAGCTATTTGAAATCTATCCCTAAAAGGGTATATAATATTCAAGGTGCACATTGGGTCATTCAGAATAACTTCACACACACCCGCTACTGTGTATTTCCAAGTCTAATTCTGGCACTAAACCCATACCTGTCACCCAGCGCCTAAATACTAGGCCTCAAATTTATATCCAGCTAAATCTGTCCCTAGTGCTGTAGCTGGGCGAGTTATTTAGTGTCCGTTCAAGCACATTTCTTGTTCTGGGTTGAAATACAATTCCCAATTTAGCAATTTCATAATTTAGTGGTTTCTGCTATATCAGAGCTATTTGAAATCTATCCCTAAAAGGGTATATAATATTCAAGGTGCACATTGGGTCATTCAGAATAACTTCACACACACCCGCTACTGTGTATTTCCAAGTCTAATTCTGGCACTAAACCCATACCTGTCACCCAGCGCCTAAATACTAGGCCTCAAATTTATATCCCGCTAAATCTGTCCTTAGTGCTGTAGCTGGGCGAGTTATTTAGTGTCCGTTCAAGCACATTTCTTGTTCTGGGTTGAAATACAATTCCCAATTTAGCAATTTCATAATTTAGTGGTTTCTGCTATATCAGAGCTATTTGAAATCTATCCCTAAAAGGGTATATAATATTCAAGGTGCACATTGGGTCATTCAGAATAACTTCACACACACCCGCTACTGTGTATTTCCAAGTCTAATTCTGGCACTAAACCCATACCTGTCACCCAGCGCCTAAATACTAGGCCTCAAATTTATATCCCGCTAAATCTCTCGTTACCGCTGTCCTGTTGTGGCTGGGAAAGTTATTTAGTGTCCGTCAAAGCACATTTCTTGTTCTGGGTTGAAATACAATTCCCAATTTAGCAATTTCATAATTTAGTGGTTTCTGCTATATCAGAGCTATTTGAAATCTATCCCTAAAAGGGTATATAATATTCAAGGTGCACATAGGGTCATTCAGAATAACTTCACACACACGCTTCTGTGCATTTCCAAGTCTAATTCTGTCACTAAATCCATACCGGTCACCCAGCGCCTAAATACTAGGCCTCAAATTTATATCCCGCTAAATCTCTCGTTACCGCTGTCCTGTTGTAGCTGGGAAAGTTATTTAGTGTCCGTCAAAGCACATTTTTTGTTCTGGGTTGAAGTACAATTCCCAATTTAGCAATTTCATAATTTAGTGGTTTCTGCTATATCAGAGCTATTTGAAATCTATCCCTAAAAGGGTATATAATATTCAAGGTGCACATAGGGTCATTCAGAATAACTTCACACACACCCGCTACTGTGTATTTCCAAGTCTAATTCTGTCACTAAACCCATACCTGTCACCCAGCGCCTAAATACTAGGCCTCAAATTTATATCCTGCTAAATCTCTCGTTACCGCTGTCCTGTTGTAGCTGGGAAAGTTATTTAGTGTCCGTCAAAGCACATTTTTTGTTCTGGGTTGAAGTACAATTCCCAATTTAGCAATTTCATAATTTAGTGGTTCCTGCTATATCAGAGCTATTTGAAATCTATCCCAAAAAGGGTATATAATATTCAAGGTGCACATAGGGTCATTCAGAATAACTTCACACACACGCTTCTGTGCATTTCCAAGTCTAATTCTGTCACTAAATCCATACCGGTCACCCAGCGCCTAAATACTAGGCCTCAAATTTATATCCCGCTAAATCTCTCGTTACCGCTGTCCTGTTGTAGCTGGGAAAGTTATTTAGTGTCCGTCAAAGCACATTTTTTGTTCTGGGTTGAAGTACAATTCCCAATTTAGCAATTTCATAATTTAGTGGTTTCTGCTATATCAGAGCTATTTGAAATCTATCCCTAAAAGGGTATATAATATTCAAGGTGCACATTGGGTCATTCAGAATAACTTCACACACACCCGCTACTGTGTATTTCCAAGTCTAATTCTGTCACTAAACCCATACCTGTCACCCAGCGCCTAAATACTAGGCCTCAAATTTATATCCCGCTAAATCTCTCGTTACCGCTGTCCTGTTGTAGCTGGGAAAGTTATTTAGTGTCCGTCAAAGCACATTTTTTGTTCTGGGTTGAAGTACAATTCCCAATTTAGCAATTTCATAATTTAGTGGTTTCTGCTATATCAGAGCTATTTGAAATCTATCCCTAAAAGGGTATATAATATTCAAGGTGCACATTGGGTCATTCAGAATAACTTCACACACACCCGCTACTGTGTATTTCCAAGTCTAATTCTGTCACTAAACCCATACCTGTCACCCAGCGCCTAAATACTAGGCCTCAAATTTATATCCCGCTAAATCTCTCGTTACCGCTGTACTGTTGTTGCTGGGCAAGATATTTAGTGTCCGTCAAAGCACATTTTTTGTTCTGGGTTGAAATACAATTCCCAATTTAGCAATTTCATAATTTAGTGGTTTCTGCTATATCAGAGCTATTTGAAATCTATCCCTAAAAGGGTAGATCATATTGAAGGTGCACATAGGGACATTCAGAATAACTTCACACACACCCGCTACTGTGTATTTCCAAGTCTAATTCTGTCACTAAACTCATACCTGTCACCCAGCGCCTAAATACTAGGCCTCAAATTTATATCCCGCTAAATCTCTCGTTACCGCTGTCCTGTTGTAGCTGGGAAAGTTATTTAGTGTCCGTCAAAGCACCTTTTTTGTTCTGGGTTGAAGTACAATTCCCAATTTAGCAATTTCATAATTTAGTGGTTCCTGCTATATCAGAGCTATTTGAAATCTATCCCAAAAAGGGTATATAATATTCAAGGTGCACATAGGGTCATTCAGAATAACTTCACACACACGCTTCTGTGCATTTCCAAGTCTAATTCTGTCACTAAATCCATACCGGTCACCCAGCGCCTAAATACTAGGCCTCAAATTTATATCCCGCTGAATTTGAATACAATACATTGGGCCAAATAATATATTTGTTGTTGTGGTGAACCATAACAATGAGAAAAACATCTAGTAAGGGACGCGGACGTGGACATGGTCGTGGTGGTGTTAGTGGACCCTCTGGTGCTGGGAGAGGACGTGGCCGTTCTGCCACATCCACACGTCCTAGTGTACCAACTACCTCAGGTCCCAGTAGCCGCCAGAATTTACAGCGATATATGGTGGGGCCCAATGCCGTTCTAAGGATGGTAAGGCCTGAGCAGGTACAGGCATTAGTCAATTGGGTGGCCGACAGTGGATCCAGCACGTTCACATTATCTCCCACCCAGTCTTCTGCAGAAAGCGCACAGATGGCGCCTAAAAACCAACCCCATCAGTCTGTCACATCACCCCCATGCATACCAGGGAAACTGTCTCAGCCTCAAGTTATGCAGCAGTCTCTTATGCTGTTTGAAGACTCCGCTGGCAGGGTTTCCCAAGGGCATCCACCTAGCCCTTCCCCAGCGGTGAAAGACATAGAATGCACTGACGCACAACCACTTATGTTTCCTGATGATGAGGACATGGGAATACCACCTCAGCATGTCTCTGATGATGACGAAACACAGGTGCCAACTGCTGCGTCTTTCTGCAGTGTGCAGACTGAACAGGAGGTCAGGGATCAAGACTGGGTGGAAGACGATGCAGGGGACGATGAGGTCCTAGACCCCACATGGAATGAAGGTCGTGCCACTGACTTTCACAGTTCGGAGGAAGAGGCAGTGGTGAGACCGAGCCAACAGCGTAGCAAAAGAGGGAGCAGTGGGCAAAAGCAGAACACCCGCCGCCAAGAGACTCCGCCTGCTACTGACTGCCGCCATCTGGGACCGAGCACCCCAAAGGCAGCTTCAAGGAGTTCCCTGGCATGGCACTTCTTCAAACAATGTGCTGACGACAAGACCCGAGTGGTTTGCACGCTGTGCCATCAGAGCCTGAAGCGAGGCATTAACGTTCTGAACCTGAGCACAACCTGCATGACCAGGCACCTGCATGCAAAGCATGAACTGCAGTGGAGTAAACACCTTAAAACCAAGGAAGTCACTCAGGCTCCCCCTGCTACCTCTTCTGCTGCTGCCGCCTCGGCCTATTCTGCTGCTGCCGCCTCAGCCTCTTCCTCCGCCTCTGGAGGAACGTTGGCACCTGCCGCCCAGCAAACAGGGGATGTACCACCACCACCACCACCACCACCTCCGTCACCAAGCGTCTCAACCATGTCACACGCCAGCGTTCAGCTCTCCATCTCACAAACATTTGATAGAAAGCGTAAATTCCCACCTAGCCACCCTCGATCCCTGGCCCTGAATGCCAGCATTTCTAAACTACTGGCCTATGAAATGCTGTCATTTAGGCTGGTGGACACAGACAGCTTCAAACAGCTCATGTCGCTTGCTGTCCCACAGTATGTTGTTCCCAGCCGGCACTACTTCTCCAAGAGAGCCGTGCCTTCCCTGCACAACCAAGTATCCGATAAAATCAAGTGTGCACTGCGCAACGCCATCTGTAGCAAGGTCCACCTAACCACAGATACGTGGACCAGTAAGCACGGCCAGGGACGCTATATCTCCCTAACTGCACACTGGGTAAATGTAGTGGCAGCTGGGCCCCAGGCGGAGAGCTGTTTGGCGCACGTCCTTCCGCCGCCAAGGATCGCAGGGCAACATTCTTTGCCTCCTGTTGCCACCTCCTCCTTCTCGGCTTCCTCCTCCTCTTCTTCCACCTGCTCATCCAGTCAGCCACACACCTTCACCACCAACTTCAGCACAGCCCGGGGTAAACGTCAGCAGGCCATTCTGAAACTCATATGTTTGGGGGACAGGCCCCACACCGCACAGGAGTTGTGGCGGGGTATAGAACAACAGACCGACGAGTGGTTGCTGCCGGTGAGCCTCAAGCCCGGCCTGGTGGTGTGTGATAATGGGCGAAATCTCGTTGCAGCTCTGGGACTAGCCAATTTGACGCACATCCCTTGCTTGGCGCATGTGCTGAATTTGGTGGTGCAGAAGTTCATTCACAACTACCCCGACATGTCAGAGCTGCTGCATAAAGTGCGGGCCGTCTGTTCGCGCTTCCGGCGTTCACATCCTGCTGCTGCTCGCCTGTCTGCGCTACAGCGTAACTTCGGCCTTCCCGCTCACCGCCTCATATGCGACGTGCCCACCAGGTGGAACTCCACCTTGCACATGCTGGACAGACTGTGCGAGCAGCAGCAGGCCATAGTGGAGTTTCAGCTGCAGCACGCACGGGTCAGTCGCACTACAGAACAGCACCACTTCACCACCAATGACTGGGCCTCCATGCGAGACCTGTGTGCCCTGTTGCGCTGTTTCGAGTACTCCACCAACATGGCCAGTGGCGATGACACCGTTATCAGCGTTACAATACCACTTCTATGTCTCCTTGAGAAAACACTTAGGGCGATGATGGAAGAGGAGGTGGCCCAGGAGGAGGAGGAGGAGGAGGAGGAAGAGGGGTCATTTTTAGCACTTTCAGGCCAGTCTCTTCGAAGTGACTCAGAGGGAGGTTTTTGGCAACAGCAGAGGCCAGGTACAAATGTGGCCAGCCAGGGCCCACTACTGGAGGACGAGGAGGACGAGGATGAGGAGGAGGTGGAGGAGGATGAGGATGAAGCATGGTCACAGCGGGGTGGCACCCAACGCAGCTCGGGTCCATCACTGGTGCGTGGCTGGGGGGAAAGGCAGGACGATGACGATACGCCTCCCACAGAGGACAGCTTGTCCTTACCCCTGGGCAGCCTGGCACACATGAGCGACTACATGCTGCAGTGCCTGCGCAACGACAGCAGAGTTGCCCACATTTTAACCTGTGCGGACTACTGGGTTGCCACCCTGCTGGATCCACGCTACAAAGACAATGTGCCCACCTTACTTCCTGCACTGGAGCGTGATAGGAAGATGCGCGAGTACAAGCGCACGTTGGTAGACGCGCTACTGAGAGCATTCCCAAATGTCACAGGGGAACAAGTGGAAGCCCAAGGCCAAGGCAGAGGAGGAGCAAGAGGTCGCCAAGGCAGCTGTGTCACGGCCAGCTCCTCTGAGGGCAGGGTTAGCATGGCAGAGATGTGGAAAACTTTTGTCAACACGCCACAGCTAACTGCACCACCACCTGATACGCAACGTGTTAGCAGGAGGCAACATTTCACTAACATGGTGGAACAGTACGTGTGCACACCCCTCCACGTACTGACTGATGGTTCGGCCCCATTCAACTTCTGGGTCTCTAAATTGTCCACGTGGCCAGAGCTAGCCTTTTATGCCTTGGAGGTGCTGGCCTGCCCGGCAGCCAGCGTTTTGTCTGAACGTGTATTCAGCACGGCAGGGGGCGTCATTACAGACAAACGCAGCCGCCTGTCTACAGCCAATGTGGACAAGCTGACGTTCATAAAAATGAACCAGGCATGGATCCCACAGGACCTGTCCGTCCCTTGTCCAGATTAGACATTAACTACCTCCCCATAACCATATATTATTGGACTCCAGGGCACTTCCTCATTCAATCCTATTTTTATTTTCATTTTACCATTATATTGCGATGCTACCCAAAGTTGAATGAACCTCTCCTCTGCCTGTGTGCTAGGCCTAAATATATGCCAATGGACTGTTGCAGTGGTGGCTGACATGAAGCCTGATTCTCTGCTATGACATGCAGACTAATTCTCTGCTGACATGAAGCCAGATTGTCTGTTACGGGACCTCTCTCCTCTGCCTGGGTGCTGGGCCTAAATTTATGCCAATGGACTGTTGCAGTGGTGGCTGACGTGAAGCCTGATTCTCTGCTATGACATGCAGACTAATTCTCTGCTGACATGAAGACAGATTCTCTGTTACGGGACCTCTCTCCTCTGCCTGTGTGTGTGCTGGGCCTAAATATATGCCAATGGACTGTTGCAGTGGTGGCTGACGTGAAGCCTCATTCTCTGCTATGACATGCAGACTAATTCTCTGCTGACATGAAGACAGATTCTCTGTTACGGGACCTCTCTCCTCTGCCTGTGTGTGTGCTGGGCCTAAATATATGCCAATGGACTGTTGCAGTGGTGGCTGACGTGAAGCCTCATTCTCTGCTATGACATGCAGACTAATTCTCTGCTGACATGAAGACAGATTCTCTGTTACGGGACCTCCCTCCTCTGCCTGGGTGCTGGGCCTAAATATATGCCAATGGACTGTTGCAGTGGTGGGTGACGTGAAGCCTGATTCTCTGCTATGACATGCAGACTAATTCTCTGCTGACATGAAGACAGATTCTCTGTTACGGGACCTCCCTCCTCTGCCTGGGTGCTGGGCCTAAATATATGCCAATGGACTGTTGCAGTGGTGGCTGACGTGAAGCCTCATTCTCTGCTATGACATGCAGACTGATTCTCTGCTGACATGAAGCCAGATAGTCTGTTACGGGACCTCTCTGCTCTGCCTGTGTGCTAGGCCTAAATATATGCCAATGGACTGTTGCAGTGGTGGGTGACGTGAAGCCTCATTCTCTGCTATGACATGCAGACTGATTCTCTGCTGACATGAAGCCAGATTCTCTGTTACGGGACCTCTCTCCTCTGCCTGTGTGTGTGCTGGGCCTAAATATATGCCAATGGACTGTTGCAGTGGTGGCTGACGTGAAGCCTCATTCTCTGCTATGACATGCAGACTAATTCTCTGCTGACATGAAGACAGATTCTCTGTTACGGGACCTCCCTCCTCTGCCTGGGTGCTGGGCCTGAATATATGCCAATGGACTGTTGCAGTGGTGGGTGACGTGAAGCCTGATTCTCTGCTATGACATGCAGACTAATTCTCTGCTGACATGAAGACAGATTCTCTGTTACGGGACCTCCCTCCTCTGCCTGGGTGCTGGGCCTAAATATATGCCAATGGACTGTTGCAGTGGTGGCTGACGTGAAGCCTCATTCTCTGCTATGACATGCAGACTAATTCTCTGCTGACATGAAGCCAGATTGTCTGTTACGGGACCTCTCTCCTCTGCCTGTGTGTGTGCTGGGCCTAAATATATGCCAATGGACTGTTGCAGTGGTGGCTGACGTGAAGCCTCATTCTCTGCTATGACATGCAGACTAATTCTCTGCTGACATGAAGCCAGATTGTCTGTTACGGGACCTCTCTCCTCTGCCTGTGTGTGTGCTGGCCTAAATATATGCCAATGGACTGTTGCAGTGGTGGCTGACGTGAAGCCTCATTCTCTGCTATGACATGCAGACTAATTCTCTGCTGACATGAAGACAGATTCTCTGTTACGGGACCTCCCTCCTCTGCCTGGGTGCTGCTCCTAAATATATGCCAATGGACTGTTGCAGTGGTGGCTGACGTGAAGCCTCATTCTCTGCTATGACATGCAGACTGATTCTCTGCTGACATGAAGCCAGATCGTCTGTTACGGGACCTCTCTGCTCTGCCTGTGTGCTAGGCCTAAATATATGCCAATGGACTGTTGCAGTGGTGGGTGACGTGAAGCCTCATTCTCTGCTATGACATGCAGACTGATTCTCTGCTGTCATGAAGACAGATTCTCTGTTACGGGACCTCCCTCCTCTGCCTGGGTGCTGGGCCTAAATATATGCCAATGGACTGTTGCAGTGGTGGCTGACGTGAAGCCTCATTCTCTGCTATGACATGCAGACTAATTCTCTGCTGACATGAAGACAGATTCTCTGTTACGGGACCTCTCTCCTCTGCCTGGGTGCCGGGGCCTAAATATCTGAGAATGGACTGTTCCAGTGGTGGGTGACGGGAAGCCAGATTCTCTGCTATGGAACCTCTCTCCAATTGATTTTGGTTAATTTTTATTTATTTAATTTTTATTTTAATTCATTTCCCTATCCACATTTGTTTGCAGGGGATTTACCTACATGTTGCTGCCTTTTGCAGCCCTCTAGCTCTTTCCTGGGCTGTTTTACAGCCTTTTTAGTGCCGAAAAGTTCGGGTCCCCATTGACTTCAATGGGGTTCGGGTTCGGGACGAAGTTCGGATCGGGTTCGGATCCCGAACCCGAACATTTCCGGGATGTTCGGCCGAACTTCTCGAACCCGAACATCCAGGTGTTCGCTCAACTCTAGTGGTAACCAGTTTGGGGGTGTCCCTGCACAGGCTCACTCTATCCAATCAGTGCTACCATATTCAGACTATGCAAGTACGCACCCCAACTGGTTACTAATAGAAATGAGCTTTGCCAAATTCTTTTAGAAACATTTGGTTTGATCCGAATAAATTCGAGGAGAATTACGTTAAAAAAAAAGTCTATTTGCTGGCTGCAGAGAGCCTTTGTAATGGTGTAGAACACTGTGCCCTGCAGTTTACACGCATAGAGAGTCTGCGTTGCTAGTAAAATAATACTGTAAGTCTGTATGACATGCAGATGACAGGCGTCACTCTCAGAATCACGGCACACTTCACTTACTTAGGCAGTCATGGGGCCAAAACTGACCAAATAACTCACGTATGAAGCCTTACAGGTAAATGTTAGCGCCAAGAAGAAGCACACTCCTTTTACACCGTCATCAGCTGATTCCACATAGATGTCTACAGAACCTGTTCTATTAAACATACAAGTAGAGCTCCCTGACAGAGTGGAGAGGGTGTCAGCAGTAAGTTTGTGTTGACGTCACTGATTAATTTACCCTTCCTCTGATCCGTCAGAACAATAACCCACAAAAAAAAGGATCCTGTCTGTTCAGCATCCGCCTTCACTCGGTCAGCATTTGGTCAGTAATCCGTCAGTATTGCTAATGCAAAAAAAAACTACTGAAGTGGAACTAAAACAGAGATGACACATGAATAGAATATTTGCATGTCTTCTGTGTTTTGTACCCACTCCTGCTTTCGGTTACGAAATCACAAGCCAATTCTGATAGGACCATACAGGCTTTACAGCTGCTACACAGACAGGATCCATTGTGCGTCTAATTTCTCCTTCCTTCTGACAGATCAGAAAGAAGGGTTAAATAAATGATGATGTCAGCCAAGTCAAAAAGGCTAAATAGTGGCCCAGTCATAGAGTGTGGAGGTGGCGGCAGCATGAGGAGACCACAGATGGCCCAATGACAGAGACTGGAGGTGGCGGCAGTATCAGGAGGCCACAGAGTGCCAAGGTGACATAGTGTGGAGGTGGGTGGCAATACCAGTACCCGCTGAAGATGGTGGGTGAAAGAAGGAGCACTTGGCATCAGATGTGTGGCATCAGGCGGGTGGCATAATCTGAATAGTAGCTAAGGCAGGTAGCCAGAAAGAAACAGTCTTTTTTGTCAGTGTGTTGGTGTGGCACCATGGATCATCTAGTCTTATGCATCAGGAATTGGTGTGGGAAATCCTGGGTGATCCACGCCGTATTCATCTTGACAAAGGTCAGTCTCTCCACATTTTGGGTGGACAGGTGAGTTCTTCTTGGGGTCACTATGGCCCCCGCCGCACTAAACACCCGCTCTGATGCCACAGAACTGGCCGGGCAGGACAGCTTTTCCAGGGCAAACTCGGCCGGGTGCTGTCCATGTATGCCACCACCTGCTGGTTCAGGTTTTGCTCTATGTCTAGCTGCTGGTGAATAGTTTCTTCACTATGCGGGTGAAGAAAGCTGCTCATCAGCGACTCTAAACTCAGGCTGCTGATGATGGAGCTGGTACTGCTCCTAACATCCCACCCCTCCCCAGCAGCCATGGCAGTGGAACATGAGTGCCGGGGGGCCCCCTGGTCAGACCTGCGAGAGGATGGACGATGGCGCAGATAGGCAGCGGCCAACTGACTACATAGGATGACTCTATAGTAGTTTGTCCTTCCTCTCAGCATGTGTAAAAAAGGCACCCATTTTGGACCAGAGGATCCAACAAGGTGGAGAGCCAGAAGTCATCCCTCTGCCGAATGGTGGCAATTCGGCTGTCATTACCCAAGCAAGTGAGCATGCAGCAGGCCATTTGCGCAAGTAACTCGGAGTGACTCCGTGCCTCCGTCTCCACTGTATACTGCCACAGTGTGCCTGGGTCATCTGCCTCGTCTTCCTCATCTCCCTCTTGCTCCTCCGGCTGCTCCAGCTTCTCCTCTCCTGTCACCTGTGTATAAAAAAAAACACCCATTTCGCTACACATTGCTTGTGCTCCAAAGTCCTCCTCCAGTTCAACCCTCACAGGGCTCATGTGGCCGTGAGAACTAGGCGCCACGTCTCCAGTATCTGTTCCAGGACATGAAGCAGTGGAATGACGTTGTTCATACCGTAGTCCTGGCGACTGACAAATAACATGACATCCTCAAACTGCCTGAGCAAACGGCAGGTGTCACGCATGAGCTGCCACTGGCTGACATCGAAGTTAAACATGGGAGTACTAATGTCCGCTTGGGTCATCAGGAAATCGTTTATGATCTTTCTCTGTTCGTACAGTCGGTCCAACATATGGAGGGTGGAATTCCAACGGGTGGAAACGTTGCATATGAGCCTATGTTGGAGGATGCCGTTCTGCTGCCGCAGCTCAAGGATTGTGTGCTTTGCGGTGTACGAGTGGCTGAAGTGCATGCAAAGTTTCCTGGCCATTTTCTGCATGTCTTGCAGATGGGGTGAGGACTTAAGGAACCGCTTTACAACCAGATTGAACACGTGCGCCATGCAGGGCGCATGGCTCAGGTCTCCTTGACGCAATGGCAACACCATGTCCTTCCCGCTGTCAGTCACCATGGTTCCGATTTTGAGTTTTCAAGAAGAAAGCCACATGGGCACTGTGAATTGTCCCTGCAGTGGAGGCTTAAATCACGGTGGACATTGTCGCAGGACCGACGGTGTGAGAACGTGGAGGCGGAAGCGGCGTCACCTGGCCAAGTTGCTGGTGTGGCTGGGCAGGAACCAAATGTATCCAGTGGGCCGTAAAGGACACACGTCGACACTGCCATGCACTTTGGCAAACACCGACAGGCTCAAGGACTGGCCCACCTTCTGTTCTACATATGTGTGCAGGGCTGGTACTGCCTTTTTGGCAAAGAAATGATGGCTTGGGACTCTCCACTTCGACTCGGCACAAACCATCAGTTCTCTGAAAGGTGCAGAGTCCACAACTTTGAAAGGGAGGGACTGAAGCACCAGCAACTTGGCCAGGAGCATGTTCAACTTCTGCGCCGTTGGATGAATGCATGTATACTGTTTTGTCTTGGCAATCGCTTCGGTGATCGATTGCTGACGGAATGACTGATGAGGAGGAACAGGAGCATCAGGACCAGCAGATGATGGGAAGGACAGACAGCTCCCTTCGGCTGAGATAGTGGAGCCTTGACTGCCTGAAACCGGGTTTGTGCCAGTGGGTGATACAGCGGTTGCTGTGGCAGGCTGGACCACCACATCGGAGCCACGGTTCTCCCTGGCCACTTTATGGTGACACTGTATATGTTGGCACAGGGGCGTAGTGCCAATATTAGCTCCCTGCCCAAGCTTCACCTTCTGCCTACAGATTCTACATATGGCCACATTCACCTCCTCCAGCGGCTTTAAAAAAAACTGCCACACCGCTAAGTAGGTGATTTTACCACCAACACTACGCACTGACTGAATACTAACCCCGCTGCCTCCGTGAACCCCTGCACTGCTACTTCCCGGGCAGGTAGGCTCCCACAAAGCCGGTGATCTACCCCGGGCACGTTTGGCTCCCGACCTCCCACTGCTGTCACCCTGCTGACTCCTGGCTACACTAACGACTTGCTAGCTCCACCGCTGGCTCAAGTGCAATCTGCCACCCTCTTCTCCCGATGATAATGAAGCCCCTTTGTCACCCTGCACCCAAGTGCGATCAGCTACATCATCATCATCGAGTACTGTCTGCAAGTCACTGATGTCCTCCTTAACCGTCTCTAGGTCAGGAGTCTAACCGTTCGCTACACCAGCTCCCACGCCACTCTCCTCATCACTACTTGCCAGCCTAGCGGAGGAAGCAGCGGATGTCTCCTCCAGATCTTGTCTGGGCAGTAGCTGCTGACTCGTTCTCGCTGTATAGTGGAGCTGAGCCCACAGCATACAATACTTCTGTGGCAATGGGAACAGAAAAGAACAGAGGCAGGTTGAAGACAGGTGAGGGCACTGGGCCTGCTCCCGGGCCATGCCATCTAAGGGTTATGTCTGACGAACCCACTGACTCTTCGCTGGGGGCGTCTGATGTCACTTGCGGCAAAGTCGAAGATCGAGGCAACCACTCAAGAACAGCTGGGTTGCTGGTCACGGCTCGACCACTAGCTGAGACTGGTAGCTCAGGCCTCTCGAAGTGACCCCTGCTGCCACGGCCCCTTACTCTGCTGCGACTTCTGCCTGCGCCAGAAACATTTAGGCCTCTTACACTCCCCTGTGCAGGGCCTGGCACTTCTCTGCCTGACATAGTGTTGAATGAAATAAATAAAAAAGAAATTTAAACACCCCACAAAAGCCTTTACTACAAATAACTGCACCGCTGGGCGGCAAATACAGTACAGACCAAAAGTTTGGACACACCTTCTCATTCGAAGAGTTTTCTTTATTTTCATGACTATGAAAATTGTAGATTCACACTGAAGGCATCAAAACTATGAATGAACACATGTGGAATTATATACATAACAAAAAAGTGTGAAACAACTGAAAATATGTCATATTCTAGGTTCTTCAAAGTAGCCACCTTTTGCTTTGATTACTGCTTTGCACACTCTTGGCATTCTCTTGATGAGCTTCAAGAGGTAGTCACCTGAAATGGTCTTCCAACAGTCTTGAAGGAGTTCCCAGAGATGCTTAGCACTTGTTGGCCCTTTTGCCTTCACTCTGCGGTCCAGCTCACCCCAAACCATCTCGATTGGGTTCAGGTCCGGTGACTGTGGAGGCCAGGTCATCTGGCGCAGCACCAAATCGCTCTCCTTCATGGTCAAATAGCCCTTACACAGTCTGGAGGTGTGTTTGGGGTCATTGTCCTGTTGAAAAATAAATGATGGTCCAACTAAACGCAAACCGGATGGAATAGCATGCCGCTGCAAGATGCTGTGGTAGCCATGCTGGTTCAGTATGCCTTAAATTTTTTATAAATCCCCAACAGTGTCACCAGCAAAGCACCCCCATACCATCACACCTCCTCCTCCATGCTTCACGGTGGGAACCAGGCATGTAGAGTCCATCCATTCACCTTTTCTGGGTTGCACAAAGACACGGTGGTTGGAACCAAAGATCTCAAATTTGGACTCATCAGACCAAAGCACAGATTTCCACTGGTCTAATGTCCATTCCTTGTGTTCTTTAGCCCAAACAAGTCTCTTCTGCTTGTTGCCTGTCCTTAGCAGTGGTTTCCTATCAGATATTCTACCATGAAGGCCTGATTCACACAGTCTCCTCTTAAAGGGGTTGTCCAGGATTGGGAAGATTGGAGTATGTGTACAACAATGCCCTAAATGTTACAATCGTGCCTGTCCTACCTTTACCCGACATTTCTAATGCCCAGTTTTCAAGTCTCCAACTCTCAGCCGGAAGCGCTGTGTTTCCAAGACTCGGTGACGTACCGGGTCCCTTTCTGCCAAGTGAAGCCTCTTCTTCCGCTTCCCAGGGAGCCCGGTGACGTTACCCTCAGCCACATGAATTATTCAAAGTGCCTGGATGGGCGGTAACAAGGCGGCAACCAACCGCGCTGAGCCACGCCCATCCGGTCCGGTGACGTCACCGGGCAGGGCGCTTTATTATGAATGAAAGAGGCAGAGCACTGAATATTAATTAGGGGGCGGAGTCACGGCGGAGATGAAACCATGCTGCCGCGCTGTGCTGGGAACCACAGTGCAGTGCGGCAGGAAGGTAGGAAAAAATAAACATAGGTGTAAACAAAGCGTGGGGGGACCGTATGAGCCATATAGAAATGGTGAAAATACTTAAAAACATATGGGGGGACCTTGATTCAGCTGTTAATAGGCAGTACATAAAAAAAAATAAAAAAATTTGATCCCGGACAACCCCTTTAACAGTTGTTCTCGAGATGTGTCTGCTGCTAGAACTCTGTGTGGCATTGACCTGGTCTCTAATCTGAGCTGCTGTTAACCTGCGATTTCTGAGGCTGGTGACTCGGATGAACTTATCCTCCGCAGCAGAGGTGACTCTTGGTCTTTCGTTCCTGGGGCGGTCCGCATGTGAGCCAGTTTCTTTGTAGCGCTTGATGGTTTTTGTGACTACACTTGGGGACACTTTCAAAGTTTTCCCAATTTTTCGGACTGACTGACCTTCATTTCTTAAAGTAATGATGGCCACTCGTTTTCTTTACTTAGCTGCCTTTTTCTTGTCATAATACAAATTCTAACAGTCTATTCAGTAGGACTATCAGCTGTGTATCCACCTGACTTCTCCACAACGCAACTGATGGTCCCAACCCCATTTATAAGGCAAGAAATCCCACTTATTAAACCTGACAGAGAACACCTGTGAAGTGAAAACCATTTCAGGTGACTACCTCTTGAAGCTCATCAAGAGAATGCCAAGAGTGTGCAAAGCAGTAATCAAAGCAAAAAGTGAAGAACCTAGAATATGACATATTTTCAGTTGTTTCACACTTTTTTGTTATGTATATAATTCCACATGTGTTAATTCATAGTTTTGATGCCTTCAGTGTGAATCTACAATTTTCATAGTCATGAAAATAAAGAAAACTCTTTGAATAAGAAGGTGTGTCCAATCTTTTGGTCTGTACTTTATAAATGAATTTTTTTCTTTTTGTGCTAATACACATTACAAAAGGCTTAACAAGAAATAACTGCACCACAGAGCGGCAAATGTATTTTTTCTTTTTCAGCTAAAACACGTCACTAAAGGCTTAACAAGAAATAAGTGCACAGCTGAGCGGCAAATGTATTTTTTCTTTTTGCGCTAATACAGGTCACAAAAGGGTTAACAAGAAATAAATGCACCACTGAGCGGCAAATGTATTTTTTCTTTTTGTGCTAAAACACGCCACAAAAGCCTTTACTAGAGATAACTGCACCGCCGAGCGGCAAATATATTTTTTCTTTTTGTGCTAATACACGTCACAAAAAGCTTTAAAAGAAATAACCACCGCAGAGTGGCAAATATATTTTTTATTTTTCCGCTAAAACACCCCACAAAAGCCTTTACTACTGATTACTGCACCGCAGAGCGGCAAATGTATTTTTTCTTTTTAAGCTAAAATATGTCACAAAAGGCTGTACAAGAAATAACTGCACCACAGAGCGGAAAATGTATTTTTTCTATTTCAGCTAAAACACATCACAAAAGGCTGCAAAAGAAATAACTGCACCGCTGAGCGGCAAATGTTTTTTTTCTGATAAAACACCTCACAAATGCCTCTACTAGAGATAACTGCACCGCTGAGCGGCAAATATATTTTTTCTTTTTCCACTAAAACATTCCACAAAAGCCCTTACTATAGATTTCTACACCGCAGAGCGGCAAATGTATTTCTTCTTTTTGTGCTAATAGAAGTCGCAAAAGGCTTAACAAGAAATATCGGCACCGCAGAGTGGCAAATTTTTTTTTCCTTTTCCGCTAAAACCCCCCACAAAAGCCTTTACAAGAGATAAATGCACCACTGAGCAGCAAATATATATTTTCTTTTTACACTAACACACGTCACAAAAAGCTTTATAAAAAATGAATGCACCACAGAGCGGCAAATATATTTTTTATTTTTCTGCCAAAACACCCCACAAAAACCTTTACTACAGATTACTGCACTGCAGAGCAGCAAATATATGTTTTCTTTCTGCGCAAATACACGTCACAAAAGGCTTTACAAAAAATAACTGCACTGCAGAGTGGCAAATATATATTTTAATTTTTCTGCTAAAACACCCCACAAAAGCCTTTACTACAGATTACTGTACCGCAGAGCGGCAAATATGTTTTTTCTTTTTCCGCTAAAACACCCCACAAAAGCCTTTGCTACAGATAAGTGCACAGCACAAGGGCAAATAAATATTTCCTTGTAATAACTAGTGTTGGGCGAGCACAGTGTGTGCTTGAGAGCGATGCTCGAGTCTCCTCCCCACACATTTGTTGGCTGCTACGCACTGTAATGCCGTAGCCATGTACGTTACTGGCATTACAGTGATTGGCTGGCCGAAACGTGTCATCGGGTGCTATATAGTACCCGATGACACGTGGTTCGGCTCAGTCTTAGTCAGGGAGAGCTACAGCAGAAAGGATAGATAGTGTAGGGACAGGAAT
The DNA here is from genome assembly GCF_014858855.1 of Bufo gargarizans. NCBI lineage: Eukaryota > Metazoa > Chordata > Amphibia > Anura > Bufonidae > Bufo > Bufo gargarizans. Next base: position 202,004,725 of record NC_058084.1, on the reverse strand, counting down.
TGTTTAGTGTTGATAGGTGTTTAAGGACTATTGTTTTATCTGGCTGCAATATATATTATTAGCACAACCTACACTAAATTTCGTTCAATTGTTTGGTCGCTGCTGACAGTGACACAAATTTGTTGCATCAGTTGTGTTACATTAGCGCATCCTAAATATCTGTGACATTCAGCACAATTGTTTTGCCGCTGTTGACAGCGAAATTACCTGTGCTACATCTCCTGTATAACGTTTGTGCATTCTAAATATCTGTGACATTCAGCACAATTGTTTCGCTGCTGGTGACGGCGACATTACCTGCGCTACATCTCCTGTATAACATTTGCGCACATTAAATATCTGTGACATTCAGTGTAATTTTTTCGCCGCTGGTGACAGCGACATTACTTGCACTACATCTCAAGTATAACGTTTGAGCATCCTAATTATCTGTGACATTCAGTCTAATTTATTTGCGCATACACTTACAAAACCTGTGCTACTGTACATGTGACATACTTGCAAGCATGTATACCATTTAATATGCTCAAGGCAAGCAGTAAGGGACGGGGAAGTGGCTGTGCTGCTGATGGTGCACGCAGAAGCCGTGGCCCTGGGCACGGTGAAACTGTGCCTGCTGCCAGAGCACAAGAAACACACTCATCCACGATACCTAGCTTCATGTCCCAGTTTGCAGGGCGACGCAGGACACCACTCTCGAAGTCACACCAGTGCGACCGGGTGGTTGGTTGGACTGCAGCAGATAATGCTTCTAGTCGGTTAAGCATCACGCTGTCTTTCACAAAATCCAGTCTTAGTAGCCAAGAGTCTGGTCAACAGAATCCTTACCCTGATCCTCCTTCCTCCCACCATGGAGAGTCTTGGCAAACAAGTTATCCCACACTTGGATATTCCAAGGGGCTCTTTTCAGCGCCATTCCTTGATTTGGGCCTCTTGCCAAGCCCGCTTGAAGAGGGACATGAGGAGATCTTGTACACTGATTCCCAAACTCTTGAGCATCCAAAGTCAGAAGAAGATGATGGTGGGGAATGGCAATTAGTGTCTCACAAGGTGTATAATGAGGATGAGACACAGTTGTCAATAAGTGAGGTTCTTGTTAGATCAACAAGTCAGGAGGATGACCAGAGGGAGGAAGTGGAAGAGGAGGTGGTGGACGCTGAAATCACTGACCCAACCTGGCAAGCCGAGCGAGGACAGCAGTACACAGGGGGAGGGATCCGCAGCGACGCAACAGGCTGGAAGAGGCAGTAGGGTGGCAAAAGGGAGAATGCGGACCACACTAAACAGACCCGCAACTTTTCCCCGAAGCACCCCCTTGCGGCAATCTCTATTGCCAAGGGGTAGGTGTTCTGCAGTCTGCGGACGATTAGAAAATTGTCATTTGTAACCTGTGCCGTACTAAAATGAGCAGGGGCATGAACACTAGGAACCTCACCACCACCAGCATGCTCTGCCACATGGCATCAAAGCATGCTAATAGGTGGGCCAAACGCCTGGGTCCACAATCAGTGTTTGCGGGTCACACCACTGCCTCCTCTTCCCATGTGTTAGGTGCTGGCCAATCCCCTGTCCAAGACACAGGCCCTGATACCTCCCTCCCTGCACCTGGACCTTCATAAGCACCATTAGCTAACACATCTACTTCTGTGTGCCAGTGCAGCGTACAGATGTCCATACCCCAGGCCTTTGAATGAAAGCACAAATACCCAGCCACCCACCCACAGGCCATAGCAATATATGTGCACCTTTCCAAATTGCTAGCCCTGGAAATGTTGCCATTTAGGCTTGTGGACACTGAGGCTTTCCGCAGCCTGATGGCAGTGGCCATCCCTCGTTACTCAGTTCCCAGCCGCCACTATTTTTCCCGGTGTGCCGTCCCTGCATGTGTCCAGTAACATCACCCGTGCCCTGACCAACGCAGTTATTGGGAAGGTCCACTTAACGACTGACACATGGACAAGTACTTTTGACCAGGGATGCTACATTTCCCTGATGGCACACTGGGTGAATGTTGTGGAGGCCGGGAGCTAGTCGTACCCTGGGATGGCACAGGTGCTACCGATGCCAAGTATTGCGGGCCCTACTTCCATCAGGATTTTCGCCAGCACCTACATTAGTGGCTGCAACCCCCCCTTCTCCTTCTCCACCTCCTCCTCCACTTCCACCTCTGAATTCTCATCTTGCAGCACCAGTCAACCATCAGTCAGTAGCCAGAAGCAGTATAGCACTGCAGTGGAGAAGTGGCAACAGGCTGTGCTGAAACTAATTTGCTTAGGTGAAAAAAAGCACACTGTCGCAGAGCTGTGGCAGGGTATAAGGGACCAGATTAAGTTGTGGCTCTCGCTACTGAACCTGCAACCAGGCATGGTTGTGTCTGATAATGGTCGTAAATTGGTTGGCGGCTTTGAAGCTCGGCAAGCTCACACACAATCCATGCCTAGCCCACATGTTCAACTTAGTGGTTCAGCTGTTCTCAAAACCTACCCCAATTTGCCTGAGCTATTGGTGAAGGTGTGCTGCATGTGTGCCCATTTCCAAAAGTCATCTACAGCTGACGCTAGTCTGGCAATGTTGCAGCAACGCTTTGTGCAACGTGTGCACGTGCTGGAATTCAACGTTCCACATGTTCGCCAGGCTTTGTGAGCAGCAGAAGGCAGTAGTGGAATACCAGCTGCAACATGGTCATTGCCTTTCCAGTCAGCTTCCGCTCTTCACAAGTGACGAGCGGGCATGGATGTCTGACCTCTGTGAGGTTTTACGCAACTTTGAGGAATCAACACAGATGGTGAGAGGCGATGCCGCTATTATCAGCATAACCATCCCACTTCTGTGTCTACTAAAATGCTCGCTGCTCACAATGAAGGCGGACGCTTTGCATGTGGAAGAGGTGGAAATGGTGGAAGACAGTACACAGGGTGATAACCAGACCACCCTCCGTTCGTCTTCTCAGCGCAAATTGGATGATGATGATGAGGAGCAGGAGATGGTTGCCAACAAGACAGACGGTAGTACCCCATAGCAGGTTTATGCCATCTGTTCAGCGTAGATGGCCCGAAGAGGAGGAAGAGGAGATTGAGAGTCATCTTCCTGATGAGAACAGCGGTCTTGTATGTTGGGACTCTTGCACATATGGCTGACTTTATGTTATGCTGCCTTTCCCATGAGCCTCGTGTTATACGCAACACCAATTACTGTTTGTTCACCCTTCTCGACCCCCGCTACAAAGAGAACTTCTCATCTCTCATTCCTGTGGTGTAGAGGACTAGTAAAATGGTGCAATACCAGAAGGTCCTTGTGTAAAAATTGCTCCAAAAATTCCCAGCTGACAACGCTGGCGGCAGAGTATGCAGCTCCTTGGGCAACCGAGAAGGGGAGATGAGGGGAACACACAGCAGTTCCAACAGAGGCAGGGCAACAATCTCCAAGGCCTGGGACAGTTTCATGACACCCCGCCAGCACCCTTATCCTGATGTGCAGCCTAGTGTCACAAGGAGGGAAATGTTTTGGAAGCTGATAAAGGACCGTGTCAGCGTCCTCAGTGATCCCTCTGTGCCCTACAACTATTGGGTGTCCAAGCTGGTCAAGTGGCACGAACTAGCGCTCTATGCCTTGGAGGTGCTTGCTTACCCTGCCGCCAGCGTTTTGTCAGAGCGAGTATTTAGTGCTTCTGGGGGCATAATAACTGTTCAGCGCATCTGCCTGTCAACTGAAAATGCTGACAGGTTGACTCTTATCAAAATGAACAAGGCCTGGATTGCCCCTGACTTCTCTACTCCACCAGATGAAAGCAGCTGAACATAAAGGCACTTTAAATGTGGCTTTTATGGTGTATTGAATGCACTGTATTCCCATGCACCTCTTCCACCACAAAAAAAGGGTATATGGTTCAATCTTCCTTTTCTCGTCCTCCTCCATCATATCCACATGCTTATTAGGCTTCCCTTTCTCCTAATGTTTTAGAGGGTCAGCTCAGCAGCAGACCCTCACCCCTAATGTTTTAGATTGTCAGATTAGCAGCAGGCCCTTGCCACTAATGTTTTAGATGGTCAGCTCAGCAGCAGACACTCACCCCTAATGTTTTAGAGGGTCAGCTCAGCAGCAGACCCTCACCCCTAAGGTTTTAGATGGTCAGCTCAGCAGCAGACCCTCGCCCCTAATGTTTTAGATAGTCAGATCTGCAGTAGGCCCTCACCCCTAATATTTGTGAGGGTCACCAGCAGGCCATCAATCATAATTTTTCAAGGGTGTGTATGATGCCCTCCTTTATGTGTAATAAAGGGTGTATTGGAGTACTGGTTCCTTGTAATTTTTTGCAGCCCTTTCACTACCTGAACAATTGTACCACAATGTGAATGAGGCCCTCCTTTATGTGATATACAGGTTGTATCGGAGTGCCTCTTCCTTGTAATTTTGGCAGCACTTGCACTTTATATAATAAGTAAATATACAGGAAAGAATGTTTCCTAACAATTTTTCCTCTAAAATCATTTTTATCTTCGATTTTGTGCGTATTATTGTCAGTCTGTAAAATTGGCATACTACTTGGACAACACCGTTCCCAGCAGCGACCTGGGAGTCTAAGATGCATCCAGACATCCTCCCCATACTGTTCCCGAACCATTTCGGTGGTGTTTCCATCAAATTTTTTAAACCTTTTCCTGTGAACCAGACACGCTCCCCTCTTCAGAGCGGGGCGTGCCTGGTTTAATGCTCGGGTTCTCCTTATGACTTCCATTGTGCTCGGGTGCTCTGTAGAGCATCCGAGCATCCCAAAGTGTTCTACTCGAGCACCCACAAACTTTGGTGCTCGATCAACACTAGTAATAACCCGGTAATGCCTGTATCAAACAGCACTTCCATCCGTATAAGAACGGTTTGCTGGGATTACATAGCTGTATAATGGCAATTTGGATCCCTATACCTATTATATGTACTATACTATTGATCCTATACCTATTGTGAGTATTGTATATTTATTTGTGACACTTTGTATGCTTCTCCAGTTACACTGAAGAAGGCCTCACAGCCGAAAACGTTCTTGACTGGAACCGCACTAAATAAAAGCTTTGCACTGAAACTCAAGTGGAGTACAGGAGTCTTTATATATTGCAATTTGGATCCCCAGTTAGTGCAGCAAGGTGTAATAGGATTGTTACTATTACCCAGGCTGTCACCTCCTCGACTGAACCCTGTTCAACAGAAAGAATTATTGCTCCTTATCCTTTCCCTACATCTTGAATAATCTTTCCCTGCACTTGTAAATCGTTGTTTTTTTTTTAGCACAATGACTTTTTTCTATCACTGTCCCTAGCGACTGCAGACACGTCTCTCCCTGCACTAAATACACTGGTAAATGGCAGAATCTAAGATGGATGCTGTATTTATAGGGCTGTGATATCGCAGGGCTGGCTGGCTGCTGATTGGCTGCATGCATGTCAGTATGGGTGATCCTGCCTTCCCAGAGTTTCTTTCTCCATGTCCTCTCCATGCCGCCATTTTAGGAAAAAATGTAATTCGTTACCATGAAGCACGAGGAAATTCGCATTTGGTGCGAATCAAATTTTTCCTGAAATTCGGAAAGAATTCCACTTCAGCAGCTTTGATTCGGTCAGCTCTAGTTACCACCCCTATGTACCCTTGCAGACTGCTAGCAATTCATTCATAACTTCTAGTAGAAATAGTAAAGGAATGGCACAACATACAGACATAGGAATAGATGTTCCAGAATTGTTATTACATGGGGAATGCATAAAGCTATTAAAACACGCATGTCAGGAGTGGTGAAAGGTCCTTTTTAAACTATGAATTGTAAGCAAACTAGTAATTTATAAAATGTTACAGGCATCTAGTTTAGTGGTTATGCCAGGAATAGTTGAATATTCATCCACAAGATATACCATTTCAAAAATAAATGTTGCCAAAAACATTACTTACTGTAAACTGTATTTGACATCCACCCATGATATAGTCTAAGAATGAATGCATTTTATGGATCTGGAAGACAAAAAAGATTGTGTTGTATCAAAAACTGTTGTATTATCAGTTTTAAACATTAGTAACACAAAGCATTGTGGGTCATATACTAAAGACTGGCGTTTCACACGCCAGTCCTAGTAGAAAACTCGGTAGATGAAGATCCATCATCCAACCAATTAATTTAGAGATGTAAATGCCTCTTAATAAATATCTTGCTCTTCTGCTGCCCGTGCACCAGAAAGTGAAGTCTACATCAGCTAGCATCTGTGTTACGTCGATGTGCCTCTGCGCTCTTCGGCTAAGTTCTGCTCACTTAAAAAGATGGCAAGACTGGCGGAAAACACAAAAATATAAATAGTACGAAAAGCCCTTGTGCGTCGGGAAAAAGCTTTAGCAGTTAAAATCAACTACAACATTAGGTGGATGAGACACAAACTGCATGGAGAAGTTTTGGACTGATAACAAATGACCATCATCTAGTTTTTGATTCCTAAAGAAGAACAAAAGCACAAGTAGAAGGCATAAGCAGCCCCTACTTTGGGGCCTAACAACTAAGTGTGGTCTTTGTCACTTAGCGATAAGGTGCAGACATTGATCAAATACATGTAAGGTGATGTGGAAAGCTGAATGTGGCCCCATGGACCTCATTAATATTTTCATTAATATTGTGCCATGGCATCACTACAATTTTCCCATACTGTGACATCATATTTTAAGGTGATATGGCATCACAGCTACATGATGGCCTTATGTGTGTTTTCTTTTTGCATTAGGATATTACAGTGTGCATCATTCTTGTACTGTAATATCACATTACCCCACTATTATTATATCACATCAATATCCATGTACTGTTACGTCACAATGTGCCCTATTCCTATATTGTGATAACATTTTACCTTATTTATCTACTGTGACAGCACTGTGTGCATTTTCACTGTATTGTAACATCGCTATGTGCATTATTATTACTGTACTGTAACATCACTATCTGCATTATTCCTGTACTGTGACATCACTGTCTGCATTATCCCACCATTATTGCTTCTATTCATTTATCCATGTAGCGAAACCTCAGTTAGCATTCTTCCTGAATTGTAACACAACCTTGTGCATTATTTCTGCACTGTGACACTACTTTGTGCATTATCTCTATGCATTTGGGAGTCCAAAATAATCATAAGCTTAACTGAGCCCTCTGCTGAAAATGGGCATGTTAGGGTACTTTCACACTTGCGGCAGAGTGATCCGGCAAGCAGTTCCGTCCTGATCAGTCTTAAAAATGCAAAAATGCAAACAACAAATCCATCTCACTCTGTATGTCGCATTCCCAGTGCACGGATCCAACCAGGTAGGTCTTGTGTTAGCAGTAAAAAAGAGAAAGCTTGATCCAGCACTTGCATTGCTGTATTTAACATGTTTCACCCACTTCTTGGTCTTGATCATATTATGATTAACCCCTTAAGGACTTAGGATGTACCGGTACGCCCTATTTCCTGAGTCCTTAAGGACTCAGAACGTACCGGTACGTCCTAACTTTAAATCACGATTGCAGCATGGTGGAAGTTAATCGCAACAGGATGTCAGCTGAAATCATTCAGCGGGCATCCTGTCACAACGTAGTCATGTAACCCCCCTGTATTGGCGATCGCAGACCTGCGATCAATTCAGACCTGCGGTTTGCTGCATTTCCGGTCCATTCGGGTCTCCGGTGACCCAATGAACCGGAAAAAGACTGTGATCGGTGGTGTGATTACACACCACCAATCACAGTACGAACATCTGGCCGTGGTGCTGAATGCCGCTGTCTAGGGTGCTGATTGGTGCAGGGAGAGAGGCGCGAGATTCAAACTTCCAGCACTCCTCTCTCCCCTCCTCTTCCTGTTCAGCACCTGCACCGTGCAGCACCGTCCTCACCAGGCTCCTGCGATCCCCCCATCGGCACCCATCACCCTCCTGCACCCATCACCCTCCATGTTGGTTAGGGTCAGTGAGGGAGAAGCACCGTTAGGCAGGGATAGAAGGGAAAAGTTAGTTAGAAAAAAAAAAAAACTTTATCTGAATTTATTGTTTTCTAGCTTTTAGACGCTAGACTCCCCCCTGACACTTGCCCCGATCATCCGGGCCTCTGCGTTATCGATTGCTTCAGGGAGTATCACACTTCCATGGAGTATTACATTTTTATAATCTCCAACAGTCCCCTAGAAAACATAAAAAACTATGGCTCTAAAAAATATTAGTTTTAGTGCAGGCATCCTCAAACTGCGGCCCTCCAGATGTTGTAAAACTATAACTCCCAGCATGCCCAGACAACCTACAGCTATCAGCAGGGCATGGTGGGAATTGTAGTTTTACAACATCTGGAGGGCCTTAGTTTGAGGATGCCTGCTTAGTGTCTCCAAAGTCTGAGAACCATACATATTGGGCATCGCCGCGTCTGTAAAAATCTTCTCTATAAAAATAAAATTTAACCCCCCGGATGAACAGCGCTAAAAAAAAGTGTAAAAAAAATGCCATTTTTTGTCACCTAACATCACAAAAAGTGTAATAGCGAGCGATCAAAATATCATATGCACCCCCAATTAGTGCCAATAAAACCATCATCTCATCACGCAAAAAATGAGCCCCTACATTAGATCGTCGCCCAACAAAAAAAAAAAAACTGTAGCTCCCAGGCTATGGAGATACTAAAATACTTTTTGGGGGTTCCTAAAATGATAATATAGTGTAAAATCAAAATACATTTTAAAATGTAGACATATTAGGTATCGCCGCATCCATAAGAATTTGCTCTATAAAAATAACATTTGACCAAACCCCTCGGATGAACAGCGTTAAAAATATAAAATAAAAACGGTACCAAAACACCAATTTTTTTATCCTTTTTTTCCGGTAATAAAGCAAGGGTTAACAGACAAACAAAACTAAATATTTATTGCCCTGATTCTGTAGTTTGCAGAAACACCCCATATGTAGTCGTAAATGGCTATATAGCCACATGGCAGGGCATAGAACCAAGGGAACGCCATATGGTTTCTGGAAGGCAGATTTTGATGGACTGGTTTATTTACACCATGTCCCATTAGAAGCCCCCCCGGTGTAGCCTAGACTAGAAACTCCAAAAAAGGGACCCCATCTAAGAAACTACACCCCTCAAGGTATTCAAAAGTTACTTTAAAATGTTAGAATTTACATTTTTTGTTACCTTGCCTCAAAAAAGTGTAATATAGAGCAACCAAAAATCATATTTACCCTAAAATAGTCCCAAAACATCAACCACCTTATCCCGTAGTTTCCTATATGGGGTCACTTTTATGGAGTTTCTACTCTAGGGGTGCATCAGGGGGCTTGAAAGGGTACATGGTGTAAATAAACCAGTCCAGCAAAATCTGCCTTCCAAAAACCCATATGGCGTTCCCCTTCTTCTATGTCCTGCCGTTTAGCCAAATAGTAGTTTACGACCACATATGGGGTGTTTCTGCAAACTACAGAATCAGGGCAACCCATATTGAGTTTGGTTTGGCTGTTAACTAATTTTTTCCAGTAATAAAGTAAGGGTTAAAATGGAAAATTTTCCAAAAAATTTTAATTCGAAAATTGTTTCTCCATCTGCCATTAACTCTTGTGGAACACCTAAAGGGTTAACAAAGTTTGTAAACCCAGTTTTGAATACGTTGAGGGGTGTACTTTCTTAGATGGAGTCACTTTTTTGGAATTTCTATTTTAGGGGTGCAACGGGGGGCTTGAAATGGGACATGGTATAAATAAAACCAGTCCTGCAAAATCTGCCTGCCAAAACCCATATGGCGTTCCCCTCCTTCTATGTCCTCCCGTTTGGCCAAACAGTAGTTTACGACCACATATGGGGTGTTTCTGCAAACTACAGAATCAGGGCAACCCATATTGAGTTTTGTTTGGCAGTTAACCTTTGCTTTGTTCCTGGAAAAAATGGATTATATTGTTAATAATGTATAATTCTTAAATTTTTTGTCCATTTGCCATGAAGTCTTGTGGAAGACCTAAAGGGTTAACAAAATTTGTAAAATCAGTTTTGAATTCCTAGAGGGGTGTAGTTTCTAAAATGGGGTCATTTTTGGGTGGTTTCTATTACATAAGCCTAAAAAAAGTGACTTCAGACCTGAACTGGCCAATAGAAAGTGGGATTTGGAAAATTTCTGAAAAATTGGAGCAACTATCCCACAAGTACTGGATCAAGCTTTCTCTTTTTTACTGCAGTCTTAAAAATTCCTAATCAGTCAGAAAAATGCATTGAGATGCCGGATCCGTCTTTCCGGCGTCATCCGGCAAAACGTATCCGGCATTTATCTTTTTCACTTTTTATTCGGTCAGCGCATGCTGGATCTGGCGACTACATTGCTATGGAAAAAAATGCTGGATCCGGCATTCAGGCAAGTCTTCAGTTTTTTGGGCCCGAGATTAAACGGTAGCATGCTGTGGTTTTATCTTTTGCCTGATCAGCCAAAAAGACTGAACTGAAGACATCCTGAACGGATTACTCTCCATTCAGAATGCATGGGGATATAACTGATTAGTTATTTTCCGGCATTGAGCCCTTTTGACGAAACTCAGCGCCGGAAAAGAAAAACGCTAGTGTGAAAGTACCCTTAGAGTGGGACCAAATTCCAAGTTTGCTACTGGCCTTCATTGTAACTTGTTATTCCCTTGCTCAAAAAGGCAGCAACAAATATCTCTGGCATTTAGGTATAAAGAAAAGTATGAGAATTAAGGTATGCGGTATGGAAATGATTGTGGCATTAAAATGTTAAAGGAGTTTTCCAATTAGAAACTAATCACAGCAAAGCACAAATATCCACTTAGCCACATAGCAGTACATACTGTTACTGAGACCCCGGCTCTGGACCATTTCAAACATAATCATTAATACATAAAAAAAAAAGACATTCAAACTTCATCAAGTTCAATAAGTTCAATAATATGATAATTTAAACAAATATAATATAACAAAATAATATAACAAATGACTAAATCAAAGAGTAGAACATCTATGGTTTCCACTAAAGATCACATTGTCAAAATACTGTACTTAGCTTCTCATTATAGCATGCAGATACCTTGGGATTTTGATGATGCGCTTGCCTCTTTGAGGGAATCAGTAGAGTTTAACCATTTACAACATTTAGCACCTATCCACAGAACAGGTGATAAATGTATGACTGCTGGGGGTCCAACCACTGGGACCCCTAGAAATCATGAGTTTCCCATGCAGACACCCTTGTTCTTGTGCATGCTGAGGATACAGCAGTCGATCCCGCAGCAGTCGATACCCCAGCAGTCATACATTTATCACCTATCCTGCTGAAAGGTGATAAATACTAGTGGGAAAACCCCTTAAATATTTTTGTATGTTTTGCCCCCTGGAGAGTATGTAATATAATGTAACGTTCATACAGAAAGCCATTTTTCTGGACCTCCAGTTTACAACCCAATAAAGGAACCCCAACCTTACCCTAGCGTTATATGTGCATACCTTATACTTTATGTGTAGTGTCCCTTTAAAGGGAACTAAACAACATCTGTGTCAATAGATTTACAAGAATGGCTGCAATGAACTGATAACATGTATGCCCTGAGAGACCTGGCCTGCAAATCCTACCACATTACAGTCATGCTGGGAATTATAGTGAGTGTTTTCTAGGTCAGGTCAGTATGGGGTTACATACCTATTTAAAGATAATGTGAAAGATTAATGAGAGTATAAATCTGGACCATAAATCTACTGCTGTCAAGTCACTAAGAAATGGTATTTTACAAAAAAAAATATGATTTGGCTTTAGAATATATGTGATCCAAGTTTTTTCGCAGAACTGAAAAAAAAAATACTTTTATAATGGCTGGTATAGCAGTACAGTGCATGGACCGATATTGACCTTCTATAGATGTGGGTGTGCGAAATTCTTTGCATCTTACCTTACACAGGTTGAGAATTACGATACCGGAATTTTTGTAGTTTTTCTTTTTCATTTTGTATTTTGGATTTATGCATTCCCACTGCACCTATAGTAAGGACATGGACAAGTCATTAGCACAAACTGTCAAAGTGGCCCGTGACCACTGAGGACAACCTTGGTATGACAAGTTACTGTGGTTGTCTCTACACAATTTTTGGAGATGCCTAAAACATTAATCCTATGATTATATACCAATGGATGAGATTTAAAAAAAAACTGTGGTTCCCAAGAAAGGGTTATTTCTATCATGCTGCTAACATATGCCATATCATTAAGATTGGTGGAGATTTGAGCTGACTTCTGAGACACCACCAATCCTGCATTACAGCATTCCTGGACATCCACTGTGTAAAGGCCCCTTTACATGGCCCAATGGAGTAGCCAATTGTCAGAAAGGAAGCTTTTCTTCCTGACAATTGCCTGCTTTTCAGTGGAGGAGAATGGTGCATTTACATGCAGCAATTTCCTCCACGGTATGGGGAGAAGTAATAACTAATTCCATTGCTCGTCCCCACAGAATCATTGTTTGCCGGCAGCAGAGAGATTTTTAAAAGGAGCGATCTGCTGTCGGCAAACGTTTTATGTCTCCTCACGAACAATCCTATAACCTGATGTATGAGTGTTTCACTTGTTCATAGGGAAATCAGCACCACTTTTACACTGGCAAATTATCTCTTACCAGCGTCCCTATGAACACCTGTTATCAATAATGTGACTGAACATCAGGCAGTGTAAAGGGGTCTTAAAGGGGTTCTCCAGGAAAGAAAAAAAATGATAAATGAACTTTTAAATGCCTTTAATTATTTGTCTAGGGGACAATCAGTAAAGGAGTTAAAATGGCTGCTGTCAGATTCCTGGACATAGAATCCGTCTTTCTAATGATGCTGCTGATGGCCTGTGTGAGAATACAGAGAACTCAGCCCTATGTAAACTCTGGTCTCTGCCTGCACCAGCACTGTGAAGCATGATATGATGTGCAGACGACAGCTGAGTGCTCAGCTTTGTCCGTGTGCTCTGGAGCTCACCTCACCTCGTACTCACAAGCTGAAGTGTAGGGATGAGGAACAGACAGACGCTGCTGTGGGTTAGGAGTGTCATTAGAAAACACTTCAGCTTTTGTGCTTGAGGTGCGTTGAACTCAAGGTGAGGTGAGCTCCATTCCGAAGCACAGGGACACAGCTGAGAAGTTATCTCAGTGGCCATCTGCACATAATAGCATGCTTCACAGAGACCAGAATTTAAATAGGGCTGTGTGCTCTGTAATCTCACACAGGCAGTCCTGCACTGTCAGGAGGACGGATTTAATGCTCATAAATCTGACAGCAGCCATTTTAACTCCTTCACTGATTGTTTCCTAGACAAAAAAGTCATTATATATAAGTAAATGCATTTAAGAGTTTAGTTATAATAATATGTTTTTAAGTATTTTCCTTTTTTTTTCTTTCCTAGAGAACCCCTTTAAGCAACTGTAACAGCACCATTTAAATGAATAAGGCCATGCTGCAGTACCTTGCACAGCAGGTGGCTGGGAGCCACATCAGTAAAATATTGCTGTAGCTCCTTCATTCTGCTCATCAGTTGGGTTCCTGGCAGTCAGATCTTAACAAAATCCTATCATTTACTAAATGGAGAAAAGCCCTTAGATTGTAAAAGCCTATATTGCAAAGTCGGAGCATTACATGTTAGTTTAGTTTTGTCCATTGTCAACTGAAGAACTTTTAGGAAAATTACTTATTGACTCGGCCCTACTGTTTTGCACTTTAAGAAAATTTGTTCCTTTAACAATTGCATCAATTGCATGGCCTTTGTAACAGCAGTGACACATGGCGGTATAAAGTCAGCATTCTGAGAGTGAGTCAATAATCACATCAGTCAATAGAAATGGTGGCATTCTGCAGAGTCAAGCCGAGTTTGCCATTATACAGAAGAGGAACAATAATTGCACCAGAAGCATAAACAGCAACATATTGTGCATCAGACTACAGGGGCAATGTCAAGGAAATGCAACAATGATGTCTAAACTACTTTACAGACCAAAAAAAAGAAAGATAATTGAGTACAGATATAGATATTAGAGTACAATATAAAGTTCACTGATACACATATAAAATGGTCTAAGTAATGAATTAAAAGAGTAGTCCATGATTAGAGACTAGGATCAACTCTTCTTCCAGAAACAGAGCCACTCCTTTCCATGGGCTGTGTCAGGTACTGCATCTCCGGCCCGATCACTTGAATGAGACTGAGCTGAAATAGCACATATCGGCCTTTGACAAGAGTGGTGCCATTTCTGGAAAAAGATTAGCCTTTTTTCCCCTAAACTTGGACAACCCTTTTAAGTTTGATTAAAAGGGTTTTATCACTTCAGTAAGTGTCATTTATCATGTTGGGAAAGTTAATTCAAGCCACTTACTAATGTATTATGATTGTCCATATTGCTTCCTTTGCTGGCTTGATTCATTTTTCCATCACATTATACACTGCTTATTTCCATGGTTATGACTAGAGATGAGCACATTTTTCAAAAACGTTATTAGCCGTTTTGCCGAATTTTTGGGGAAAAATTTGATTTGATCCGAATACATTTGCGGCGAATTACGTTCAAAAACTGCTATTTCCTGGCTGCTGATAGCCTTCATAGTGGTGTAGAACACTGTGCCTTGTAGTAATACGCATAGGGAGTCTGCTTTGGTAGTGAAATAATACAGTGAATCAGTATGACATGCAGATGACAGGCGTCACTCTTAGAATCACAGCACACTTCACTTATTTGGGAAGTCAAGGGGCCAAAACTGACCAAATAACTCAAGTGTGAACTCAGCCTTACAGGTCGATGTTAGCGTCAAGAATAAGCACACTCCTTTTACACCCTTGTCAGCTGATTCCACATAGATCTCTACAGAACCTGTTCTATTAAACGCTTATTAAAGTAGAGCCCCCGACAGAGTGAAGAGGGTGTCAGCAGTAAGTTTGTGATGACGTCAGTGATTAATTTCCCCCATTCTCTGATCCGTCAGAACAATTACTCAGAAAAAACGGATCCTGTCTGTGGTGGAGCATATGCCTTCACTCGGTCAGCATTTGCTCAGTAATCCATCAGTTTTGCTAATGGTGGAAAAAAAAACAGGAGTGGATCTAAAACAGAGATGACACATGAATGGAAAATTTGCATGTCTCCTGTGTTTTCTACCCACTCCTGCTTTTGGCTACCAAATCATAAGCCAATTATGATGGGACCATACAGGCCTTAAAGCTGCTACACAGACAGGATCCGTTGTGCGTCTCATTTTTCCTTCCTTCTAACAGATCAGAAGACGTGTCAAATAAATAATGATGTCAGCCAAGCTGAAAGCCAAAATAGCGGACCAGCCATGAAGTGGAGAGGGTGGTAACAGCATGAGAAGTCCACAGAGTGGACCTGTGACATAGTGGTAAGGTGAAAGCAGCATGAGGAGACCACATAGTGGCCCAATGACAGGGTCTGGAGGTGGCAGCATCATGAGGAGACCACAGAGCGGCACAATGACAGAGTCTTGAGGTGGCGGCAGCAGCAGCATCAGGAGGAGGCCATAGAGCGGAACAATGACAGAGTCTGGAGGTGGAAGCAGCATAAGTAGGCCACAGAGTGGAACAATGACAAAGTCTGGAGGGGTGGAGGCAGCATCAGGAGGCCACAGAGTGGCAAGGTGACATACTGTGGTGGTGGGTGGCAGTACCAGTACCCGCTGAAATCCTGGCTGATCAATGCCTGATTCATTTTGATGCAGTGTCCCACTATGTGCTATATGTGGGCAGTTTAAACTCTTGCTAAATGTCATATCAAATGTATTGTGGTATCATGCTGTAATTTCCTTTAACAGGCTGGCAGTGTCATTTATCTTTATTCGCCCCTATATATATAGCTGGGGGGTGTAAAGTTAGTGTGTCCGATGCTAATGAAGAGATGAGGAAGTTAATGGAGGAGGTGAAAATTTTTATAGCATATAAGTGCAGCGCTTAATGCTGAATGCAAGATTTTTTGTCCACTGAATTTTGTCTAATTCAAAAAAGATCTTACCGCTGTGGGGACTCGCTCTGGTAGTTAGGATTAGCAGGTGCAGCACAGAGGCAAAGTAAAAGTTCACTACAAACATCAGTGTTTATTCACACGTTAAAGCAAAACAAAAACGCAAGTTGCTTAGTGATCGTTCACACACATGAAAAGTTCATATACAAAATAGTCACCTTTTCTCCTGGGTGTTACTTCACACTCTGTTGGAAGTTCTGCTTTGTCAAGTCCACAGGCAAGCGTTAGACGGCCTGTTCACCCTCACAGGGGTCTGAGCCCTCCAGCACAGCTCAAGCTGTGGATGCCAACACAGCCCTCAGATCACAGCACACAGACCTCCTGAGCTCCACTGTCAGACGGAGGTAATTCTCCTCACCTGACAGTGCTGGCTGGTTTTTATGCCTGGCAAAACCCGGCCCGGAACATGGGGAGTAGTCACCCACCCAGCACTTTGACTACTCTCAGTAAGAGCCATCCCGGATCAGCTATTACAGCCATACTAAGTATCAAGGTGTCAAACAGCAACTGCTGCTGACAAATAAAAGCTGTCTCTTACTCCACTGAGGCCAGGATCCTCGGTGACATGTACCTATCATCCACGATGATTCCTTGTACCTTTTTACACCACATATAAGTACAGCGCTTAATGCTGAATACAAGATTTTTTGTCCACCTAAATAATTTAAAAAAGACTTACCGCCCATAAGTGCAGTGCTTAATGCTGAATACAAGATTTTTTTCCCACCAAAATAATTTAAAAAAGATTTTACCGCCTATAACTGCAGCGCTTAACGCTGAATACAATTTTTTTTCCACCAAAATAAATTACACAAGACTTTACCGCATATAACAGCATCGCTGAATACAAGCTCCTTGGAAGGTAATGGAGCATCCAGGTCATCTGGCATCTATTCGCTCAGCTAAAGGATTATATTGAAAGTGTGTAGAAGCCACACAGGGGCCCCCATGCTACAGATTTATCATAGAGACATCATAGGGATTTTAACACATATAACTGCAGCGCTGAACGTTGAATTCAAATTTTTTTTCCCACCGAAATTACTCACAAAAGATTTCACCACAAATAACTGCAGCACTGAAACGCTGAATACATTTTTTTTTCCACCGAAATAAGTCAGAAAAGATCTTAATGCATATAAGTGCAGCACTGAACGCTGAATAAAATTTCTATTTCCACAAAAATACTTCAATAAAGATTTTACTACATACAAAGAAGCACGGAGATGGAAAGGGTCTTCGGATTCCCCCCGCACTATACGGACATCTCAGAAATGACCCGCTGCTCCCGACAGCAGCTCCTGGGAAGGTCATGGAGCGTCCCAGTCATCCAGCATCTATTAGCTCCGCTAAAGGATTATTTTGAAAGTGTGTAGAAACCACACGGGGCCCCCATGCTGCACATTTATCATGGAGACAACATGGAGATTCAACCGCATATAACTGCAGCGCTGACCACTGAATACATTTTTTTTTCCGACCAAAATACTTCAATAAAGATTTTACCACATATAACTGCCGCTACTTCCATGAACTGCTACCGCCGCTACTTCCATGAACCTCTGCCTGGGTAGGTAGGCCGCTGAGAATCAGGTGCTCTACCCAAGGCATGTTTGGCTCCCGAAATCCCATTGCCGCCATCCTACTGAATCCCAGCCATGCTTTCAACACATATAACCGCCAACGTGAACTGAGAATGTATTTTTCTGCTTTTACTGAAATAGGCCACCAAACGCTTTCAACACATCTAACCACTGCCGACATGAACTGAGAATGTATTTTTTGTCTAATTCAAAAAAGATCTTACCGCTGCCAACTTGAACCGAGAATGCATTTTTCTGTTTGTACTGAAATAGGCCACTAAACGCTTTCATCACATCTAACCGCCGACGTGAACCGAGAATCTATTTTTCTTTTTGTACTGAAATAGGCCATTGAACCCTTTTGCCACAAATAAGTGTACCAGTGAAATGTGCACTTATACACCCCTATATGCTTTCACCAGAACTAACTGCAACATTGAGGTGCGTATATATTTGTCTTTTTTTTACTAAAATACGCCTCTATACGCTTTCACCAGAAATAACTGCAGATGTGACCTGAGAATATATATTTCTTGTTAGAATGAAATAGGCCACTATACGCCATTTTTCTTCTGTACTATGCCCCTATACACTTTCACCAGAAATAACTGCAACAGTGCAGTGTGTATATATCTGTCCTTTTTTTACTGAATTACGCCCCTATATGCTTTTAACAGAAATAACTGCAACAGTGTATATATTTTTCTTTTTTTAATGAAATATGCCACTACACGCTTTCACCAGAAATAACTGCAGATGTGAACTGAGAATATATATTTATTGTTGGAATGAAATAGGCCACAATACGTTTTAGCCAGAAAACAATTAAATAGTGCAGTGCGTATATATTTTTCTTATTTTATGGAAATATGCCCCTATATGCTTTCACCAGAAATAACTGCAACAGTGCAGTGCATATATATTTGTCTTTTTTTACTGAAATACACCCCTATATGCTTTCAACAGAAATAACTGCAACAGTGCAGTGCGTATATATTTTTCTTATTTTACTGAAATACGCCACTATACGCTTTCACCAGAAATAGATGCAACAGTGCAGTACATATATATTTGTCTTATTTTACTGAAATAGGCCCTTATACACTTTCACCAGAAATAACTACAACAGTGCAGTGCGTATATATTTAGATTTTTTTTTTTATGAAATATGCCCCTATACGCTTTCACCAGAAATAACTGCAAAAGTGACCTGAGAATATATATTTCTTGTTGGAATGAAATAGGCCACTATACTCTTTAACCAGAAAACAATTAAATAGTGCAGTGCATATATATTTTTCTTATTTTACAGAAATATGCCCCTATATGCTTTCACCAGAATTAACTGCAGAAATGCACTGAGAATATATTTTTTCTTTTTTTACTGTAATACGCCCCTATAGGCTTTCACCAGAAATAACTGCAACAGTGCAGTGCGTATATATTTCTCTTTTTTTGTAAAATACGCCCCCTATACGCTTTCAACAGAAATAACTGCAACAGTGCAGTGCATATTTATTTTTATTTTACTGAAATATGCCCCTCTACACTTTCACCAGAAATAACTGCAACAGTGCAGTGCGTATATATTTGTCTTTTTGTACTGAAATATGCCCCTATATGCTTTTAGCAGAAATAACTGCAACAGTGCAGTGTGTATATATTTTTCTTTTTTTAATAAAATACGCCCCTATACGTTTTCACCAGAAATAACTGCAGAAGTGACCTGAGAATATATATTTCTTGTTGGAATGAAATAGGCCACTATACGCTTTAACCAGAAAATAATTAAATAGTGCAGTGTGTATATATTTTTCTTATTTTAGTGAAATACGCCCTTATATGTTTTTTACCAGAAATAACTGCAACAGTGCAGTGCGTATATATTTGTTTTTTTTTTTGTAAAATACGCCCCTATACGCTTTCAACAGAAATAACTGCAACAGTGCAGTGCATATCTTTTTTTTCTATTTTTTACTGTAATATGCCCCTATACACTTTTAACAGAAATAACTGCAACAGTGCTGTGCGTATATATATATATATATATATATATATATATATTTATTTTTTTAATTACATAAGCCCCTATATGCTTTCACCAGAAATAACTGCAGAAGTGACCTGGGAATATATTTTTCTTGTTGGAATCAAATAGACCACTATACGCTTTCACCAGAAAACAATTAAATAGTTCAGTACTTAATATATATTTTTCTTATTTGACTGAAATATGCCCCTATACACTTTTACCAGAAATAACTGCAACAGTGCAGTGCGTATATATTTATCTTTTTTTAATGAAATAAGCCCCTATATGCTTTCACCAGAAATAACTGCAGAAGTGACCTGAGAATATATATTTCTTGTTGTACTGAATAAGACACTAAGATATAAGCCACTAAAGGCTTTCCAACATAACACTTGCAGCCCAATAACAAAAAGCTGGAATGACAGAGCTGACTATTGACTATTTGGAATGAAATATGCCACTATACTTTTGACTATGGAACTCTATGCCTGAGGAGGTGGTGATGGTGAGTACAATAAAGGAATTCAAGAGGGGTCTGGATGTATTTCTGGAGCGTAATAATATTACAGGCTATAGCTACTAGTGAGGGGTTGTTGATCCAGGGAGTTAGTCTGATTGCCTGATTGGAGTCGGGAAGGATTTTTTTTCCCCCCAAAAGTGGGGAAAATTGGCTTCTACCTCACAAGGTTTTTTTTGCCTTCCTCTGGATCAACTTGCAGGATACCAAGCCGAACTGGATGGACAAATGTCTTTTTTCGTCCTTATGTACTATGTTACTATACGCTTTAACCAGAAAACAATTAAATAGTGCAGTGCGTAAATATTTTTTCCTATTTTACTGAAATACGCCCCTATATACTTTCACCAGAAATAACTGCAACAGTGCAGTGCGCATAGATTTTTTCATTTTTTTACTGTAATACATCCTTATACGCTTTCAACAGAAATAACTGCAGAAGTGAAATGCGTATATATTTTTCTTGATGTACTGAATAAGATACTAAGATATAAGCCAGTAAAGGCTTTCCAACTTAACACTTTCAGCCCAATAACAAAAAGCTGGAATGACAGAGCTGTCTAATGACTATTTGGATCCCCAAATAATCGTTCCCTGCACTTGTAAATCACTTTCCTATCAATGTCCCTAGCGCCTTCTGATGTCTCTCTCTGCACTAAGATGCTTTTAAATGATTCCTCCCTATCCTTTCCCTGCACTTATAAATCCTTTTTTCAGTCTTTTTTAAACATAGAGGTTTTTACAATAGTTGTCCCTAGCGCCTTCACACATCTGTCCCTGCACTCTGAACGCTGGAAAATGGCTGCCGTATTTATAGGGCTGTGACATCACAGGGCTGGCTGGCTGCCGATTGGTTGCATGCAGGCATGTCAATCTGGGTGATCCCGCCTTCCCAGAGTTCCTTGCCCCATGTCCTCAGTCCTCACACGTGTAGCTACCATTTTAGGAAAATTGCGATTCGTTACCGCGAAGCGCAAGGAAATTCACATTTGTTGGGAATCAAAGTTTTTCTGAAATTCGGATTGAATTCCACTTCGTCAGCTTCAATTCACTCATCTTTAGTTAGGACCACCCCACAATCCATCAGCAGTGGCTGTGCTTGCACACTATAAAAAAAAGTACCGGCCTTGGTAATTGCCAGGACGTGGGAGCTCATAGAGGCTAGTGCCTTTTTCTATAGTGTGCAAGCACGACCACCACTGATAGAGGGTGGTGCAGGGTGGTCATAACCATGGAAACTAGCAGTGTATAATGTGATGGAAACATGAATCCAGCCAGCAAAGGAAGCAATATGGACAATCACAATAGAATAGTAAGTGACTTATATTAACTTTCTCTACATGATAAATGCTATTTTCTGAAGTGATATAACTCCTTTAATCTTTAGAGCCAGAATTTCCCAGTGACGTCCACTATACAGTGTTTTAGGCTTGACTTTACTTGATTTATAATAGGGATCTGGCATGTGCTACATTCAAGGATTCGCCTGCTACACCTGGCATGCTGAAAGGCAATTAGTTTTGAAAAAGGACATTTTGTCCTACATTATTTCCTCACAAACCACATCTGCTGATTTCCCCTTTTGCCCCAAAGCTCAATTATCGGTCTTGTGTAATGGATTTTCTGACTGAGGTAGCAGACAGACACGACTAACATGTATCTGGGAAAATCTCTAGCAGCTGTTGCTCCGGCCTCTGGAGAGAATCCCTCTACCTTCAGAATGCCATGTGAATATTGAGACGGAATTGGCACAAGTCACTACACTGTATTACTGCATTTCTGTTTCTGGGTATGAATGTAATGCTGCAATGTATCATATATGCAATGTTCTTCTGGCTTTTAAGCATTATTTGGATTTGCGGAAAGGCAGAAGAATTAAAAATATCAGATTACTGATTCACCGCACATTTTAGTGTATAACAGATCCTAATGTGGATCAAAGGACGGCAAAAAATGCTCCCATAATGCATAAGCCAATCTGCCCTAAAAATGAGGGAAAAATTTCTGTCCTGATCCTACTAGATGGACTGACTAGATCAAAACTTCAAGGGGTTGTCCGTATTCAGAGCTGAACCCAGACATATCCCCATTTTCACCCAGGCATCGCCTCTGACAGGAGCATCGGATTACGGTATTTTGTTTGTTTATATTTTTAACACTGCCAGGTGGAGGCTTCCACTGAGCAATGTTGATGGTGACGTCACCAGCACTGATGGGCGGTCTAAAGCCTACCCATTAGTGCCGGTGACCTCACCTGGCTCACTGCTAGGCAGAAGCCTCCGTTTAGTTTTACCCATCGAGAGCCCGGTACAGCACTGGATCTCCCAAAAAAAAACATGTGCTGAATTACGCAGGGCAAAGAAGAGCAGGAAATGCTCCGATGCTCATGTTGGAGGGACTGACTGAGTTGAAACAGGGATATATTCGGGTTCAACTCTCAACCTCTTTAAAGCAATCTTCTGATTAAAGAAAAAATGTCACATTAAGGCCTCGGTGCATCCGTGGCCGTTGTTCCGTTTTCCGTGATTTTCTGCGGACCCATTGACTTTCAATGGGTCCGTTGAAAACTCGGAAAATGCACCGTTTGTCATCCGCCTCCGTGATCCGTGTATCCTGTCCGTCAAAAAAATATGACCTGTCCTATTTTTTTGACGGACAACGGTTCACGGACCCATTCAAGTCAATGGGTCTGTGAAAGAACACGGATGCACACAAGATTGGTATCCGCGTCCGTGATGCGTGGCCGTAGGTTACTTTCATACAGACGGATCCGAAGATCCGTCTGCATAAAAGCTTTTTCAGAGCTGAGTTCGTGAAAACTCAGATCCGACAGTATATTCTAACACAGAGGCGTTCCCATAGTGATGGGGACGCTTCTAGTTAGAATATACTACGAACTGTGTACATGACTGCCCCCTGCTGCCTAGCAGCACCCGATGTCTTACAGGGGCTGTGATCCGCACAATTAACCCCTCAGGTGCCGCACCTAAAGGGGTTAATTGTGCGTATCATATCCCCCTGTAAGAGATCAGGGGCTGCCAGGCAGCAGGGGGCAGACCCCCCTCCCTCCCCAGTTTTAATTTAATTGGTGGCCAGTGCGGCCTCTGTGTTAGAATATACTGTCGGATCTGAGTATAATAGGGACTCCTGACTTTACACTGAAAGTCAATGGGGGACGGATCCGTTTGCAATTGCACCATATTGTGTCAACGTCAAACGGATCCGTCCCCATTGACTTGCATTTTAAGTCAGGACGGATCCATTTGGGTCCGCACGGCCAGGCGGACACCAAAACGATTTTTTCTTCATGTCCGTGGATCCTCCAAAAATCAAGGAAGACCCACGGAAGAAAAAACGGACACGGATCACGGAACTACGGACCCAGTTTTTGCGGACCGCAAAAGAAAAAAAAGGGTTGTGTGCATGAGGTCTAACTGGGGAATAAACAGAAGACACACTTGGTTCCCTCATTTTCATCATTTCAGCTGCAGATCCACCAATTCACAGGCTACTCTACTGCCATCCAAGATGGCTGGACCATTTCTCAGGATGCTGACCAATCTCAGGGCAGCAGGAAATGTCTTGGACTACCAAATGCACAGTGTGTATCAGGTAGTCCAAGAAGCATTGAGGTAATCATGGATGACGGCAGTGAGGTCTAGGAATCTGCAGATCTACAACAAAAAAGTTGAAATGGAGGGCACCAGGTAAGTGTTTTCTCCAATTCGTGTGAATTTTATTCTTGAACCAGAGGGTCTCTTTAATAAATTCTATCCTTTCACATTAGTGTTGATGTTAACCATTTAGATCATGTAAACAGTTCATAGTTACTCTTTTCTATCATTTGTTAACAATTTTTTCGAAATAGGCCACTTTTATGTTTGACATATGACTTTCTTATGTAAGACATTACTTATACCTGTCTTCCTTCCATCGCTCCTCTCATTTCTTTGAACGTTGAGCTGAACTCTCCAATGAAATCATGTTTCCCATTAGAGTCCCAGTCCCAGACTATACACTGAAAAAAGAAAACCATTGATTATTCACTTTACACTTCCATAATATAAAAATGACCATACAAATAGCATTTTATCTCACAGAGACACACTTTCCCTGTACACGCAGAAAGGATACCCTAACGTTTTCATTGTGTTTTTTTAGGATTTTATTTTACAACTTGTAACTTTTTATTTGCTGCTGTTTTTATTTGCCAGTGTTTCTGTAGAGAAGTCTAGGAGAAAAACACAAGACAGAAAGTACCAAAAGCAAACTGCATTTAAATTAAAATGCCGACCCAAAGAAGTAAAACGCATTGTGGCAGATTTATGGAAACTGTCTGAAAGTAAAACTGATTTTGTTGTCCATACTGTAGCAACGAATCACAGCGCAGCTTAAATTTTTCAATAGCAGTATCGAAAATGAAAGCTCCACTATGATTGGTTGCTATGGGCAAAAAAGACTGTTTTTTTCTTTCACATAGTTTTATACATTTCCCCCACAGTTTGTAGTGCATTTTCTATTGCACCAGAGACTCGTGCAATATCTGGCCAACGAGTTTTTGGACAAAACAAAAACATGAAAGAAGTCTATGAAGTGTTCTGTGTTTAATATTTTACAGTTTTCAAACCAGCACCTGGATCTGAAGACTTTTGTAATTGCATGTAATTAAACATGTATTACAGAGTTACTCAATGAAATCTATCTGAATAACACCACCTGCTGTTTGCCTGTTTTTCTAATTGGAGCAGTGAATGGGGAGATCTCTGGATCCATGGGAGGTACAGGGCCGGTTCTTGCTTTGTTAGAATGATGTTGTCATGTACTATATGATGTCTGATTTTCATTTTTTACATTAATCATGGGAAGATCACTGTACTTTCAGACATACTTTGAATAAATCAATAGTACAGGTGGATATAAGATACTTTGTAATATATTCTACAGCAGGGGTATTCAACTGGCAGACTAAAAGTGCTAACTGCCCGGACGCCTGCATGCCCTGATATAAACTTTCTGTGGCATCACTGTGCACAGGGGCATTTAAAGGGGCCTCATTCTGTGTCTTGTGCATTTAAGGGGGTATCATTGTGTTTGGCCAATTAAAGGGGGCATCTTACTGTGTGGGGGCATTTAAAGGGAATCACTCTGTATGCTCTTAAAGGGGTCTCTTTCTGTGTGGGGGCACTGAAGGGGGTATAATACTGTGTGGATGGTACTAACATATCATCATGCTGAAAGGAGGTACTTAGGAGACATAGTACTGTGGAGGGCACTTAGGGGGCATCCTTCTGTGGAGGTCACTTAGGGGCATCCTGCCATGTGGGGTGGCAGTAAAATGGATCCTATTGTGTAGGGATGCACTAAAGGGCATCATAATATAAGGGGACACTATGGGGACATCATTACTGTCTGAATGACACTAAGGGCCATGACTATTGTGAGGTGGCACTAAGTAAACATTCTAATTCTGTTGGGACACCTATGGGAGCATCCTTACT
This sequence comes from Bufo gargarizans, assembly GCF_014858855.1. Taxonomy (NCBI): domain Eukaryota; kingdom Metazoa; phylum Chordata; class Amphibia; order Anura; family Bufonidae; genus Bufo; species Bufo gargarizans. The sequence goes on along the minus strand of NC_058084.1, from coordinate 201,979,063 downwards.
GTATGAGGAGGCGCCAATACTGTCTTGGGGGACTCACAGGGGATTGGTGGGATTAGAGACATGGCTTTTTTTACAGTGCGCTATACGTCACTGGTGTTGTCCCTCCTTACATTTTGTTCCATTCAGACCTTCACCAGATTCGAGGCCCAAGTATGTGGACCTTTACAAAAAGTACTTAAGTAACCCTGTTCTACAGGGTTTCGTGGTGGAGACGAGAGAGCATAGCTTCTACCACCTAAGAGCCTCTCTGTTATCCTTGACTAAAAAACATCTGTCATACATTATGTATAATGTAAAGTTCAGAAAACTTTACTAGCTTACTTATGAAGGCAACATTTGCATATAAACCTGAAAGAAGATTTTTATTTTACCCAAATACTTGTACAATAAGTGATCTTCAAATACCAAGTCACTTTTAACTCTATGAACTATTTTATTACAATAAATCATTAGTTATGCTGCTGTTCACTCATCACCAAGATTTATATATCTTTTGCGCTTTTTAGTGGAGAAAATAAATCACAAACACAATCAGTGTCCCATTAGTGATGACAACAAAGCGTAAAAAATAATATTTTAATGCAAGGCTTTATATTCTTGTAATTCTTGTAAGACAGCTATGCATTTTATCATTGACACAGCGGCAGGATAAATGGAGGCATATCATTTATATGCAATGAGAGTGCATGAGGAACAGCAACAGTCATTCTCATGTCGAACAAGAATCCATCAACTTCAAGCAGACATCTCTCGAGTGTGGCAGGATGAAAACCAATGAAAACCTCTGTCACCACTACAATAGTCATGAGAATGGATTTTTTCCACAAAGCTGTCCTGGTTAACTATTCTTTTATACATTATGCCTGTCTGAAGGGCATTTTTTTACTCTTTCTGTGCTACATTTCTTATCAAATTAACGTCAGATGAACTGGAAATGTTAAGGGAATAGTAATATCGCTATTATCAGCGTTCTCTCATTGGATAGACGTATCACTCATTTTTGGTTAATTAATTCTTTGAGCATGTGAAATGGGCAATTTTTATTCAATGCCATTCATATAGACTCAATCACCTTGACACTTTTATTTTTCTTAAAACAACAGGGAACAGCTGTATTAAGGGACAACTCATCATGTGTAATGCCCACAAGCCACCAAGCTGCTGTTTTATGAGAGTGGCTACATCATCAGGGCTGGTCACTGTGAGGACAGAAACTGCCTGAAGAAATCCAAAAACGTCAAACTTTGTACTTTTCTGAACATTTTTACCCGCTATAGTCCTTCTATCTTTAAAGGGGTTGTCCAAGATCATGGGAGCCGGATGTTGAGTGTAGCAACCTTGGTGCTCCTGAATGATCTGAGGCTGCCGCATATAAGTTCCTATTGATCTCCTGCAAGAGCTTCATAGGCACATAATGCATTCCTCATAGACTCCAATGCATTAGAGAAGCAATCTGATGATTTCTTGTTATAGATCCCTATGGGAACTATAAAAGATGTTTAAAAATGTTTATAAAAATAGAATTTTTTTTTAAAAAATTCAAATCACCCCCTACAATTTTTTTTCAAGGTTTGCATTTTTTTGTTCAGTATTAAAACGCAAGAAAAAGTTATACAAATGAGGTGTCGCCGTAATCGTACTGAAACTGCATAGGGAACTTCGTAAAAGCAAAATTCATAAACCTGTTGTGTAATTGTGTTATTATTTCAATTTCACCCCATTTGAAATTTTTTCCAGCTTCCCACTACATCATATGCATTATTAAATGGTGGCATTAGAAAGTGACACTTTTTCGGCAAAAAAACAAGCCCTTATATGGCTATGTGAACAGAAAAATAAAAAAGTTATGGCCCCGAAAAGGCAGGGATTGAAAAGCAAAAATGAAAAAAATAAATAAAAATCCAGGACTGAAAGGGTTAAGAGCCAGGAAACCCCATGGACGGGGAGAACTGGCTGAACTGGGAAGAGCAGTGGCTGGGCCCACTGAGAGTGAAGAAGAGGAGGGAGATGGTGAGTAAGGCCTCATGCACACGACTGTTGTTTTTTCTCGGCCTCCGTTCCCTTTTTTTGTGGATAGGATGGGGACCCATTCATTTCAATGGGTCAGCCAAAAAATGCTGATAGTTCATCCGTTTGTGTTTCGCATCCGTTGTCCGTGTTTCCCTTCAGCAAAAACAATAGTGCATGTCCTACTTTTTTCACATTTGCGGAAAAGGATAGGAATTTATTACAAGGGATCTGTGAAAAAAATGGATCCTCCCAAAAAAAGGATGCTGCATCAGTTTTTTTTAGCGGACGCACAATTTGCGGACGCAAAAAAGTACTGTCATGTGCATGAGGCCTAAGGCAGTGCCTGTGCCCACCTGGGAGAGCGGGATAGTAGCAGGAAGTAACAGGAAGTACTACATTTTGATACATGGAGTACTTACAGATCCATAGTATGGATTCATATCCACTAGATGTGTCACCATACAAACTAAGGAAAAAATACACAGAGGATATTTACAGTAATTTACAGTAACAGATGCAGCCTGAATCATTGGGACATTAATATGCACAACTTTTTGTGTTACTTGGGGTTGCAGTAACTTTATACAGTTAAATGAGTGTTCAGTCTCTGCTACGTCTGTGTATATGTCTAATTATATGAACATAATGCTGTGACAGCAGGACCAGTCTGTGCTGGTGAAGGCTAATAGAGCTAGTTTATGGTCTATATCCATGTATTATTATTTATTGCTCCCACTCTTTCTTTTTTGGCAATCATTAAAAGCAGTATAATATTCATAGTGTCTTTTTATCAATAAAATATTATTAGCTTTGCCCCATTCTTCAAGTATTTACCTTCATTTAATCCTGCTTCTTATTTTCCCAGCACTGTTAGTTTATGTGAAAATCTAAACTGACCACCATATAAGGGTCCATTCACACGTCCGTATGTGTTTTGCGGATCTGCAGATTGCGGATCCGCAAAACACGGACACCAGCAATGTGTGTTCCGCATTTTGCGGACCGCACATCGCCGGCACTCTCTTAGAAAATGCCTTTTCTTGTCCGCAATTGCGGACAAGAATAGGACATGTTCTATTTTTTTTGTGGAACGGAAGTGCGGATCTGCAAATGCGGATAGCACATTCCGGCCCCATTGAAAATGAATTGGTCCGGAACAGATGCGTATCGACTTTGCAGATGTGTGAATGGACCCTAACTCACATGAATTGATTTGCCTGACCACGTAACCCTCTATCAGCAGCCTTTTTATGGACAGGACCTCTTTGAGGACAGCACAAAATATTTTGTGAACAAGGGGGCATACCTTGAAATAAAGAAAATGCCACAGAATTTCAACAAAGGTGATATTAGTGAGTGTATTATAATCTTGTCACAAACACGTTTGTCAACATTAACCACTTAATATAAGGTGCCGTGCACTACCTTCTCCACTACTTATCCTGCTTACCCGCCAGAGATGTACCACCAGCACGTATCAATATCGCGATCAAGATTACCTTGTTATTGAATCCTCCTCTGTGGTATTTTCAACTCCTCTCGTTGGATTGTAGGCAGTTTTTTTGGTGGATTGGGTAATTCGTATTCATTGGAGTGCGCCCTGGCCGGTGGCGTAACTCTGTATCAGTTTGAAAGCTCGCGCTCACGTAAAGCACCTAGTGACCTCACTAATCGAGCTACGGATTGTTGTAACTGCAAAAATCAACCGCGTTTCGGACAATGCGTTGTCCTTCGGCAGGGAATCACTTGGCACTTCCCGATACCATCCTTTTATACCTCTCTCAATCCCTTATATTAACTCCTTATGTACCACATTTAACTTTTACCTTCCTATTCTTTATTACATCTCATCTACCTTTATTATTTATACCCCACAAAATATCGACCCTTCAAACTCCCCTCCATGTTTGTCCATATAATGCCTTGACAATGGGTGCCCCTCAAATTTTCTTTGAATGTTGTATACATGTTCTCCCAGTCTTTTCTTTAATTGTCTCTTTGTTCGTCCAATATTCCATAAGTCTTTTTGCAGGGGCATATGATAGCATATATTACCCCCAGACTGTTGCATGTAATATGTTCTCTAATATCGTAAATATATGACCCATCCTTATTTTGTATCTGGAGTTGTTTTTTATTATTTAAGGATTTTTTACACCCTATGCATTTTTTGCATGGACATTTTTTTATTTCTCATGCTTTATTTAGATACTGTTGTGCATCCTCTTGTGGAAGCCACCATATTCCCTACATTTTTGCCTTTTTATAAACAAACCTAGGGACATCTGGGATACAGTCTCCAATAATTTTAGCCTCTTTTAAAATACCCCAATATTTATTCACTATTTAAAAAATTATTTTTTTTCTTTAACAATAATTTTTATTGTCATTTTCATGGAAATAGGTTACATACTGAATGAGTAACAGTCACAAGAACAAATTTGTAACAAGGAAAATTAAGGCAGTTGTGAATCATCTAAAGTTGGTGGTAATTGCATTTCTTAAGACACATATTATTGTATCATGTCGTGCCTTTTCATAGGTAAATACATTGATATCCAATTCATTTTTAGTCAAGATGGATGTTCATTACCTTTAATAACCATGCTCGACTATGGTTACAATTTTGTATGTCTTGAGAAGGCCAAAGTAAGGTCACACGAAGGTTTCTACTTTTTAGTGTTATTCTTCTCATGAATGTACCAGTCTGAGAAGAGGCCTTTTTATCTACTTTAAAATTTATGACAGGGAGGTAAAGATAAGCTCTATGCAGCTGGTGATAATTACCTATACAATTAGGCATTTATCAATGAAGCAAATGTATAATATTCATGTATTCATTTAATGAGCCTTAGTCCTTAGCATAAGACAATCAGTAGGACATATAATATATATTATACTGTTATATGTTATGAAGACAACATGTATCCAGTATATTATATATATTTCTCATTAGGAGAATTTTTGTCTCTAAAAGAGTGTCTGTGAAGATGTGTGTTTTGTAACAATTATTCACCTCTTTGGTGTAACAGGAGATACTGTTATCTCTGTGAGAAAACAAGGAGAGTCAAGTTATTTACGATCCACAAATAAACAGTGAGAGAAAAATCCAGAGAGACGCCTAGAGGTCTGTCTCTAATTGCTACAAGTGTCAAATCTAATCCCTATAGCCTTGAATTAAAGCTTTTAAGGTCAAAACGTATATTATACCTTTATTCAGACTTACAGAAGTTAACCCTTTATACTAGGATGCAAATAGCTTACACAGCAGTGCCACCTAGGTATGAGTAGGTGACATTACAACAGTAGCAAAAGTGCATTCTGGGTAAGGTTATGATGTCATTTCTTATCAATAGTCACGCCCATCCGACTATGATTGGAAACCTCCAAATTAGGAAGGTGTGACTAACTGATAAGTTTGTGTTCATAAACCATACACAGGAGAGAGAGAAAACACACAAGAAAGAGAGGAAAGAGAAGTAAAGCTGTCTAGAGGGGTCTATCAAGATGGAAGCCATGGTGAGATGTGCTATGGTGGACCACCCAGCTTTCCTAGGAGCAGAAGTGAGATTTCTACTAGGACTTGGTAAGAGATACAGAAAATGATATTTCATTTTATTAAGACTAATTTGATAGTGTGGGTGAAATTATACCATCTAGATTGGCGAATAAATACATAATTAAATTAATTGATCATCTCCATATTGAGATGTAGTTTTAGGATATTGTGAGGCTTCATTCTACCTGCAGAAGAATCAAGACTCATAATCTAGCAAAGCAGTAAATAATTGCTTAGATATATATATATATTGATAGAACATTCTTCGCCAAGCTAAGTGATGGTTTCCCACAGGAAAGACTTATTTCGAGTCCTTTCCATTTAAGATATGGTCTAGCAAAGATCCTATATCCCTGTCATTTGTCTTAATAGTCTTACCAAAGTCATATGTGTGAAAGTAGTCCAGGATGGGGCGGAAGGATACAGTTATCTCTTCTAAGTTATATCCTTGATTGGATTTGCCCATGCCTGAAGTCATGTGATGTGTAGTTGGTTAGAGGGGGGTGGAATGTATTTAGCATTCCATATTAATGTCTAGGATTAGACATGCCTGTCCTGATATCATGAGGTTTTCTCTGAACAGAGGTAATATATATATATATATAACTCATGTTCCTACTTTGATATCCTAACCTAATAATAGCTTGGTTATAATGTGACAAGTTATTTCCACTCACATGTATTGTTAAGCTTGTAATGCTTTATATTAACG